>NW_027507748.1:437038170-437150670 GCF_037356315.1 Lithobates pipiens
CACAAACACACACTATTATTCAGTATAAACACAATGAACATATGTTACAGTTTGCAGCTAAGGAGCACTCTTATTGAGTGCTTTATAGCAGTATTATAAGTCCAAATGCTGACAGCCATTGGTTCCATCACCAAATGCTGTCATAACCCATCGGTGATGATAAAGCTGGGTGTCAATTTGTATTAATTTATAATACGAGACAAAAATTTTCTAAACCAGCCTTTTAAAACAGCAATTGGGCTTAAAAGAACAATAGATGCTTTTCTTTCAACAAATGGTACACTTGGTTACAGTTTACAAAAGTTACTATATACATATCAGAAATTTATCTCACTGTCTGCCTTTTAAATATACTAAAATACAAATTTTACAGAGTAGGGAATTTATAATAAAACCATTAATGCCATTTTTATTCCAGCCAGTACAAACATGTTTCCGATGATTACGGAGCCAAAGAAAAATACAGTTCTTGCAGTGCTACCAGGTAAGATCCCCTTCTGCACTGATATCTATTACTAAACTGGTCTTGCCTGTGTGAACACTCCTGATAAAAAGCTTCAACACTGAAGGTGTACACCCAGTATTGCCCCTGACCCCCCTATCTGTTGTGTCTTATTTTTATTTTTTTTTGTATGTTTTGTATTTTGGCAGTAATTGCCTGTTAAATATAATACACATTTACATGTATTTCGGTATCAATATTGTAAAATATCTTAATATCTTAAAATATAACTTGCATTAGCTGCCTACTAAATTAAAAAAAAATGTGCTGATAATATAATAATTGTCCATCAACTCTTCCTTTATTTCATCAAAAGTAGAACATGAAGTACAGTATTTAGTTTCAAAATATTCAACTTACACATTTCATCTAAACTCAGCCCAAAACAGTGTCTAGACTATTGATACTTATATATTTGTAACAGGCAGTAAAGAACCTTGGAAACAAGCCCTCATTTACCTTTCGAGCTGATTTTAATGTGAAGTTATTTGCTCTCAAAGATCCTAAAAGATCACAGCCAAGACTCTAAAGTTGGTTTTCATCCAATTTTAACAGTGTAAAAACACCTGTTGGTTGTTTACGTTAAAGGTATGGTAGCCTGCCAAGTTCTACGCTTCACAGTGCTTTTAGATACAGAGATTAATAAGCTGTTATTTTAAAAATTCTTTTTCCACTTGAAAAGAATTTGTAAAAAAATGAGTGTGTATGATATGGGCATAGGTTGACTTTAGTCGTAGCTGTACCTAACAAAAGGTGAGTGTATCTTAAATATCTTCTCCACTAGAGACACATATTCTGGAGTGTGTTACATTAGAAATATCGATGGGGGCGGAGTTACAACATGGTGCCAAGTAGCAGCATGTAGCTGGGAGCTCCAGGTGTTCCCCAGAGCGAACATGTTAGGAGAGGTAAAACTCTCCTGGTGAAGCCAGCTTTTACCCCCGGATTTGCATCCCGTTTGTGGCAACTTATTATCCCCCACTGAGTGCCTGCTTACCGCTGGAATTCTGGACCCCTGGCGCTCGAAGATCTCCCCCTGGTCCCTGAGTGGAGAAACTCATAGCATGCCTTCATATGGCTGAGCTGGCGTGAGGAGTAAGGTGGAAAGGGGGCTGGAGGCTGCAGCTGCTTGTCAACAGTGTGAGAGGTGAGGAAGAGAATGTCTGTGAACGGTGAGCGGCGAGAGTAGGATGGCTGGAGGAGATGGTGGGATGTTGACGGTCGGTGGGGGAGTGATCAACGAACGAGTAAGCTCGTGTGACAGTCTGTTCCGGGACACCTCACGAAGACCACTGAAGGCTACCCTGAAGGCTATCGAGGTGCTCTCAGAAAAGGGGGGGGTCCATAAGGAGTAGTGAGAGCGGTGCCCCTCAAAGATAATGTGGAGGATCATGTAGGTGAGAAAGATAGATTGTGTCATCTAAACTCTTTAGAATAGTGGGATCAGCTATCCTGTAGGATCGAAGGATTGAAGATCGCGAGGGAACAGGTAGTGAATATACGGCAGCAGGGATTAAAGTTGGCAAAAAAGAAAACACATGCAAAGTATAACTCAGGCAAACAGCTGGTGAGGCTATATTTAACTCTTTACTACTTGAGGGAACATATACACTAAATCTGTCTCCCGGGATAACTACTATAAAAGACTTAAAAAACACATGTAGGTGAAGTACCAATAGTGTTTATTATAATAAGTGACAAGAAAGTGAAAACACTAGCACTACCAACCACAAACAAGTAATATATACAATAAATGGGAAATACCAGAGTTGTAAACAAAAACCAGGCCCGAGGTCATACACAAGGGAATCAGTAGATGGGTAAGGATGGGGAACCAGCAGGAGAGGGAGAGGACGGATGGATGAGCTGCAGAGCAGGGATCCTAATGTAACAGGAGACAAGAGGGACAGGTCCAGGATGGGCTCAGGTCAGGTCAGATGCAGGCTCAAGGTCAGAGTACAGGCACCACGGTCAGGGCACATGGAGAGAGCGATACCAAGGCAAGCATGTGAGGGCTTGTCGGGTATTTATAAGACTGCCAGTGATTAACCACTTGCTTACTGGGCACTTAAACCCCCCTCAGTCCCAGACCAATTTTCAGCTTTCAGCGCTGATGCACTTTGAGTGACAATTGCGCGGTCATACAACACTGTACCCAAATGAAATTTTTATCATTTTTTTCCTACAAATAGAGCTTTCTTTTGGTGGTATTTAGTTACAGCTCGGAGTTTTATTTTTTGCTAAACAAACAAAAAAAGATGCAAAAAAAAAAAAAATAAAAATCATGTTTTAATAGTTTGTTATAAAATTTTGCAAACGGGTCATTTTTCTCCTTCATTGAAGTGCGCTGATTAGGCGGCACTGATAGGCTGCATTGGTGGGCACTGATGGGCTGCATTGGTGGGCACTGATGGGCTGCATTGGTGGGCACTGATAGGCTGCACTGGTGGGCACTGATAGGCATAGTTAAGGCGGCACTAATAGGCACAGATAAGGCGGCACCGATGGGCACAGATAAGGCGGCACTGATGGGCAAAGATGGGCACAGATAAGATGGCACGGATGGGTGGCACGGATAAGTGGCACGGATGGGTGGCACGGATGGGCACTGATAGGTACCACAGATAGATGGGACTGATGGGCACTGATAGGTGGCACTGATAGGTGGCTCTGATAGGTGGCACTGCTGGGCACTGATGGGCGGCACTGCTGGGCACTGATGGGCGGCACTGCTGGGCACTGATGGGCGGCACTGGGGTGCAGCACCTGAGGCAGATTTTGGGTGGCACTGTGGGTGGCACTGCTGGGTGGCACTGTGGGCACTGCTGGGTGGCACTGTGGGCACTGCTGGGTGGCACTGTGGGCACTATGGGCACTGCTGGGTGGCACTGACAGGGGGGCACTTACTTTATTCAGGATGGCACTGCGGGTGGCAGGTGGGCACTGGCAGGGGGCAGGTGTCCTTTTAAATTGCTGGCCGTGATCGGGACTGATGTCCCGAACACGGCCGCCGGCGATCGGCTTTTTTTTTTTCTCCTCGCGCTGTCAGCGCGAGGAGGAATACTAGCCGATTACCGGCTCCGTTTTATCACATGATCAGCTGTCATTGGCTGACAGCTGATCACGTGATAAGGGGTCGGGATCGACCCCTTACACGGATCGGTGATCAGGCGAGTCTCACGGACTCGCCGATCACAGAGCGCGCCGCGCGCGCCCCTCAGGGGGCGCGCAGGCCGCTCGTAACCGGGACTACGTCAATAGACGTAGTCCCGAAAATGTGGGTCCGCGCTATTGCCGTCATTTTGCAATAGCGCGGGTCCCAAGTGGTTAACCTCACATAACAGTTGAACGCAGAAGGTGCTGTCTGCTCCACACTGCCGGAGTACACCCGCTGGTGGACACCAGTACTACAGCCCAAGGATCCAACAGTGCCACCAGGTGGTAAGTCCTCTTATTACAGGCCCAGAGTATTAAAAGACACCTGCTGGTGGACACTGGTACTGCAATACAAGAGACCAACAGCACCACCAACAGGTGGACCTTTTCATGACAATCTGTCTGCCTGTATTCCTACCTGTGCATTCATCTGCATTTTTTTTATTACCTGTATGATCTAATGAGGAAGAAAATGAGGAAGAATAATTACTAATCAATAAGGACTGTTTTTGTCTATGGCTGAGGAAGCAGAAAGAAAAGACAATCTATAGTTCATAGGAGGTTTGTTTCACCTGCTTTTGCCTGCTTCAGCTTGCCTGGGCTTATAAGTTTGCATCTGTGGGCTGTTTGTTCCCCCCCCTTTATTTTTTTAACCTGTTTGCATATATTTCTCCGCTTTTACTTGTACAATCGCATACCCGCAAAGCTGCTTACTACTCATCTATATAACTCTCTATTACTTGAGGAGATAAATGCAATAAGATTGGTGCTTTGATATAACAAGTATAAGCCATTTACGAAATATTTGAACATATATGCTCATATTGTTTATTTGGTCTATACTGGCTCGCTCTTATATAGTCTAAGGTGTTTATCTGGGTACCTATACAACTATAAACCAGTAAGCCAGTCAGCTAGCCAAATGTCTGCGTTAGCATAAATTGTGAAGATAGGTTTGAGTATATTAGTGCATGGAATGATTGTACATCTGCATTATTTTCTACGTATCTAGCTGAAAATCCCTCGGTATAGTCTTTTCCTGTGGCAAGTGCTAGGTGGATCAGTAGGGGACTATACTGTAGGGGTTGAACAAATAGAGCAGAATAGAGCAAAAACAATTTGATAGGAGGGAATAATGGGGAGGAAAGGAGTTAAAACCAACCAAGCAGAAAGAGGGAACTCTAATTCTATAAAGACATACATGGTCAGAGGCGGCTCTCTAATTAGGCAAATTAGGCGATTGCCTAAGGCCCCGCAGTCTCAAGGGCCTCGCAATCGACTAATTTGCCTGTGATCAATGCGGTGGCAGCAAGTGCGGGGAGCGGGACAGTAGAGTCCTCTAGGTGGCGCAGTGGCTGGATGACAGACGGCATGAGGGCGGCATATCCATGTGGGACCCTCACCTGAGCTTCTCTCTTGTGCCGCTCACCAGACCTCTCCTCCGCACCTGCCTCCTATTTGGTTCTGGAGTGGGGGGGGGGTGTTGCTGAAAAACCACCCAGCTGGATAGTCCCACCATGAGTGTGAAGAGGGAGGAACTCTTATGCTGCCGACCAGAGGAAAGGTGAGTGCCCATGCCGTGCAGCCTTCCCTGTGTGCCTGAATAGGAGGAGCGGTGGGGAGACTGCACATAGATAGTGGAATTGATTTTTCCATATTACTCCATACAGCTGCTGAATGTCTGCAGGGAGGAGAGGTGATCATTCAGCGGTTGCATGGAGGAATATGAAAAAATCAATTCCACTATCTATGTGCAGTCTCTCCACCACTCCTATCTAACTTTTTCTGCATCCCCCGTACTCTCTGGCCCCTCCTTGTACTCTCTGGCCCCGCCCCTCTGTGTGCTCCCTGGCTCCGCCCCTCCGTGCGCTCCCTGGCCCTGCCCCTCCTGCTCTCCAGCCCCTCCGTGTGCTCACTGGCTGCACCCCTCCTGCTCTCCAGCCCCTCCTTGTGCTCCCTGGCTCCGCCCCTTCTTGTACTCCCTTTCTCCACGCATCCTGCTCTTCAGCCCCTCCCTTTGCTCCCTGGCTCCGCCCCTCCTGCTCTCCAGCCCCTCCTTGTGCTCACTGGCTCCGCCCCTTCTTGTGCTCCCTTTCTCCACGCCTCCTGCTCTTCAGCCCCTCCCTTTGCTCCCTGGCTCCTCCCCTCCTGCTCTCCAGCCCATTCTTGTCCTCCCTGGCTCCACCCCCATTTCGCCAGCACCCCCTGCTCTCCAATTCTTTCTGCCTCCCCTCTCAAGCTCCCCCCCAGCACTCTTCACCCCCCACCCTTAGCACTATCTGGCCCCCAGCACTCTCCACCCTACACCCCCTGCGGCTCTCTCTGGCCCCCAGCACTCTCCACCCCACACCCCCTAGCTCTCTCTTGCCCCCAGCACTCTCCACCTTCCACCCCTAGCACTCTCCACCTTCCACCCCCAGCACTCTCCACCCTCCACCCCCAGCACTCTCCACCCTCCACCCCCAGCACTCTCCACCCTCCACCCCCAGCACTCTCCGGCCCCCACCCCCCAGCACTCTCTGGCCCCCAGCACTCTCCCCCCCACCCCCAGTACTCCCCACCCCCACCCCCCAGCACTAGCCGCCCCCCACCCCCCAGCAATCTCTGGTCCCCACCCCCCAGCACTCTCTGGCCCCCAGCACTCTCTGCCCCCACCCCCAGTAATCTCTGGCCCCCACCCCCAGCACTCTCTGGCCCCCAGCACTCTCCGCCCCCACCCCCACCCCCCAGTACTCTCTGGCCCCCAGCACTCCCCGCCCCCCACCCCAGCAATCTCTGGCCCCCACCCCCCAGCACTCTCTGGCCCCCAGCACTCTCTGGCCCCCCAGCACTCTCTGCCCCCACCCCAGTACTCTCTGCCCCCCACCCCCCAGTACTCTCTGGCCCCCAGCACTCTCCGCCCCCCACCCCCGAGCATTCTCTGGCCCCCAGCACTCTCCGCCCCCCACCCTGAGCATTCTCTGGCCCCCAGCACTCTCCACCCCCCACCCCGAGCATTTTCTGGCCCCCAGCACTCTCTGCCCCCCAGCATTCTCTGGCCCCCAGCACCCTCCAGCCCCCACCCCCCAGCACTCTCCAGTCCCCACCCCCCAGCACTCTCCGGTCCCCACCCCCTAGCACTCTACAGCTTCTCCCTGCTCTTTGTCCCCCAGGGGCTACAGACAGGGACAGATCTCTAGATCTCTCTCACCCCCTTTCCCTCACCCCCTCTTTCTCACTTCCCCCTCTCTCTCTTACCCCCTCTCTCCCCCTCTTTCTCTTACCCCCCTCTCCCTCCCCCTCTCTCACCACACTCCTCTCTCTTACCCCTTCCCACAACTCTCTCTCTCTCCCTTACCCCTTCCCACCCTTCTCTCTCTCCCTTCCCCCTTCCCACCCCTCTCTCTCTCTCCCTTCTCTCCCTCCCTTCCCTCCCTTCTCTCCCTTCCCTCCCTTCTCTCCCTTCTCTCCCTTCCTCGCTCTCTCCCTTCCCTCGCTCTCTCCCCTCCCTCGCTCTCTCCCCTCCCTCGCTCTCTCCCCTCCCCCGCTCTCTCCCCTCCTTTTCTCCCTTCCCTCCCTCTCTCCCTTCCCTCTATCCCCCCTTCCCTCCCTTCTCTCCTTCCCACTCTCCCTTCCTTCCCTCCCTCTCTCCTCTCTCTCCCTCCCTCCCCCTCACCCCCTTTCCCTCACCCCCTCTTTCTCACTTCCCCCTCTCTCTCTTACCCCCCTCTCCCTCCCCCTCTCTCACCACACTCCTCTCTCTTACCCCTTCCCACAACTCTCTCTCTCTCCCTTACCCCTTCCCACCCTTCTCTCTCTCCCTTCCCCCTTCCCATCCCTCTCTCTCTCCCTTCTCTCCCTTCTCTCCCTTCCCTCCCTTCCCTCGCTCTCTCCCTTCCCTCGCTCTCTCCCCTCCCTCGCTCTCTCCCCTCCCCCGCTCTCTCCCCTCCTTCTCTCCCTTCCCTCCCTCTCTCCCTTCCCTCTATCCCCCCTTCCCTTCCCTCCCTTCTCTCCTTCCCACTCTCCCTTCCTTCCCTCCCTTCTCTCCTTCCCACTCTCCCTTCCTTCCTCCCTCTCTCCTCTCTCTCCCTCCCTCCCCCTCCCTCCCCTTCCCTTCTCTTCTCCCTTGCTTCCCTCTCTATCTACCTTCCCTCCCTCTCTCCCCTTCCTTCCCTCCCTCTCTCCCCTTCCTTCCCTCCCTCTCTCCCCTTCCTTCCCTCCCTCTCTCCCCTCCCTTCCCTCTCTCTCCTCTCCCTTCCTTCCCTCTCTCTCTCCCTTCTTTACCTCCCTCTCTCCCCTCCCTTCCTTCTTTACCTCCCTCTCCCCTCCCTTCCTTCCTTGCCTCTCTCTGTCCCCCCTTCCCTTCCTTCCCTCTCTCTGTCCCTTCCCTTCCGTCCCTCTATCTCCCTTCCCTTCCTTCCTTCCTTCCTTCCTTCTCTCTCTCTCCCTTCCTTCCCTCTCTCCCTCCCCCCCTTCCTTCCCTCCTTCCTTCCTTCTCTCTCTCTCCCTTCCTTCCCTCTCTCCCTCCCCCCCTTCCTTCCCTCTCTCCCTCCCCCTCCCTTCCTTCCCTCTCTCCCTCCCCCCCTTCCTTCCCTCTCTCCCTCCCCCTCCCTTCCTCTCTCCCTCCCCCCTCCCTTCCTTTCTCCTCCCTTCCTCTCTCCTCCCTTCCCTCTCTACCTTCCCTCTTCCCCCTCTCTCCCCCTTTTGCCCACCCTTTCTCTCCTCCCCCTTTCTCTCCTCCCTCTCTCTCCCCCTCCCCTCCTCTCCTCTTTCCACCACTCTCTCCCCCTTTTGTGCACCCTTTATCTACCCCTCTCTCACCCCCTCTCACTCACAATGTCTTGCTCCCCTCCCCCTCTCTCTCTTTCCCACCCCCTATCTCTCACAATCTCTCTCTTCCCCTCCCCTCTCTCTCTCCTCTCCTCTCTGTCTCCCTTCCCTACTCTTGCTCCCCCTGCACTGTGCTGGGATCCCTCCGCTCTACTTCCTCTGCGGATATGGAATGGCTCAGTGACATCTCCTCCCAATTCTCCCAAGACACAGGAAATTCTTAGAGGGGTTGCCACCTTGGTGGGCCCCAGATGTTTTAATGGCTGCATATGTCTGATGGGTGAGGAGGGTGCCCTGGAAGTGGTGCAGATGAACTTTTTGCTAGACCTGTGCATCTTTTTGCAGCCATTTTTTTTGCTTGAATTTTTTTCCCATTATGGCCGTGATTGGGGCCTCATGTGTAAGTTTTGCCTAAGGCCTCACAAATCCTAGAGCCGCCTCTGTACATGGTATAGGATAAAACGGCTCAAAGAACGGAACAGATAGTTGAGACTATTGAGGAAATAACCCTCGTGTCAGAGGGGCAGATGGACAAAACTGATCTGTGAGAAGAGGGAGATCTGCAGAAGGATCAAACACAACAGAGAATGGAAAAAGAATCAGATAGCTTGCAAGCACATCCTACAAAGCAAGATATGGTAGAGATGATGTCTCATTTAGAGTACAAGATTAAAGGAGAATTGAATTCCACAAGAAAGGATATACAGAATGTATTACAAAGGGTAGTCGAATCTGAAGCTCATTTAGATGATCATAACAAAGTGATTATGGAGCTACAGGGGAGAGTAGAACTAGATTGGTTGGAAATGAGGAACATCCGATACAGGCTCGAAGACCAAGAAAATTGGAATAGACGAAACAACTTAAGATTTCAAAGCCTGTCAGAGTCTGTGAAAAATAGTGATTTAGAAAAAAAGGTCAGCGAGGTGTTTAATAAAATATTGAAAAAAGAGACATCATACCCTATATGCTTTGAAAGAGTACACAGAATACAAAAAATAATTACGTCATCAACAGACACCGCGAGAGATGTAATGGCAAGATTCCCCCACTATGAAATAAACCAACAAGTCTCATATGACATGAGAAGTGCTGCACCAATTGAATTCAATGGAGTTGAAATATTGATCTTTACAGACCTATCACAAGAGACTTTAGCTTGAAGAAGGGCATTGAAACCCTTGATAATTCAGCTACAGGAGAAAAATATCTCCTAAAGATGGGGCTTTTACGCTTGTTTAATTGCGAATAACCAAGGAATTTCACTTACATTGCCTTTCCCAGAAGATTTGAAAGAATTTTGCAGCAAACTAGATTTGCCACTGGTCAACTTGGAAAACTGAAAAAAAAAAAACCCTAGAATGGGGAAAGTTAAAGGATCAGTCATAGAATAAAGTATAGAGCCCTAATAATAGAAACAAAATGGGTGGCAACATTTAAGCAATGCAGCATGTGATTAGGGGGGTAAGGGTCAGTAAGGAAGGGAGATTCGCTCAGGGGTACATTGGGGTTTGGCGATGCCTGTCTGTGCCCTCAGAACCATTTTCCGCTAGGGAATGAGGACTGGGGGCCCATGCGGGAATATAAAACCCCCCAAGGGAGGCCCTGTCGTGCTGGGTGCCTATAATCTAGGCGACAGTCCAGAGGGTTATTTCATTGATATTCAATGTAGAGGTTGGGAGGGAGGAGGGGGGAATGGTATAAGGAAGTCTGAATGGGGTAAAAAAGATGGGGGGGGGGGTTGTGTTGGTGGGTTTTGTTTTGTTTTTTGTTGTTAGTTAAATGGATCATCCTAAAGAAACGGGAAGAATTACATTTTTCTCTTATGGTTAATAACCTCTTGATGCTTTTTAATTCGTATATCTGAAAGAGGATGCCCTTAAAGATAATTACCTATAACGTGAGAGGTTTAAACAGCCCTAATAAAAGTTATCAAATAATGCAGGTGTCACGATCTGGAGTCAGGCTCAGAGACCAGTAGCTATAGCAGCAGAGCAGGTATTCACACAGGTCACCCTGGCTGATGGCACGGGTTCACCTGAGGTGCGGGGTCTAAGCACTAACCGGTATTCACCAGAGCTCCCAAAGGTGGAGATGGGCTTGGCTGCGTGTTAGTGCCAGGTCGCGGTCCTCAGGATAGCCCCACCAGGAGGTGAGCAAGCCGGGGTTCAGTAGAGGATGAACAGGTAAGGATCAAACTAGAGCGTGGTCAGTAAGCAAGCCAAAAAGGTCGGTAACGAGTTGTTGCAGATTGGGATCAGGCAGAAGCGTAGTCGTGGAACAAGCCAAGGGTCGATAACAAGCAGTAGTAAATATAAGCGGCAGCAGCGAAGACGGGAACGAGATACAGGCTGGAGATGGCACAATATTCTGGCAAGGAGGAAGTGCAGAGACATGGCTTATATAGGAAGTTCATGGGAGGAGCAAAGGGTTCAAGGTTCAAGGCAAACAAGATTCAAGACAAGATCACTAAAGGAGCTGTCCAAGGAACTGTCCAAGGAACTGTCCAGCATTCCAGGTGGCTCAGCAAGCAGAGTCACTGCCAGACACACCAGAGGTCCCAGGTTCAAGCCCAGGTCCTAACAGCAGGACTGAAAAGTTTGATATCAAACATTGTTTTTTTGCAGGAGACTCATCTTAAGTGGTCTTCTAGGGTTGGATTGAGCTCAAGGGGTTTTCCAGTTTGGTTCCATGGTTACTCTCCTAATAAGAGATTCAAAGGAATAGCAATAGGTTTTGACAGGAATACACCATTTATTTTAAAAGCGGTGGAGTCTGACTCAGAAGGAAGGTACCTATTTATAAAGGGATCCATTTTTAATAAACAGTACACATTTGCTAATATCTGCTGCCCCAATATTCAGCCTTGTCTTTTTTTAAGAAAGATATTGAACAAGTTAGAAAATATTAAGGACGGCAAAGTATTATGGCTGGAGACTTTAATTTTGTGTTGGATCTGGCCCTGGATACTCAACCTATCTCCTTGCGGAAAAACCTAAAAGCTGTCAAGCAAAACTTATATCAGCAGCAATTAATAGAGGTGTGGAGAATTATGCATCCTAGGGGGAGGGACTTTACTTATTATTCTCAAGTTCATTCTCGAGAACTGATTATGTCTTCCTAGATTAACAGCTTTTAGAAGGCCTATTAAAGGCGGAGGTGAAATCGATCACTCTCTCAGACCATGCCCCGGTACTAGTAAGCTTGGGTTTAGAGGATATACCGGAAAGGCAGAGGTCCTGGAGGGTGGATGAATCACTTTTACATGATCATGATGTTTTGGAAGATTTGGAAAAACATTTGAACTTATCTTTTAAGGATAATAACATAGAGAATATTGCGCCAACTATTCTGTGGGAGACTCATAAAGTATTCATGAGAGGGAGATTAATAGCAGAGGGGGCCAAGAGAAAAAAAATCTGGACCGCACAAAAAAAGTTCCTTATACAAGAGATCCAGGAGTTGGAACAGACACATAAAAGGACAAGGGATAATAAAGTAATGATAGAGTTAGCAGGAAAGAGGGAGGCATCAAGGGATTTATTGGAACAGGACATCAAAAGAGTGTTTATTAGAACAGCTAAAAGGCAGTATGCTTTTGGTAGGGCAACTACTGGCAGAGGTGATATAAACCTAGAAGGAACCTGAATTTTATTCAGAAAATGAAAGCTAGAAAAGGAGAGATGAAACAATCTACTAGGGATATTAGTAAAATCTTTATGGAATACTATCAAGCACTTTATAAAGTAAATGATATCCAAAAACCGGATGAGGCTCAAAACAGAAGAAATAAAATAGAACAGTATTTACGGACTATAAAGCTACCTGTTTTATTGGTTGAGGACTCAAGCGGGTTGGACAGAGACATTTCTAAGGAAGAAATAGAGCAGGCAATTAAAAAAAGTAAGGTTGGGAAGAGCCCCGGCCAAGATGGGTACACATCATTATATTTTAAAAAGTTTATGGGAATTCTGACTCCTTATTTTCATGTATACATGAATTACATTGGGGCGGGCTTAAAGATACGTGAAGAAGCCTTGGGAGCCTATATAACACTCTTAGTAAAGGAAGGGAAGGATCCAACACTCTGCTCCAGCTTTAGGCCAATATCCCTTATTAATGAAGATATGATAATTTACGTGAGGATATTGGCTGAGAGCCTGAAGCTATATATGCTAGAATGTATAGAAAAGGATCAAGCAGGGTTTGTCCCTGGGAGAGAAACAAGGGAAAATATTCTAAAAACAATTCTTTTAATGCATGAAGCAAAAAAAGCAAGAAACCCGTTCTTTTTTTATCAATAGATGCCGAAAAGGCTTTTGGAAGACTAGATTGGGACTTCATGCTTGGGACACTGCATAAATTTGGCATAGGACCACGTATGCTTAGGTGGATAGAGGTTTTGTACTCTAAACCCACGGCCCAAATTCAGGTAAATGGAACTTTATCAGAATCCTTTAGGCTCTATAATGGTACACGTCGGGGCTGCCTACTCTCCCCTTTACTTTTTGTGTTTTCTTTGGAACCCTTTTTAACTTCTATAAGAGCCAACTATGAAATTAAAGGTATATAAACTGCAGGGCAAGAATATAAGATATCCGCTTTCGTAGATGATATTATGTTCTATATAACATATCCCTCACAAACACTCCCAAGATCTTGGGAGAATTGAGTAGCTATGGGGCTGTTTCGAACTTAAGGATTCATTTGGAGAAAACAGAGATATTAAATATTTCTGTTTCCCCAACTGAAGGTAGGCTCCTCAGAGCTCTTTTTCCCTTTGTGTAAAAAAGAAAGGGATTAAAATATATGGGACTATACCTGGCAGTATCAACAACAGACTTATACCAAGATAATTATGTTCCCTTATGGAATAAAATTAAACAAGATTTGAAAGGGTACCCTGCACATAGACTATCATGGTTTGGCAGGATAAAGGTGATTAAGATGATGATTCTTCCAAAAGCTTTGTACATATTCCAAAGTCTTCCGATGAATATCCCTGGAGCATACTTTATAAAATAAATAAAATTCTTAGATTGATTCTGCTGAAATTTGTATGGAATAATAGAGGCAATCGTATTGCCTATAAAATGATGAGTAGACCAAGAGAGAAGGGGGGCGTGTTCCTTCCAGATTTTGGAAACTATCATGAGGCAGCAGTATTATGGAGGATCTTGGACTGGGTCCACGGTTTACTGTGTAAAAAGTGGGCGTCCTTAGAGGAAAGTGTGAGTAAAGCTGCTCTGGGCCACATTATTCGGATTCCAAGGCAATATAGAGTTCTTGGGAGAAACAGCACCAATTACTATAGAAACATTTAGAGTATGTGATAAACTACTTTAGAGTATATCATGGAAGCATAATAGTCCTCTGACCCTGCTGACAGACAATTACTTTAACTTTTTCCTGTCGGGGAAAAATAATAAGCAATATTTAAAATGGACCCTATCGAACCAGTTGAGGCTTAAAGATGTTTTAGAGGGGAACACCTTATGTTCACTAATGGAGCTGCGAGAGAGGTACGGTACAACTCTATGGGATGTGTGGAGATATAGACAGCTCCACCATTTTGTGGAGTCTCTCCCAAAACCTCCCCACATGGCTTCCAGGTTAAACTCATGGGAAAGCTTGGTTGATCAAGGGGGAATAAACAGACCTAACTATAGTTTATACCTAAAGGAATTCTCATTCACAACTTAAAGCTGTAGGTTTTGATTACATATGATATGGCTATAATTTAGGCCAGGTAAGGCCGACATGCATAAGCTGATGTTTTTTTAATTTAATTATGATGACCTGCTATTTGATGAAGTAAAGGCAGTAACGTGAGAACTAAATTGCACTATGGGTTGTGCTTCTGCTGTTCACCATACTACACAGCAGGACATGTATTGACAGTTCAAATAGAGTGTCTATGGTTTTGCTCTTGCTCCTTCTAAATAATAGTGATTATTTTAATGAAGATATTTCCCATGGTATCAAATTGGATTCATGTTATAATTTTCATTTTTTTTAAACATGTTAAGGTTCAGACATTGATCTCAATTGTTCTGCTGATCTTGGAGATATGATTGAAGGAATATTTACACAAATTTTCTGGATTATTAATGGAAATTTCACAGACTGTTATGATAAAGTCAATGAAAGCAACGTTATGTAAGTACTTCTGTCAATTAGCCTTTTTGGTACTAGGTGTAAAGGCGTAGGGTGGGAATAGTGTCTCTTTGAACCTCCCCAGCCTTCCTTGTTTGGTTATAACATCTGATCATATTATGCCTCATTTCCACTGAGCGGATCGGTTTGGTTTGGTATGGTACTCTATTTTAAGTGTTTCCATTATGAAAGCGGCCCATACCACACCATTCAGGGTCCTTCTTCAGATGTGGGGCCATAGAAAATATTACGGTACTGTTAGCGTGGAGTTACTGACATCACACAATACATTCCACTGATTGGCGGACAGAAAAAATTTCAATACTGACGTCAAAGGCATTTTTTCTAACCCCGTATGGCCCCTGGTGGTCTGACTTACAGTGGAAACGCTCTCCTGAATAGATCAGACCATTCTAACACTTCCAAACTGTACCAACGCCCAAACCGTTCCACTCAGTGGAAACAAGGCAATAGTGTGGTACTAAGCCTAGCCTGTCATTATAGAGGAAGGGGGAAGGGATGAGACAGTTGGCCTAAAGGAGAAAGAAGCATACATTGAATGCAGCTTACTACAGTTTATTTTTATGTTTCTGCTGCCCTGGCCAGTTTATCTTATGTTACATATCCTGTCTATATGGGCGAGACAAAAGGTTTAGAGCTAATATGACTGGTATTGCCCCTTAAAAACAACTCTGTTCAGCAAAAGGCTTGGCTTTGTGCACATCTGTACAGTGTAATACGGTCAGAATACCCATGCTACTTTTGAAATAATAATGTACACATACAGTATATTATATTGATTTTAGATGTTCTACCTTAAAGGGAAAACCTATACAAAGAGAAATATGTAGATTATTCCTGTATTGTACTGCCCAATGCCTATTCCAGGAACTATAGCTATTAAGTGTTTCTTCTGCCTATAGCAGCCACTGTTCTTTTAAAGTGGTTGTAAACCTCACATGTAAAATGAACAAAGCACTATACACTATAAAGTGTACCAACCTGACTCCAAAGCACGGAGTCTGGTCCCTCTCTGATTTCTCCTCTCTCTGCTGTCTGCATGACTCACTCCTAATGGATTAAGCCGACACCTCAGCCTCCTGGAAGATGGCCTTCCCCACCATCCAGCACACAGCAGATGACTCATACCCTCAGATCTCTCTTTCTTTGAGCCTGTGAAGAGGATGTGTGTCACTTTTCCCCAGCCAGCTCTCAGATTACACTCAGCTCTGTGCTCTAGCTCTGCAATGTGTGTGACGCAAGATCCCTGCTCCCTGGCAAAGGAGGAAAAAAAGCGGAGCTTCTCTTTTTCCATTCCAAAATGTTCCATTTTAAAAGGTATGCAGGCTTATTGGTACTTGGTTGCCCCCAGGCCTTAGTACACTATGTTACAGTACATGGCCACATAACACTGAGACTGGGAGAAGATAACAAAAGAGAGTACTTCTAGTTTAATGGCAGAAAAAGCAGAGCCTGTGGAACAGCTGGAGAGCATCTGTGTGTAAGTCCAAGGTCTGGGCAGGCTGCAGACAATCATAATAAAGTAAACGATTCCAAGTTCAGGGCTGGCACTGGAAAAGTGTCATTCAAAAGACAGTTCCAAGATCAGGGGGTTATAAGATAGCCATAGTCCAGTAAACATTTTGAGGTCAAGACAGGTGACAATTTAAAAGAATAGCCAGTAATCTGAGCAGGGGGCAGCAATGTGGAATCCAAGAAGTAAACAGGGTAGGAACCAACAGGGATACAGGTGGGAATCCAGAAAGCAGGAACAAAAAAGGCACAAGAGTAGTGCAGCCAATCAGTGGAGGGCAGCTAGAGGGGTGTGTGGCCGAAGGCCAATGCGAATGAGGAGGAAGGCTAGGTACAGTAAATGGAGCAACTCTCTGCCTTGCAATGAGTACAATCAGTACAGACCTTCTGCCCCAGCCAGTTGGCACAGAGTAAATGTTTTCCTCATTGTCCGGGATTGAGGACACAAACACCATTGAGAGTGGCTGGACAGAGGTGGTGGAGGTAGGACCATGCAACTGACACTCCTAACAGTCTCATAGGTGCCTCTTATGAAAATGCCAATTGATCAAATTATGCTAATCTCATGGTTTCATTACTTTCAGAGCCACTGACTTGGAACATTTATGCTAATAAGGAGTTCTAACTTTTCTTTGGCATCTGAGCATTCTTAGGGGAGAGCATTTTGGCTTCAATAGACTTTAAAGGGAGCACCTGAAAAACACACGAAAATTGTATGCATTTTTCACACATTTTCTTGCATAGTAACCAGCTTTCCATTGGGTAAAAGGGAAAAAGAAAAATGCTAGAAAAGTCTGAAACACATACCAAAATGAGAAAAAACACCTGCACAAACACAAAAAAAAAAAAAGAACTGAAAAATTAACAAAAATGTTCAGCTTCAATGTGAATGGAATCGAATGCCACGTACACACGTATGTCCGATGAAATCAATCCGTCGGATATTACGATCGTGTGTGGGCTCCAGAGGACTTTTTTCTTCAAAAGCTCAGATGGACCTAGAAATAGAACATGTTTCAAATCTGTCCGACTGAATCGAATTTCTATCGGGAAAACCGTTCGTCTGTGTGCTAGTCCGGTGGACCAAAAACGACGCATGCTCTGAAGCAAGTACAAGACGGAAGTGCTCGGTGAAGTAAAACTAGCGTTCATATTGAAGCTAGCACATGCCTCACGCTGCTAATTATATGATCTTTTAATACAGTGCATTCTTATTTAGAATGCTAGAAGAATGAAGTTGTTTTGCTGCTCATATTAACAGAGTTCTCACAAACTTCTTTCTTCATTATTTATCCTCATCTCATGACTAATATTCTAGTTTTTAAAAGCCCGATCTCCATCGATATTTATTTTACAATTACTTATTTTCTAGTGATCTCCATATAATTAGATTTTTTCAAGTTACCACAACATTATTATCTTGTATTTTTTCTTAACCTTAAGGAGGTTGGTGTCCCTTGTTAATTTGACAGAGGGGGTTATTTACGAAAGGCAAATTCATTTTGCACTACAAATGCAAACTACAAGTGCAAAGTGCACTTGAAATTGCACTGAAAGTGCACTTGGAAATACAGTCGCTGTGGATCCGAGGGGGACATGCAAGGAATATAAAAAACAGCATTTTAGCTTGCACATGATTGGATGATAAAATCAGTAGAGCTTCCCCTCATTTCAGATCCCCCCCTCAGATTTAGAGCGACTGCAGTTCCAAGTGCACTTGCAGTACAATTTCAAGTGCACTTTGCACTTGTAGTTTACAATTTATCACAAACATACTGTCCTTTTTGAATAAAAAAACATAGGAAAGTATTTAGTGAAAATAAAATATCCATTTATTTTGGTTAACAAAATAAAGAGGAAGGCAACACTGGAGAAACTTTTGGAATTTGTGAAGCCTTTTGGCCCCCAGGGCACACATCAAGTCAGTGGAAAACAAAATTGGGATCTTGAGGAGTCCATATAATTGGGAGCACAATCTGGTCCAGGAATCCTAGAGATCAGGACAATCAGCAGATGACATATCTGTCCCCAGGCTGTGGTACTACCACAGCCTGTCTTCTGTCAGACGAGATTGAACCCAGGCCATCACTTTCTTCTCTTCGCTGCAACCTTCCCTCCACACTTCCCTGCAGCCTTCCTCCTGGTGGTGAACTTGTGGCAGGAGGAGGAGGAGGAGGGGCTAGCTCATATATATGGCTGTTATATATATATGGCTCATATATATATGGCTGTTTTCAGTAAGCTGGCCCCTCAACCCCTTCTGAAGGGCCTCAGCAAAAATTCCCTCACAGAGGAGGCATTTGCCCTTCTCCAATTCTGCCAACCTGGTGGCCAGATAGCAGCCATAGGCCTCTTCAGCATTGGGGGAGCCCTCTGGGACTGGCTGGCTTCCCGAATGAGGAAAAGTGTTGCCTCCTCTGTCATTGTCGCCTTCCTGGGCCTTTTGGTGGTAATGCGGAGGGGAGCCACCTGTGATTGTGTGAGGCTCCTACTGGGCCCAGCGACCTCCTGGCTGCCACTGGGCACATGCTCCTCCTGCCTGCCACTGGTCATGGCCCCCTCCTGGCTGCCACTGGGCACAGCATCCTCCTGACACTTTCTAGACCCTCCTCCTGGCTGAGCTCATCCTGTGTATAAAAAAGGGACATAGTTTTAGTTTTTGCTTCATCAATCACACACAATTTTCAGCTCATGACTTGCAAATTGAATGTTAATAAATAGAAAAGGCTATCATTCTGACCCCAGCATTTTTCAAGCTGGTCACCAACATTTTTGGCCACTACTATCTAGTGATATATATACATATCATTTTTGGTATAAAATCATTGATTTGTAAGCAATTATAACATCTTAGTTAACATCATTAATATTAGGACAATCAATATTTCTAAAAACGAATATACCTGGCTCCAGCTGGGTGCATCTGCTTCCTCAAGGATGGAAGGGCCTTGTTGTTCCTGGGAAGCCTCTGCTGGGGTGGAGGGAAGGCTGCAGGGAAGGGTTGAAAGAGATTCTCTCGCTTCAGTCTGGTCGTCCAGAAACCGCAGTTTGTGGAGGTACCACAGCTTGGGGACATTATCTGACGCTGCTACTGATCTGAGGGAAGCCTGGATCTTCTTGTTTGCTTCAGGGACCCTAGTCTTGACAAATTCCAGAAGTGTCTCCAGTGTTGCCTTCCTTGCTTGCTTATTATAATACAAACTGTGTTTGACCTCCCAAAGATTCCTCATCTCCCTATACTTGTCAATAAAAATGCTCAAAAAATCATGCTCTTTAACCACTTGCCGACCGCCGCACGACGATATACGTCGGCAGAATGGCACGGGCAGGCATATGGGCGTATATATAAGTCCCTGCCTGCCCGCGGGTGGGGGGCCCGATCGGGCCCCCCCCCGGTGCCTGCGGCGGTCGGCATTCCTTCGAGAGCGATCCGGGATGAGGGGGCGGCCATTCATTCATGGCCACCCCCTCGCGATCGCTCTCGACGAATGGAAATCCCCCGTGACATCACTTCCTCTCCTGTAATGTAAACACAGGAGAGGAAGTGATGTATTCTCTCCTCTGTGTCGGTATTTTTCGTTCCGACACGGAGGAGAGCGGATCGGTGAGTTGCACCAACACTCTACACACACAGTAGAACATGCCAGGCACACTCACACCCCCCCTTTACCCCCCGATCACCCCCCCAATTACCCCTGCCCCCCAGTCACAGTGACACCAATGTCATTTTTTTTTTTATTTTTTTTTTTTTTTTGCATTGGTGTCATTTGTGACTGTAATAACTGTTAGGGCAGTTAGAGTTAGCCCCCTTTAGTTCTAATGTACCCCCCTAACCCCCCAATAAAGGTTTAACCCCGTGATCACCCCCCGTCGCCAGTGTCACTAAGGCTGGGTTCACATTGCAGCGGTTTATGAGAACGAATGTGATTCGCACCGCACTGCAGTGCAAATCACATCCGATCTCTGTGCGATTCGAGTTCAGCCATTCGCCGCACCCGCCGCAAATTCGCACGGGACCCTTTTTTTGGCCCGCAGCAGAATCGGATCGCATGGGTGTTCACACCATGCGATCCGAGTTTGCAGATCGCACTGCGATATGCGAACTGATCTGGGGGTGTCAGTAACATTTCACTGACACTCCCAGCAGTTCGCATAGGGCAGTGTGAACTGCCGCCGGGAGGCATGCGATGCGGGAACCCGCCGCGGATTCGCGGCGTTTCCGCATCGCTCCAGTGTGAACCCAGCCTAATAAGCGATCATTTTTCTGATCGCCGTATTAGTGTCACAGGTGACGCTAGTTAGGCAGGTAGGTATTTAGGTTCGCCGCAGCTTTTTATAGCGCCAGGGACCCCCATATACTACCGCATAAAGCCCCCTGATTGCCCCCTAGTTAACCCTTTCACCTGTGATCACCATATAACTGTTACAGGTGACGCTGGTTGGTTAGTTATTTTTTTATAGTTTCAGGGCACCCGCCATTTATTACCTAATAAAGGTTTAACCCCCTGATCACCCGGCGGGTGTCATTTGTGACTAATAACTGTTAGGGCAGTTAGGGTTAGCCCCCTTTAGTTCTAAGGTACCCCCCTAACCCCCCCAATAAAGGTTTAACCCCGTGATCACCCCCCGTCGCCAGTGTCACTAAGGCTGGGTTCACATTGCAGCGGTTTGAGAACGGATGTGATTCGCACCGCACTGCAGTGCAAATCACATCCGATCTCTGTGCGATTCGAGTTCAGCCATTCGCCGCACCCGCCACACCCGCCGCACCCGCCGCAAATTCGCACGGGACCCTTTTTTTGGCCCGCAGCAGAATCGGATCGCATGGGTGTTCACACCATGCGATCCGAGTTTGCAGATCGCACTGCGATATGCGAACTGATCTGGGGGTGTCATTAACATTTCACTGACACTCCCAGCAGTTCGCATAGGGCAGTGTGAACTGCCGCCGGGAGGCATGCGATGCGGGAACCCGCCGCGGATTCATGGCGTTCCCGCATCGCTCCAGTGTGAACCCAGCCTAATAAGCGATCGTTTTTCTGATCACTGTATTAGTGTCACAGGTGACGCTAGTTAGGCAGGTAGGTATTTAGGTTCGCCGCAGCTTTTTATAGCGCCAGGGACCCCCATATACTACCGCATAAAGCCCCCTGATTGCCCCCTAGTTAACCCTTTCACCAGTGATCACCATATAACTGTTACAGGTGACGCTGGTTGGTTAGTTATTTTTTTTATAGTTTCAGGGCACCCGCCATTTATTACCTAGTCTCACTAGTGTACCCCTAAATTTAGGGGTGTCTACTTTCCAAAATGGGGTCATTTGGGGGGGGTTTGTGCCATCTTGGCATTTTATGGCCTTCAAAACTGTAACGCCCTTAGAAAGCCTGAAGGCGGTGCTTGGTTTTCGGGGCCCCGTACGCGGCTAGGCTCCCAAAAAGTTCCACATATGTGGTATCCCCGTACTCAGGAGAAGCAGCAGAATTTATTTTGGGGTGTCATTTCACATATGCCCATGGCATGCGTGAGCAATATATCATTTAGTGACAACTTTGTGAAAAAAAAAAAAAAAAAAAAAGTTTGTAATTTTCCCGCAACTTGTGGCAAAATATAAAATATTCCATGGACTCAACATGCCTCTCAGCAAATAGCTTGGGGTGTCTACTTTCTAAAATGGGGTCATTTGTGGGGGTTTTGTGCCATCTTGGCATTTTATGGCCTTCAAAACTGTAATAGGTAGTGAGAAGTGAAATCAAAAATTTACGCCCTTAGAAAGCCTGAAGGCGGTGCTTGGTTTTCGGGGCCCAGTACGCGGCTAGGCTCCCAAAAAGTCCCACATATGTGGTATCCCCGTACTCAGGAGAAGCAGCAGAATTTATTTTGGGGTGTCATTTCACATATGCCCATAGCATGTGTGAGCAATATATCATTTAGTGACAACTTTGTGTAAAAAAAAAATTTTTTTTTTGTCATTATTCAATCGCTTGAGGCAAAAAAATAAAATATTCAATGGGCTCAACATGCCACTTATCAATTTCCTTAGGGTGTCTACTTTCCAAAATGGGGTCATTTGGGGGGGTTTTGTACTGCCCTGCCATTTTAGCACCTCAAGAAATGAGATAGGCAGTCGTAAACTAAAAGCTGCGTAAATTCCAGAAAACGTACCTTAGTTTGTAGATGTGACAACTTTTGCGCAAACCAATAAATATACAATTATTGACTTTTTTTTTACCAAAGACATGTGGCTGAATACATTTTGGCCTAAATGTATGACTAAAATTGAGTTTATTGGATTTTTCTAATAACAAAAAGTAGAAAATATCATTTTTTTTCAAAATTTGCGGTCTTTTTACGTTTATATCGCAAAAAATAAAAATCGCAGAGGCAATCAAATACCATCAAAAGAAAGCTCTATTTGTGGGAAGAAAAGGACGCAAATTTTGTTTGGGTACAACATTGCATGACCGCGCAATTACCAGTTAAAGCAGCGCAGTGCCAAATTGTAAAAAGACCTCTGGTCATTTACCAGCAAAATGGTCCGGTCTGAAGGTGGTTAAATGGATTCATTTTTTCTGTAAGACAATACACAAGACAAAAATACTAATGTTAGTCCAAACTCTCATTATTATCTTATCCCAATATAGGGCACATGCATACTCACATCAGACGTACGACGAATGTTAGCTTGATATGACAAAAACAACAATGTCATTCTAAACTAGCCCAATATAGACCTAGTTGAAATGTTACCTTCATTTAGGACACGTACAGGCGTACGATTGATGTGTGTTAGCATTATGTACACTGCGCATGTGTCAAACTCTGCCTGTGTCGCCCGTCCCTGACGTTCTTTTTGACAATTATTCCCCGCCCCTTCTCTCTTCGTTGCACAGTAGGAGTGTATTGAGAAAAATGGTGGAGACACATTGTGGAAGTAGTGCCCGGAGCCACAAACATCTGGATCCAGGAGGAGATTGAAGGCCACCAACATGGCCTTTGAGGAAATGGTAGAGATGGTGGGGATTTTAAGGAGGGAGGATTATGATGGGCAACATGGTCCATACACCCATCCGAATAGAAGAATGGATGACATCATGTCAACTGTGTTCAGCACCCTGGAGCAGAACTTTGGGGTACTTTGGTCAAAAGAGCAGTTGAGGAAGCGATGGTCAGACATAAAACTGAGGGAGCCAGATCAGCATTGCAACATCAAGAAGGAGCTTCAAAAAAGTAAGTACTTGTCATGTGTTCCTATAATGATAATTAACTTGCATGCTGCTCCATGTACTTTTCTTTACTATTGTAGAGTTTGAAATGGCTACGTTCATGTTCGTGGGCAGTCGTTTGTAGAAATCATCGTTTGTAGGAAACATCGTTCTAGTACATGGTTATACCTACATTTTGGTCATACTAATTTGTCCTATTAAAAGAAGTTTAGGATATTGTAGGACATTGTAGATGTTTTGGAAACTAGAATGAATTGCAAACTTGATTAAGTGGAATGTAAGGAGAGGACACTCAGCAACTGTTTACACATCTGGACTCACTAGTGTGGGACACCAGAGAACATTTTTTAGGGTAAGCCACACAGCTGCTCCAGGGGATACTTGGGGTGTCTCCATCTGTGAAACTTGGCCAAAAAAGGTAAGTATTGCAGTTTGTTTAAAAGGGAATTTATGTCTTCGTCTTGGATCTCTTCCCAAACAGACAATTGTACCCCACTTCTAAGCAATGCTTCATATTCCTATTTCTGGACTCAAATATCTGTGTGCTAAGAATACCTTTTGTTTCATTCTCATAGGGGAGGAAAGACTCAGACAACAGGATCACAGGGACCCCCGATCAGCCTGAATGGCAATTAAGCCCCAGCCCCCCCCAAGGATGTGGAGGAAGGAGAGGTGGAGAAAGTGGGTGTCATGGGCACCCCACCAGGTGAGTGTCTGACACCTCAGCTTCAGGTAATCTATGTATGCCTGCATATTTCTAATTGCATATTTTTTCATCAGTTTTAGGTGATGTTCTGGTTGTGGAAGGGGAAGCGGCGGAACTATTTTCAAGCGACAGCACCCAAAGACTCATTGCACAGATCATGGCCTAGAATGGGGAGATCGATGCAATGCACAATTGCCTGGACATCATGCAGCAGGAAATTAAGAACATGATCGATGTTTTGGGGAGAATCCCTAAAACAAAATCGATCATGTTCTTCATTTCCTTTTTAGATGACCACATTTTGTGATTTTAAGTTTTTTTAAATTTTAAAAGCCAAATTTTGAAGATGAACATGGCGTGTCAACATGTGCTATCTGCCATCAGGGGATCTCAGTGTATGCAACCCCTTCCTCATAACGCTAGTAGGTGAGAGGAAGGATTGCACCCACAAAACATGTCCCTTGATCCCCCATGATGGGAGATAGCACATGTTGACATTACCCATCTGTACTCCCAATTTGTGTGCATCTTCAAAATTTGGTTTTTACAGGGATGACATCACCCCATCTGATGAAGGCAATATCAAGACATTTTTGACACTATAATGTCTGATATTGCCTTCAAGTTTTATAGATTGAACTTTGTAAGTTCCAGAGCTGTATATGTTATGTTTTTTGCCTGTTTCTAAAAATAATAATAATAATAATAATATAATGCAGAAAAAAATTAAAAAATAAAAATATTGTGAAAGCAAAAATAATGTTTAGCCAGATTTTAAAAACGCACATGCGTGAATGTGCACAGAGTAAACATTTTAAAAGACAACAATGTGTGGCTTCTTCTTTCAATACTCAATACCAGTTTTGTAAGTCATTTTGTGTTTACAGTGACAATGGGGCTTATTTACTAAAGGGAAATCCACTTGCCACTACAAGTGCACTAGGAGACAGCCAAAAAGAAAAGCAAGCAATAAATCAAACTCTAGATTTTATTAGATTTTTTTTTTAATTAATATAATTTTTAAACATTTTCTGGCATTGCAATGGCCCCCTACCCATAAAATAATTGATATATCTCTCCCGAACTTGATGGGCGGTTTGGGGTGCCAAGCCAGTACGGCCAGTATCCAGGCCTGTCAGGGAAGATTCAGGAATAAGTCCAGCCTCAAGCCCAACTGATGATAGATCATTTTGAGAATGTTTCCTTAAAAAATTGTGTAGGATGCAACAGCACAGGATGATGTGGTTTATTTTGTAGTCCGCCATATTGATTGCTGTCAGAAACAGGCGAAACCAGCTGGCCATTATCCCAAAGGTATTCTCAACAACTCTTCTCTTTCTGGCCAGCCGTTAAAAAACCCTCCTCTCCGGGGTGAGGGTCCTTTGGGGGAACGGCCTCATCAGGTGCTCGCCCAGACCGAAGAATTCATCTGCAATGAAGACAAAGGGGAGTCATTCCACGTTATCCGCATCAGGTGGCAATCCCAGGCCATCAGTCTGGAGACGCTGGTAGAACTCTGTCTGGGCGAAGACTCCTCCATCCGACATCCGCTCATTCTTCCCCAAATCCACATACATGAATTCATATTGTGCCGACACCACCGCCATTAACACTACACTATTAAACCCCTTGTAGTTGTAATAGTAAGACCCCGAATGGGGTGGTGGCACATCGTGTACATACTTCCCATCTATCGCCCTTCCACAGTTGGGAAAGTCTCAACGGTCGGCAAAATGGGAGGCCACAATCTGCCATTTCTGTGGCGTTGAAGGAAACTGCGGAGCCAAAAAAGAAAAAAAAAATATAAGTACTTTTGCACATAACATTGCAAGCAGATTACACAAAAACATTCTTGCACAACATCAGTATAACATTTATTTGAAGGAGTATTTAAAAAGACAAAAATAGGCCCACTTATCAGATTCCTCATCCCCTCTGATTGCCCATTGATAAAATTTTATGAGGGGGTGAGGGAGGCTTCTAAATTAATTTAAGGACACACACTAAATTTGGACACATTTTAGGGGGTGGGGGAGGGTTAGAAATTTATTTAAGGGCACACATTACATTTGGACACATTTTAGGGGGTGGGGGAGGGTTAGAAATTAATTTAAGGACACATATTACATTTGGACACATTTTAGGGGGTGTTTCGAGGAAAGCAGTACAATGGAGCTGACAATATACATTGTTAAAGGGACTAGGCTATAGGTGTATATGGGCCCAGGATAGCATGCTGGGGAGGTTAGTGAAGGCAAATATGCATGTAGGCCAAAAAAGGAGTCTTAAAAAAGCTTCCAGCATGCATGAGGATAAAGGGGACATTCACAACATATTCCAATCATGGTAATTAGGTAATGATAAAATAAATACAATACATTAGCAAACATTAAATACATATAATGTAATGTTAAAGGATAAAACTTACCTTAATATAGTCCTTCTGCAGGACCTGAATGATGGCAGAACAGGTCTCTGGGATAATGATCCCCAGAGCCTGGGGGGAGATGCCTGTCGAGAACTTGAGGTCCTGCAAGCTTCTCCCAGCCAGCCAAGTACCGCAACGTGGCGACTAGCCTCTGCTCCGGAATGATGGCTTGCTAAATGCAGGTATCCTGCCTGCTGATATAAGGGGTCAGCAAAGCCAACAGATGGTGAAAAACAGGGTCCGTCATCCTGATATAATTCTTGAAATCCTCAGGATTATTCTCCTGGATCTCACGAAGCAAAGGCATGTGCGAGAATTAGTCACGCTTGAGTAACCAATTCTTGGACCATGAACTCCTCCTCGCCCTGTTCATGGACCAGGCTCGGGCCAAATTATTAACCCCAACACCAAGACCCCACACTCAAGAACGAGTACGTCCACGCACCATGGCTTCAAAACGGTTGGCTGTTTAGAACAAACTTAAACAAACTCACTGAAGAGCAGCAAGGCCTGTGAAGAGCAAGCTGAAGAACAGGAACAAGTGGACAAGAACGCCCTGATATATAGGTACGAACTGACCAACACCCCCGAAAACCAGATACAAACCCCACAAGCACAAACTGAATCGCAGTAAAACGACTGGAATAAGCTGGAGTCTGAAAAGCGCAAATCGTCTCTAACCAAACTTCTACTAACGCAAGATAAACACGCGATCAGCAGAAGGAGCCCAAAGGGTGGCGTACTGGGTCTTGAACTTCCTTTTTCTAGTCCCGGCGTACATGCTGTATGTCACTGCGTTCTAAACGGCAAACTTTTGGAGTGACCGTGTGTGGGCAAGTCCGTTCGTTCTGAAGTTTGTCGGAACTTGGCTGAAAAGTCAGACGGGAAGACTGTCGGACCTAGTCTGCTAGAAAGTCCGGTCATATGTATGCGGCATTAGATTTCTGTGATATATAAAAAATAATAGTATTAATATTAATAGAAAAAATATTAAAACTAATATCAATAATATTTTAGCAGTTTTAATAATTTTTGCTATACTAAAGAAGCATCTTGGAAATAAATAAAACAAGATATAAATACATTAGAATTAACCATGTAAGCAGTGTAAAATTACCCATCTAAAGTGCTATTTATTATTATAATTCTCTTATATTTCACTCCACAGTGTAACCAAAAAAGGAAATTTCACTTACATGCACTTAGTCCTTCATATATACAAAGTTACTGCCGAATTTTACAACGTTCCCATCACTTGTGAATTGCAGACTACAAGTGGAAATGACATGTCAACTGTCTATTTCACCCCATTGACAACAGGTTTGTGTACCATTGAATATATTCTGATCAGACTCTGTGACTGCCCAACTGTCTTAATTGAGTGTGGGTTAAGATAAAACAAAAACGTTGTTCTCCCTGATAAATGGAATATTGTTTGCTTTAAAGGTTACTTAACCACTTGAATATAGACCCCCCCCCCCCCCCCTTCCTGCACAGGACAATTTTTAGCTTTCAGTGCTGTCACACTTTGAATGACAATTTGCGCGGTCATGTAACACTGTACTCAAATTTTTTTTATCATGTTCTTCCCACAAATAGACCTTTCTTTTGGTGATATTTGATCACCACTGGACTTTTTCTTTTTTGCAAAATAATCTGAAAAAAAAAAAATGTTTGGAAAAAATAAAGTTTTTCTTTGTTTCTGTTATGAAATGTTGCTTTCTCCTTCACTGATGGGCACTGATGAGTCTGAACTGATGGGCACTGATGAGGAGGCACTGATGGGTACTGATGGGTACTGATGAGTTGGCACTAATATGCAGCACTGATGGGCACAATAGGTGGCACTGATATGCAGCACTGTTGGGAACTGACAGGTGGCACTGATGGGCACTGACAGGCAGCACTGATGATGAGGTACTGACAGCCTTTACTGATGGGCACTGATTGGCATCTGTGAAGGGCACTGATTTGCACTTTAATGGGCACTAATTGGCACTTTGATGGGCACTGACTGGCACTTTTGGGGGCACTGACTATTAGCTGATGGGCAGTGATTGGCAGATTTGATGGGCACCTCTGATGGGGGCTGAGCTGATAATCAATGCGCCCTGAATAAATGGAAGCAAGCAAACATTCATTAATGGGTGCTGGTAGGCATCCTTTTCTTGGTGCTGGTGAGGCTGCATTTGATGGGCGCTGGTAGGCTGCATTTGATGGGTGCTGGTGAGGCTGCATTTGATGGGCACTTCATTAAAAAGGTGGAGTATATATGGGCAGGGGAAAGGGGGTGGAGTCAGGGGTGGGGCCAAGGGGGCGCGGCAAAATGAGGTTTTGCCTAGGGTGTCAAAAATCCTTGCACCAGCCCTGGTCAGGATAATGCAACCACTGTCCGCCCATCATTCTGCTATAGGCCGGGAGAGAAGTGGTTAACTAGAAGTATAACTAAAGACAAAACTTTTTTTTTTGGTTTTGGATAGAGTGCAGAGGGATTAGGACACCTGTCAGTTTTTATTACTGTCTGTGCCCCATTCCCCCTCTCTATTTGTCCTGTTTACCATTCTCATTGAAAGTAAAAGAAAATCCCACATTTTGTATTGTCCCCAGAAAAGTAATAGAAGGGAAACCTTCCAATGGGGACACTAGTTCTGGTTACCTGGAGGTCCCCAAAGAATTCCCTTAATTTGCCAAAATCTCCTCTCACTTCCTGTTTGGCTATGGGACAGGAAGTGAAGGTAAATCTCTGTAATGGGACACAGATGGCAAAAAAATTATGACCGGGGTTATAACCCTCCTTTGCTCTATCCAAAAGTTTTTCCTTTAGTTTTAATTTAAATATTGCAAGTAAACCTATAGCAGGTTTATATTATCTTTTTTACAGAATGTAAACTTTATATAAAATATAAAAAAGGGTTTCAGTGATTTTACATTTATTTATGTATTTTGTAAGGCAGCAGATTTGGAGTATTTTGCCAGCAATTTCTTTCTTAATCTTTAGGGTTAGGTATTTAATAGGAGTGAAATGGTGGTGTATACAATGTTTAAATACGAGAATGTTAGATTTTTATAATTCAAAACAAGATTTCTCAAGGGTGGTACAAACATTTTTCTTATTTTTCTTTATAAATGTTAATATCATATTTTACAGAACCCTGGGCAATTATAATGCTTGTCATCCTTATCGTTTTGTGCTTACTGGCGGTGTGTCCATGCATGTATTACCGAACTGTCAAAAATGCTGCACGTTAAATAAGCAAGGTTTGTAGTCTTCCACTTCATTATCAATGTAGGATAGCAGAAAAGATCTTTGAAAATTGGAATTTAGAGACAACAACTAAGTTGCATTAAATAAGAATAAACCCAGCAATAAACAATAGGAACACTCACAAAGCTTGAATGGGTGCAAATCTGTTGAAGCTTCTTATTATAGCTCAATAAATTTAAAAAAGACTTCCCCAACTGAAAACCAGCAAGTGGTCCTAAACTTAAAGTGGAGTTCCACGAAAAAAAAAAAAAAAGTCAGCAGCTACAAATACTGCAGCTGCTGACTTTTAAAATAAGGACACTTACCTGTCCAGGGAGCCCACAATGTCCACACCTGAAGCCAACCAGTCTCTCGGCTCCCAGGTGCAGGTGCCGGCATCTTCATTAAGCGAATCAGGAAGTGAAGCCTTGTGGCTTCACAGCCTGGTTCCCTACTGCGCATGCGCAAATCATGCTGCACGAGACGGGGGGGGGGGGGGGGGCTGGACATGGTGTAGATCGCTGCAGATTCTGTGGCGATCTATCACCAGAAGTGGCAAAAAATACCTGTATTAGACAGGTATCTGATCCCCCCTAAAGGGTGCCAAATGTGACACCGGGGGGGGGGGGGGAGGAACCGGATCAGCAGAAGTTCAATTTTTGGGTGGAACTCCGCTTTAAAAAGAAAACAAGGAAATGTGTACAAGTTAGGTCATGCTTGTTCCCTGGCATATTATTTAATGACTGAAATTGAATTTATGTACTCCATCCCTGCTATTGATTTCTTGTCCAAGATAATGCAAATCGTGTAACCAATATGATAGATCAGATCGTTTTATTGGCATATTAAAGCTGAAGTTTAGTTAAAATAAAAATAAAAAATGCAAAACTTAAGTTATGTTACTTACCTGTAATTAGGTATTTCGCACAATATGCAGGCTGTTGGATTCTGTACAAATCTTCACTGCCCTGTACTCTTCCTGGTGCTGAACTTGCAGCATTGTTGGGGTTAACAGCTTCAAGTTTCCGAGCTCAGCTATCCTAAAGACGTTTTGATGGGTCACACCTCTTCCTGCCCTCTCTTCCATTAAGAAAAGTTCTTTCATTCACATGATCTTTGAACAGGGGAGAGAATTCTGTGACTGATCAGACTCTCCCCCATTCATGTTACAGTTGAAGGTAGTAGAAAGATAGCGCTGGAACCATGGTTTATTTTACTGGTATTTTTATCTTAAAGTATTAACCACTTGACTTCCAGAAGATTTACCCCGCTTCCTGACCAGGCCATTTTTGTTTGTGATGGGGCACAGTGTTACTTTACCTGACAGCTGTGTGGTCGTGCGACACTGTACCCTAATACATACAAATATTTTACCACAAATAGAGATTTCTTTTGGTGGTATTTGATCACCTCTCCGGTTTTTATTTTTTGAGCTATAAACAAAAAAAGAGAAAATTTTGAAAAAAAAAAACAATATTTTTTTAATTTCTGCTATAAAACATATCCCATAAAAAATTTAAAAAATATAATTTCTTTATAAATTTAGGTCAATATGTATTCTGCTACATATTTTTGGTAAACAAATCCCAAAAAGCATATATTGATTGGTTTGCTCAATAGTTGTAGAGTCTACAAACTATGAGATATTTTTATTTATTTTACTAGTAATGGCAGCGATCAGTGACTTATATCGGTTTATAGTGATATTGCAGCAGACAAATCGGATACTCACTGACAGTTTTGACTTTTTTTGGGACCCAGTGACACTAATACAGTGATCAGTGCTAAAAATGTATTGTCACTGTGCTAATAACACTGGCTGGGAATGGGTTAAACATCAGGGTCGATCAAAGGGTTAAATGTGTGCCAAGCTGGTGTTTACTTACTGTGGGGAGGTGCTTTTAGTAAGGTAAGGCATAGATCCATGTCCCTGCTTTGCAGGAACACAGAATCTGTGCCTTCCCACCTGACAGAATGGCAATTTGTCTTGTTTACATGGTCAGACTGCCATTCTGCCTGAGTGAACGGCAGGTGCCGGCGGACATAGAGTGAATAATAAATTGCGTCTGCAACCCAGAAGTGCAGAATCGTGTATATATACGTGATCCTGCACACACAGTAAAACTGCTACATGCCGGTCACTAAGTGGTTAATGTTGGTGTAAATGGTCTGGTGTAAATAGGTGGCTTCTACACTCCAGAGGGTCTCCACAGTCACCCTAGGCAACCTCATTTTGCCTCTTGGCTGAGAAGGGTTTAAATTTAAGCGCCACACCACTGTTAAGAGGTCTCAATACCACTTTATTTCATTAAAGGTCAGGGTACAATTCAAGAAACGTCCAATGCATTCTGGGGGTCTAAATGCCCCCTTCATCAGGGCTTGGCTGGCAGTAAAATTAACAAACCAGTAGCGAACTGGACCCACAGTGTGATTTGAAAGCACAAGCTTGTTTGGCAGACCCCTGAAACACATTGGCTATTTCTTGAATTGTACCCCTCACCTTTAATGGAATAAAGTTGTATCTGGACCTCTTTTTAATAGTGGGGGGGCACTTAAATTTCAACCATTCATGTTACAGGCAGTGTAATCAGTGAAAGATTTTTTCTCAATGGATAAGAGGGCAGGAAGGGGCATTCCCCTGTTGGATTATCTTTAGTGCAGCTGAATCTGGAGACCTGAAGCTGTTAACCCCCACAACACTGGAAGTTCAGCAGCAGGAAAAGGACAGATGATCACTACAAAAGGACTGCAATCATTAGAAGCCTCCTGATGTTTAGGAATAGTGTACAGGGGCTTCAGACCATATCTGCATTGACTGTTTCAGTCACTACATTTTTATATGGTACCTAGTTTAGTTTAGTGTATTTTAGTGAAACTTCAAAGAAAACCTTTTTTTGTTGGTTATAAGAGATTTCTCCTTGTTCCCTGCCCTCCCTGCCCTTAGGAAATCTCCCCACAGTGTGGGGAAATTGCACCTTTGATATCTGTCACCAAGACAAGTATTCCAATTCAAAGCTTTCCCTCACCACATGTTCATTAGTTATGGGGATTTTGCCTCCGTTTCTACCCTTATAACAACAGGTTAAGGTGAAAGGAGTCAAAAGGTAAATATATACCTAATAGGGGATACATACATACTAGGGATCGACCGATTATTGGTAAGGCCGATTATTGCAGGCCAATATCAGCTAGACATGTGCAAACTAAAATATTTTGTTTCGTAATTTCGTTTTCGTCCGAAAAATAAATTTATTTAGTTACTCCCGAAATTAGTTTTTATTTATTTTATTTAGTTAAAAAATGCATTCGTCCGAAAATCTGAAATAATTAAGGTTGAATCTGTCATTGAAGGCTTATGGTGTCTGTCGAATGTTCTAAGAAGATTTGACGGAGCAGCTAAACTGTACGATGCCGCAATCGTATATTTCCGGTCGAATGTTCCGCCTACAAGCTATAGTAGAATTCTAATGTTGTTTGACAGTAATAATTATATTTATTAATTACTATTACTAGTCAACCAACATTAGAATTCTTGTATAGCCTATGGGCGGAGCATTTGACCATAAATGTCCACTGGCGGCGACTGCTTTGTTGAATCTTTATGTCAAATCTTTTCTCTCTATGTCGCATAATCTTGGACTAATAGAGTTAGGCACATTCAACCACAGGTTCGATGGACACAGATTGCTATTGTCAGAGTCATGTCGAATCTCCTATCTATATCGAACTGCTGTCACAATGAAAATGAAAATAAAGCATTTGTTTATGTCGGATCTTTCGGGTTTCGGATTCTGCATGTTCGTTATCTTTGTTAAAACGATAACAAAAATACCTGAAATTAGGACAAAAATGCATTCGGATGAAAACAAATGCACATATCTAATATCAGCATTTTCCGAAAAACCTGAATTGGTCGAAAACTAGACAGATATTACCGATATTGCTTTAAGGGGTTTTACCAGGGTGATGCCTCCAGCTGCAGGCATCACCCTGGTACCGTTCTTTAGAGCGGACGGTCGGCTTCATTGTAATAAGAACCGATGCGGCTCAGCAGCCGCTTGGCTATTATTATAAGCAGCAGGAGGGGAAATTCCCCCCCCCGCCTTCCGGCCGGGCTCTCTTGTCCTACCTGGAGGCCTGAGCAACCAGCCGGAACTTCTGCTGGCTGGCCGAAGACCCTAACAAAGCTGATGCTTCCTTCGGGTCTCAGATCTAGTAACGCGGAAGCGATGTCATGACATCACTTCCGGGATTACTGGCATCTTAAAGGCACTAGTTTAAAAAAAAAAGAAAGTATTCAAAAAATGCCATGCTTGATGTTTTGAATACTTTCAAGTGCAGAGGAGGGGTTTGGGGTCTTATAGATCCCCGATCCCTCCATAAAGAGTACCTGTCCCTGCCTATTACTGTCACAAGGGATGTTTACATTCCTTGTGACAGCAATAACAGTGATAAAAATAAAGTATAAAAATAAAATGTTTAAATGTACAGAATATCAGCACATAATATTGGCTATCGGCCTGAGAGGAGGCCGAAATATTGGTATCCTGACGGCTTTGAAAAAACGATATTGGTCGATCCCTAATAGATACATAAACCTTTTAAAAAATAAATATATACATATAGCAACACTTTTTTTTAACTGGTTTAACACTAGTTGTGGTATAACTTTTACTTGGGCCTCATACACACAGCTTAAGCGTACACGTGTGAGAGCCGTGTTATGTCTGCACAAGATGGCAGTCCCATTCAAGACAACTAGGATGAGGTTGCACGGACACAGCTGCTGCTCACAACTTGACATTGGTGTGACTACCAGTCCCTGAATGCAGGCAGTGTGTATTTGGGAACATGCACATGTATCCACATGGATGTCAAATTGGGAGCAGTGGCTGTATCCAGGCAGCTGCTACATCCCAATTGACATGAATAGGACTGTGGAAATATAACAAAACAATGCCCCCACATGGGTGTACACTTAAGTTCGCCCATGTGAATAAGACCTAACTGATTGAGTTATCAAAAAACAACTTTCAATTAAATGTGTAAATAATGTATGTGTATTTAACCTCATCTCTGATTTCAGATCTTAGAATATCCTGGATTTACAGTTGATGAACATGGAATCAACATGGCACAAGTCATTTTTACATTGGATTATGGTATACATATTTACCCCATATAACATGTGCCATAGTTTCATCTCACCCAGTGATGTTTATGTGAATTTAGATATAGTGACTGCGTCTAGCTCACTTTATTGTCATGATGCTGCTGGTCTGTAGCATGCAATTTTAAATTTCTGGAGAAATACTGGAGTTTATTTTTACTAGTGATGCACATAATCAGTAGCAATGCGGAGATATCTGAAAATAAACTGCTTTTTTACCAGATGGAAGAAGAAGAAGAGCCCATGGCTGTTTCTTATATGGTGCTTATATGACCAATTGCTATTAATGTATTTGTCAAGACGAGGTTGTGGGCTGTAGATCATAGCATATACCACAAGTATCCGTTATCTTCTGGGCAGATCTGGTCATGATTATTTGTGAACATGTCTTGAATACTCCTATTAAAACTAAAACATCAAAATGTGTCTCTTTAATTGAACAAAAAAATCAATAATTAAATATATATAATATAATGATATACTGCATATATTACTATAGCCATCTTGGGGAAAACCATGTAAAGACATCCCAATTAAGTGATACTAATGCATGAAATTAATATTAAAGTTCATGAATTCCAATATGGTATAAAAATTCCATATAGTCCCATACACAAATGAGGTCCAAAGGAGAATGGTTCACCTACCTCATATGTTGCTATAAATATATATAGAAAAACACAGTCCACTTCGATGTTAAAGGGGTTCTAAAGGCTCAAGGTTCTTTACCTTCATGCATTCTATGTATAAAGGTAAAAAAATGTAGCCCCACTAGCACTTACCTGAGCCCCATCGCTATACAGTGATTTACACAAGAGCCTCTGCTTTCTGGGGACTTTCTCTTCTCATTGGCTGAGACAGCAATGGCTCCAGCTTCTGTCTATCCCACCCAGTGAGCCAATGAGGGGGGGGGGGGCAGAGCTGTAAGGTACCAGCCTGGAGGCTGAGGTGAAGAGAGGGCTTCCCTTACGGCTGAGTGCAGAGTATCCCTGGAGTTGGAGACAGAGTATACTATGCCTAGAGATGCACCGGTTGCCTGCTGGTAAAGATGTCTGATGGTTCAAGAAGCAGACACCCAAGAGCAGAGAAGGTGGTTTACAGCCAATGATTTTCTGGCGGTACTGGCGGATCTTGACAGATAGAAAAGCAGAGACAATGTCAGAAGCATGGCCGGGGGTCAAACAGGAAGGCAGTCAAAAGCAGAGGCAGGAAGTGTAATTGTGATCAAGCCGGGATCAAACACAGGAAGTCATTCTGGAACAGGCAAGAGTAGGTCCATGAAAGCCGGGTTCAGAGCCAGGAGAGAAGCCAGAGTAGGTCACGGTAAGCCAGGTCGGTAACAGATAATCAAAAAGGAGCAAACGACACAGGATACAGAGCTTATGATAATCCAGCGATTTATGAGAGCAACTGGAATCCTTGTATAGCCCAGCAAACACTGGTAATTAGCACATTTTGCGTACACACATTCGCCGCCACGAATGTGCATTCGCCGTTGCATGCCGGTTGCTAATGTACATGAGCGAATTAGCACGCCCATATTGGAACTTGGCATATCTGCCAGTTCTTCTCCGGTTTCTTCCTTGACAGTGCAGCCCCCCCCCCCCCCCCGAGGGGTGCCTCAGGATGCCCAGACATACCGTTTTTCTGGGAATCTGTTGAAGAACTCCTGAAAAGCATGCACATTATTTGCTGGTTCCCATGAGTTTTCTTCAGGTGGATATTCTTTCCATTTAATGAGATATTGCAACTGTCTACCCCTCCTTCGAGCACCCACAATGGCCTTTTTGGCCTTTACCTCCAACTCCATGTCCTCACCTACAGTAATTGGTGGTGGAGGTGGCTCCTCTCTTTCAAAAAACGAGCTGAACACTGCTGGTTTGAGTAAGGAGACATGGAAGACTGGATGAATTTTCAATGAGTTTGATAGGTCCAGTTCAAATTCTACAGGGTTGATTTCTCTCTTACTCTTAAAAGGTCCAATAAACCTTGGACCCGATTTCTGAGAGGGACACGTGAATCTGAGGTTTGCTGTGGCAAGCTAAACTTTGTCCCCAACCTTCAGTATTGGATTATCTCTTCTCTTTTTGTCAAAGTGTTTTTTGCAATCCTCCTGGGCTTTCTGCATGGCTTGTTTGGTAGTTGGTTTGTACAAAGTTAAGCCTATCCAGGACTACGGGTACTGAGGCTTCTGGGATAACATCTGGCAGAAAGGATGGGTTGTAAGCCGTAGTTTGCCCAAAATGGTGATTGATTAGTGGACTGAGTTATTATAAGATAATTCGGCACATGGGAGGAGGGATGCCCAATTGTCCTGGGTAAAAGAAGAGAAACATCTCAGGTACTGCTTCAAAGTTTGATTAGTTCTTTCTGTCTGTTCATTATTTTGTGGATGGTATGCAGAGGACAGACAAACTTACATTTTCAGGGCTTTGTACAGAGCTTTCCAGAATCTGGAAGTAAACTGCACCCCTCTGTCGGAGACAATACTGCTGGTCAATCCATGCAACTGCACAATCTCTTATAAACAGGTGTGCCATATCTGGGGCTGAGGAAGTACTTATCCTGGTTAAAAAGTGGGCCATCTTGGACAATCTGTCAACAACCACCAGGTTGGTGGTGAATCCCTCTAAGGGAGGTAAGTCCACAATAAAATCCATTGACAGCATTCTCCAGGGTCGTTCTGGTATGGGAAGAGGTCTCAGCAGGCCCCAGGCTGTGTTATTAATACCTTTGTTGCGAAGACACGTTACACAAAAGTTTACGTAGTCCTAACAATCTTGTCATAGATTGGGCCACCAGAAAGATCTTTGAATGAGTTCATATGCTTTTCAAACTCCAAAGTGACCGGTAAGCTGACAATCATGACAGGGCTTGAGGACTTGAGTTCTTACTTCCTGAGGGATAAAGATCTTGTCCTCATGCCATAAAAGTCCTTCATGTTTCCTCAACGAGAGGGTTTTCGGATTCAGGACATAAAGCAGAAGCTTGCTTGATTGATGTACCTAGATCAGGTTGAATTAGTAAAAGGTTATGTGGTGACAAGCTGGTGCTTGAAGCAGCTATTTCGGGAGTTTCTGGGAACATATGTGAAAGAACATCCACTTTTCAGTTTTTGGACCCTGGACGATAGGTAAGATGAAAATTGAAACTTGAAAAGAACAACGCCCACCGGGCCTGTTGTGGTCTTAATTGCTTGTCAGTTCTGAGATATTCAAGATTTTTATGATCAGTAAATATCAGGATGGAGTGAACAGCGCCTTCACTTAAGCACCTTCAAACGCAATACTTTCACCTTCGCCGCAAACACTGATGCATTTGGCCATAATTGATGACTGATGATTTTCTGACTAACCTGGCCAATTTCCCTCATGCTTACTGCTAGCCTGTGTAAAGATGAATGACCCATCAAACCAAAAAAAAGTTACATTTTAAGGATCTGTGTCAACTGGGCAATGAATTGTGTAGCTATTCAAATGCAGCTTGCTTTTGACACCAGTTTGAAACTATGATTTTGATCATTCGTAATTCATTGAATTTAATTCTGCTGTACCTGTAGTATCTGCAGTGTTTAGTCTTTTGTCTCTAGATGCTCCCGTAACCTGTTGGAAGGCTGTTGCAGATATGTTTCTTACTACTCAGATGTTGCTGGACACATGGCGAGAGCCCCTCTTGCTTTATTGGAAATGACAGAAACACACAGACATGAATAGTAACATACCAAGAAGAATGTAGTTACTCTACATACAATAAATTTAAATAAATATATACTGCCACCTAGTGGCAGAAATATTAATCACAGTACAATATTTGAGACTGGTTGCTGCAACTATAACTGTATGAACAGAATTCTAACACAGGACCCTAAAGAGGCACAATTTCTGGCAAGATCAACAGGTATATCACGGTATCTGTAGAAAATATACTTGGCATGAAAAAAAAAGAAAATGAATGCAGCCACCATCACAGGAAATCAACAGAAGAATGAAATATCATCCTTGAGGAGATGTAATAATTGCACATTAATGATATATACAGAACAGCCTCCATTTTATCAGATTAAAATACATTTTGCTGTATAAGTCTCTGAATTAGGGCAAAGATTCAAAATGACTTAGTTGACAGACGATGTTTATCTCTAGCTTTTACGAATCTTTCAAGTTGTTAAAAAACGTCTAGAGATCTGTGGCTTTTTCTGTGTGTATAGTTTTTAAAAACATGTACCTATTTTTCTTTTATGAAATACTCTTTAAGGGTCCATAAGGCCTTTGAAGAGTGCTGTTATATTGCAGCATTATTGCTCTATACACTTTTTGGACCAATTTACATTTTTATATATATCTTGTTTTCTGTTTTATGTCATTCTGTAGTAGTGAGAATGCTGTTTGCAAAAATAATTGTTTGTAGTTGTGTGCTTATTGTGTGTTCTGTGCTTATTGGTCAGCAGTCTTTGCCCATGCACACCTAAGTAACACATACACTTTTATGCTGCCTACACCAGCGGCACATGCTGTACTTTTCAATGACTTCTTTACTGCACTAAATGGATGTCATGACTGAAGCCGCGTACACACGGGCGGACTGTCTGGCCAACTAAGTCCGTCAGACAATCCGACAGACAGTCCGTCCTACTTTCGAATGAACGGACTCGACCACACACGATGAACAAACAGTCCGCTGAAAGCTTGCGCGATGACGTGTACAGCACGTACGACGGGACTAGAAATACGACGTCCAATACACTGCAATGCAACCTTTCGCCGTGTAAATCCTTTCTGAGCATGCGCCATACTTAGTCCGTCCAACTTGCCTACTCACGAGCGGACTGTCCGCTGAAACCAAAGTTGGACGGACTGTATTACGGAAATTCCGAAAGACTTAGTCCGCCAGACTGTCCGCTGAAAAAGTCAGCTGAAGCCCACACACGAGCGGACTGTCCGCTGAAATGTGTTTCAGCGGACTTAGTTGGACAGACAGTCCGCCCGTGTGTACGCGGCTTAAGGAGAAAAAGATGATGATGGTGGGTTTTCTGTAGGAGAGGGGGGCTTGCTGTATTAAAAAGAAAAAAACTAGCAGCAAAATATTATTTACCATGGTTTTGTTTTTACATCCAACTAGGTGTGCCACTTCACTTTAAAGATGAGCTTCAGGCTCCTGCAGGAAAAAACTAAAAGTCTGCAGCTGCAAATACTGTAGCTGCTGACATTTAATATTAGGACACTTACTTGTCCATGTATCCAATGATGTCTTCACCCAAACTGATTTTTCAATTGGCTATCGGTGCTGCCACCGCCATCTCTTCTAAGGGAAGCCATGCGGGGAAAAGAGGAGGGGGGGCTACAGCAAACTCAGCCAGAAGTACCTGTCAAAACCAGGTACCCGCTGCCCCCCCCCCCAAAAGGTGCCTGAAAGCAAGTTAAGTGCTTTATTTTCATTTATATCTAGCACAGTGGTGGCTATAAAAATCTGTTATAACATAATAATAATAAAATAATTAGTATGACAATATAAAGAATACATTTAGAAAAAACAAATAACATGTAAAAGGAAAAAATATATTTAGTTGTAGTGTCAAATTGAGTGTGACCTAATTCTACACATATTTGAGGATATGCACATATGAAACTGTACAGAAAAGTTCAACTTCAGAAACAGTTTCCAATAAAACTTTAAACTTTATTAACCACTTGTCTACCAAGGTACATTTATAAATGGCATGATAGACAATGGGTTAAAGCAAGCTTACAACTGCTGCTGCAGCTGTGAGCTTAATTATAAATATAGGGGCATAAAATAAGTACAAATAATTAAAAGCAATACCCATGCCGTCCCTTCAGAGCTCCGTGCTGCGGTCCGTGACTCCCACGTGCATGTCAGGGTGTGACGTCATCACGGCACGGCCAATTAGATGGCCAAAGGACGTGAACCCAGAAGGAAAACCGGGTGAAGATGGAAGTGCCTGTCAACACATTCCTCTGACATCCTTTTTTTTGCTATGTGATAGAAAGTGAAGGAACATCTCCCAAATGGGACACAAAGGGGTTATAAGCTGGCCTTACTCTATTCAAAATGGAAAAAGAAAGTCCAAATCAGTACTAATTAGCTACTTCTTACTCTTCTCGCCTCGCCTATTATGTTTCTGCGTTTTTTTGTTGTTACTATATTTTCTTACAACAAAATCTAAAAATTTTATTATTTTCATTTTTTTTTATCATGTGTTGTAAATAAATAAATGCAAAAAAATAAAAATAACAAAAACAAAACAAAAACCAAGCTAGATATATTCATAATTGAGATTAGCAAATCAAACTTCACCGTATGTGCATAAACAGTTCAAATAAATAAAAATAAATAATTCAACTACATGATTCCTTTATGCGTTAAAACTAAATATACGCAGTTCAAATGTGCACATTCTTCTTCCATTCAAATTATAATATTCCTTCTAATACCTTGTGCCAAACTTCCTTAAAGAGGGATTCCACCTACAAAAAAAATATTAAAAGCCAGCAGCTATAAATACTACAGCTGCTGACTTTTAATAAATGGACACTCACCTGTCCCGGGGTCCAGCGATGCCGGCAGCCGAGGCCGATCGATCGCTCAGCTCTCGGCTGCTGCCGCCACCATTCTAGGTGAGGGAATCAGGAAGTGAAGCGAATCGGCTTCACTTCCCGGTTCCCTACTGCACATGCGCGAGTCGCGCAGCGCAATAGGAATTGTCCGCGCTGTCTCTGAGACCCGTGTGTGTCCCAGCAGACAGCGCGGCAGGACAGGAAATGGCGTAGACTCCCATGGGAGTCTATGCCCGGAAGTGGGTGTAAATACCTGTCTTTGACAGGTATCTCCACCCCCCCTCCCCCCTGAAAGGTACCAATTGTGACACCGGAGGGGGGGAGGGTTTCGATCAGCGGAAGTTCCACTTTAGGGTGGAACCCCACTTTAATCCTTCACCCCTGTGGGTCTTTTATAACATTAATATGCAGTGACTCCCACCACCTTTCACCACTGCGCCCACCTCCAATATAGACCTGTTTCTAGGTCTAAAACCGCTTCCCCTGCTGGGGTATATATCCAGTCTTCTCAGCTGATTAATCTTCCTCCTCTTGCCTCACTTTGTTGCACTTTCCTGGTTAAACCTTGTATAGACTTTTAATTTGTAATCCTCTTTCCTCCACCATTAGCCTCAGTTAAAACAAATGCACTTTTGTGCATTTGTTGTGTAGGGCGAGTGACATATCATTGTGGATCGTGAGTCACGCAGGAGTTGCGGTCCCGTGTTGCGGCGCTTCCGAAGCACTTTTCAGGCGCTTCCGAAGCGCTGCTCATTCATTCCAATGGGGGGGGGGAGGGGCGTTTTGCAAGTGCTAAATACAGTGCTCCCAAACTGCCCCAAAGATGCTGCTTGCGGGACTTTTTGGAACGTCCTGCAAGCGCACCACCCCAGTGTGAAAAGTCATACTTGAATGAATGTGAGGCAATTTTCAGGTGCTTAGCAGATGCTATTTCAAGTTCTAAAGTGCCTGAAAACTGCCTCAGTGTGAAAGGGGTTTAATGGTGGAGGAAAGAGGATTACAGAATAAAAGTCTATACGAGTGCAATCCAGTGAGGCAAGAGAAGGACAGACGGAGATTAATCAGCTGAGTAGCCTGGATATATAGCCCAGCAGGAAAAGGTGGTTTTAGACCTGGAAATATGAACTGTATATGTTAAGTTTTAACCAGGGCTAAAGTCCTGCGGGAACACATGGGAACGGCGTCCCTGCACTTTTTTCACAGCAGGAACGCCGTTCCCTTTGCAGGGCTAGAGCTGCCCAAGCCGGTCCTTCGATAAGTGGCAATGCCCAGCATCGTCGCATAGTCAAAGACAGAAGGACACAGTGAAGGAAGGAAGTCGGCAGCCGCATCTGTCGATGCCCAGTCTGTAGTTCCGGCCGCTGCTGCCCACAGCTACTGAGGTGTTTGAGCAGTGCCGGAATGATCTCCCGCCTTGTGTGCTGCGCCGGAGTCTAGGAGGTGGGACATGTCTGACAAGGGGAAATCCTGTCCACTGCCCCACCATGCAGTGTGACATGCCGCCCAGACTCTGGAGAGGGGCGTCCAGGAGCCGGACACTATTTTACTTGGAGAATGGGTAGGAGTGTATGGGGGTGAAAGGCTGTGTGGTCTCCTCATGCTGTGTTTGGAGGACTGGTGACAGCCCACTCTGCTGGGACTTGTAGTGCCCTCTGTTGGGGGCTGAGATATGGCAGCCTCCAATGTTGGGACTTGTAGTGCCCTAGACTGTGGGGGATCCTCAGTCCTCCACAGAAGGCACTAAAAGTCCCAGCAGAGTAGGCTGCCATTCCTCAGTCTCCTATAATCTAGGGCACTACAAGTCCCCGCATATCAGGCTGCTCTTACAGAACAGGAGAAGGAGCTGGGAGGGGGATTTGTACTGGAAGGGGAGAGGAGGAGGCACAGGTTTGGGGCAGGATTTGTGATGAGGGGGGATTTTTGCTGCGTGGGGGAGATGGGGGAGGTTTTTTTTTCTAAGAGGGGGAATATATGCTGGCAGGGGGAGATGGGGGAGGATTTGTGCTGGGAGGGAAGAGAAGGAGGCACAGGTTTGAGATGGGGGGATTTGCTGGGAGGGGGAATTTTTTTGCTGAGAGGGAGGATGATTTTTGCTAAGAGGGGGGTTTATGCTGGAAGGGGGAGATGAGAGAGGATTTATGATGAGAGAGATAATTTATGCCGAGAGGGGGAGATGAGAGGATTTGTGATGAAAGGGAGAATTTATGCTGGGATGGCGAGATGGGGGAGGAAGGCAAGGGTTTGTGCTGAGAAGGGGGTTAGTACTGGAAGGGGTTATACGAGGGTGAGGATTTGTACTAAAAGATGGGATTTTTGCTGCTAAGGGGAGATGGAGGGGACGGGAGTCTGTGCTGAGAGGGGGGATTGGGGGTTTGTGGATTTATGTTGTAGGGGGCATGTGGGGAGTGAGGATTTATGCTGGAAGGGGGGTATTTGTGCTAGAAGGGGGCATATGGGGGTGAGGAGTTTGCCCTGGGCACTGGATGATCTTGTCCCAGCATTGGCTCACTCTACAAATTGCAAGTGCAGAGCTGTGAAGAGAGAGCCAGGTGCCGACGTGAGGACTGGATTGGAAGTTGCTCCAGCCTGTACTGATGCGGTGGCAACTATGGCAGCCAGGAACGGCAGACTCGTGAGTACCTGGTGGCCCTGCTGAGTGGAGGGATACAGGCACACGTGTTTCTTTGGTAAGATTGCCCCCACAGCTAGCTTAGGTGTATAGAGAGGCAGTGGGAGGAATAGTGTCCCATCGTTTTTGTTTTTTTTGGTGGGGGAGTGGATCTTGGGTGGGAGTTCCCACACTTTTTTCCCCAGGACTTGACCCCTGGTTTTAACACATGAAAGAATCATATCACTGAATAATTTATTCTGATTTATTTGAATTGTTTATGCAAATACAGTGATTCGGTGAAGTTTGGTTTGTTAATTTGAATTGTGAAAGGCGCAGCAAGAGCCAATATATATATATCTATATATCTATATATATATCTATATATATATATATATATATATATATATATATATATACACAGTGGGGCAAAAAAGTATTTAGTCAGCCACCAATTGTGCAAGTTCTCCCACTTAAAAAGATGAGAGAGGCCTGTAATTGTCATCATAGGTATATCTCAACTATGAGAGAAAAATTGTGGAAACAAATCCAGACAATCACATTGTCTGATTTGGAAAGAATTTATTTGCAAATTATGGTGGAAAATAAGTATTTGGTCACCTACAAACAAGCAAGATTCCTCCACTCATTACCTGTATTAATGGCACCTGTTTTAACTTGTTATCAGCATAAAAGACACCTTTCCACAACCTCAAACGGTCACACTCCAAACTCCACTGAAGACCAAAGAGCTGTCGAAGGACACCAGAAACAAAACTGTAGACCTGCACCAGGCTGGGAAGACTGAATCTGCAATAGGCAAGCAGCTTTGTGTGAAGAAATCAACTGTGGAAGAAATAATTGGAAAATGGAAGACATACAAGACCACTGATAATCTCCCTCGATCTAAGGCTCCATGCAAAATCTCACCGCGTGGGGTCGAAATGATCACAAGAACGATGAGCAAAAATCCCAGAACCACATGGGGGGACCTAGTGAATGACCTGCAGAGAGCTGGGACCAAAGTAACAAAGGCTACCATCAGTAACACACTACGCCACCAGGGATTCAGATCCTGCAGTGCCAGACGTGTCCGCTGCTTAAGCCAGTACATGTCCCGGCCCGTCTGAGGTTTGTGAGAGAGCATTTGGATGATCCAAAGAGGATTGGGAGAATGTTATATGGTCAGATGAAACCAAAGTAGAACTGTTTGGTAGAAACACAACTCGTCGTGTTTGGAGGAGAGAGAATGCTGAGTTTCAACCAAAGAACACCATACCTACTGTGAAGCATGGGGGTGGCAACATAATGCTTTGGGGCTGTTTCTCTGCAAAGGGAACAGAATGACTGACCCATGTACATGAAAGAATGAATGGGGCCATGCATCGTGAGATTTTGAGTGCAAACCTCCTCCCATAAGCAAGGGCATTGAAGATTAAACATGGCTGGGTCTTTCAGCATGACAATGATCCCAAACACAGTGGCTTCGTAAGAAGCATTTCAAGGTCCTGGAGTGGCCTAGCCAGTCTCCAGATCTCAACCCCATAGAAAGCCTTTGGAGGGAGTTGAAAGTCCGTGTTGCACAGCGACAGCCCCAAAACATCACTGCTTTAGAGGAGATCTGCCTGGAGGAATGGGCCAACATACCGGCAACAGTGTGTGACAACCTTGTGAAGACTTACAGAAAACGTTTGACCTCTGCCATTGCCAACAAAGGATATATAACAAAGTATTAAGATAAACATTTTTGATATTGACAAAATACTTATTTTCCACCATCATTTGCAAATAAATTCTTTCAAAAATCTGACAATATGATTGTCTGGATTTGTTTCCACATTTTGTCTCTCATAGTTGAGGTATACCTATGATGACAATTACAGGCCTCTCTCATCTTTTTAAGTGGAAGAACTTGCACAATTGGTTAGACATGTGCATTCATTTTTGTCCGAATTTCTAAGCCACACAGTATCACTACTTCCACCACTTCCACTCCACTGACCTCCTATAAATCCCACTCCCGCCTTACCCCCCTCACTCTCCTACTACTCCTAGTGTCTGGGGACATCGCACAAAACCCCGGCCCTCCCACACCCAATTCCCACCCCCAAAATTGGCTGTCTACCTGCTCCAACAGTAGTCGTAACTCCCACATTCTCATCTCATATCCCCTGATTCCACAAGTCAGCCCCCCTCTTTCATGTGCTCTCTGGAATGCCCGTTCAATCCTCAACAAACTAGCTTCTATCAATGACCTTCTCCTCTCCAAATCCCTTAATCTATTTGCTATTATCGAAACATGGCTCCAGGAATTTGACACTACCTCTCCAGCTGCCCTGTACCACAGTGGCCTCCTCTGTACTCACTCCACCAGACCCAGTGGACGAAAAGGAGGTGGCGTCGGACTTCTTCTCTCCCCACAATGAACCTTCCAGGTTCTTTCCACACCTCCCTCACTTTCCCCCTGCTTTTTCGAAGTGCACTGCATTTGTCTTTTCTCTTCAGCTTGTCTGAGGGTCCCAGTCATTTATCAGCCTCCTGGACCAGTGTCACACTTTCTGGATGACTTCTCTACATGACTAACCTACTTTCTCTCCTCTGTACCTGCCATCATCCTAGATGACTTTAACATTCCAATCAATGTTAATACTGCAACCACTTCCCAACTGCTCAACCTAACTATAAAGTAGTACTGCGGGGGTGTGACCAGGATGTGAGACGGAGCGGACGTGCAATAATTGAGCTCCGCACCTACAGTAATCCTGCAAGCTATCCGGGCTCCTTTTTTCCTCCCCAGCATCACCTTTTCATCCACTCTGGGTTCCAAGAAGACATACGGCACCCCACAGGTCCCTCCGTTGTCCTTGGGTAAGCTTCACTCCTCTGGTAATTCCTCGGCTGCCTCAAGCTTCTCCTCTCCGGTGTCTGCCATCTTGGGCACAAGACTTCCAACTCCTGCGATGTCCGTCAGCACACAGACAACTCCTGGGTCTCAGGATATGGCCACTTACCCCTGAGGAGAGCGAGGGGGGGAGACGCTCCTGCGGGATAGAGCGGCCGCCCATTATATCCAAATATCTCCACAATATAATAGCTGAATGGCCATGCTCCTTAGCATGTTTAGGACATAAGGGGGTGGAGGAGGCGACCATGCACACAGCAGGAGGGGGTGCCCAAGAGCCGTGAGGATCAAAGACAAGCCAAGCGGCTGCCGCTGCTGCCAATCTAGAGCAGTATGCCCATACACCTATGAATTATACTCCTAAAAAGGGCAGACAGGAGAGGCACAGCATCAGGCTCCCTCGGCGTCGACCCACCTGGGAAGTAGAAAAAGTCTCGGAACAGCTTCAGATACAGCAGTAAAACGAGCAGTAAAAACAGTTAAAACAGCTAAATCAGTATCAGTAACAGAAAAAGTAGTAGCACCAGCAGAATCAGTGCCAGCATCAGCAGAATCAACAGTACTGGCAACAGTGGCCTTTAGACCTCCGGAGATTGAACAGAGATCAAGTATAGAAGCTACGGAGGGTATGTCTGACTCAACTTTGATAGAAGAGAAAGAGCCATCCCTGAAGGAGATCCTCCTGGCAATCTACAACTGTAAGTTATCTTTTTCTGAAAGATTTGATCAGCTTAAATATATCAGAGAAAATATGCAATTAGTAAGACATGAGATACAGGAGGTATCCATAAGAACAACAGTTCTTGAGGGGAGACTCAGTCAGATAGAAGATGAGACAGGAGGTGCAATTGATGCAAGAACAGCTAAACATGTACATCCACAAACTGGGCGACATGGAAAATAGACTACGCAGGAAAAATGTAAGGGTACTGGGTCTTCCAGAGAGAAGTGAAGGCAATAATCCCATAGAATTTATGGAGGTCTGGTTTAAGGACATGTTTGGCAGAGATGTTTTTTCAATTTTCTTCGCTATTGAGCGTGCACATAGAGTTCCACCTAGAATCCTACCTTCAAGAAGCCAGGCAAGACCTATGATTATAACATTTTTGTATTTTAAAGATAAAACTACTATTCTTCTGAAAGCGAGAGAGATGGGGAACATACAGTATAATGGGGCAAAGATCTCATTGTACCCAAACTTTTCTCTGGAGTTGCAGAGACAAAGAGCAAAATTTGCAGAAATTAAGCGTAGACTACAACAGCTTAAAGTTAGCTATGCCTTACTGTACCCAGCATGTTTAAGAAAGATAGCTTTTGGGGTAACCAGGTTCTTTAGTACACCCGGAGAAGGGACACGATGGCTGGAGGAAAATGAAGGGAAGATACAGCGAGGAGAAGAGACATGATATAAGGATAATTGGAAAATGGATAGATGTATCTATCTAACAGAACATTGGCCCCCTTTTTTCTTTTTTATCTTCTGAAGAAGGGGGGGAAAGAGAGGAAAATCCTTTTCTTTTTTTTGAAATTTTTTGCAGGGTGGTCTTCTCTTTTCTCTCCATTTTTGTTTGCCTTTTGCATGTATTAAATTTGAAATAGAAATATGAAGATGGGAGCGCCAGGGGGGGGGGGGGGAGTAGGGGGAGACACCAAGAAGGGGGAGGGTGGTTGGGTCTTTTTCTCTAGGTAAGGAGGTTAGTGAAATATTTATATTTTTTATTGAGGTTGCATTTAATGACACATTTGAGATAATGGGGATTGTTTTTTTTCAACACTAGATTTGGGGAATAATGCATAGAAATGATAAAAGACGAGAGTTATCACCTTGGGGAAGAAGTCACTTTAGAAACCCTCAGAGTGGGCCCAAGAAAGGGCAGAGAAAATGGGGGAGGGGAGGGTGGAGGAGGAGGGAGAAGGAGAGGGAGGGGAGCAGAAAGGGAGGGGGGAGAGAATGTGGGGTATGCAAGGATGAAAGGAAGAATGTAAGAGGTAGAGGAGGGAGGGAGGAGGGTGAGAATGAGGGATGTATGGAGAGGATGGGTTGTAAGAAAGTATATGGAAAAAGTTTTGAGACAACACGAGAGGAAAAGTCACAAAAAAGTAACCACAATAGACAGGGGAAACATTTAGAGGGATGTGGGAAGTAGATGGGAAGTAAGAAAGATTACGGAAAAGGTTTTGAGTCCACACAGGAGGAAGTGTAATTAAAGAGTAACCACAAAAGACAAGGGAAAAAAATATTGATATCACTGAGCACAAAGGAAAATGGAATTAAGGTAGGATTCTGTGAGGGAAAAGGGAAATAGGATAGTAGTATGATAGGAAGAAGAGATGAGAGAGGAATGGTCCCAAACCAGAATAGGAAGGTTAGGAAAATTAGGATATGTTCTTGGAATGTACGAAGGGTAAAAGATCTGTCCAAAAGGCGGGCAATCTTCTCTGAGACCAGTATGGGTGTATTTGGAATACTTTTCTTGCAGGAGACACACCTTGAGAAGGGGACAAGTGTTTTAGAACATAAGAAATACAGGGTGCAATATCACTCAACCCACTCCTCCTATTCAAGAGGGGTGAGTACTGTCATAGACCCTGGAGTGGCTTTCTCCTGCAGGCAAAGTATGATAGATGAGAATGGAAGGTACATATTTATTTTTTGCACGATTGAAGAAAGAGAATGTATATTAGCCAATGTATATATACCACCACCATTCAGTATGGAAATTTTATGTGATATAATGGGGTTTATCGTGGATAAGCCAGGAGTGCCGTTCATCGTGGCAGGAGACTTTAATATGACTATGAATAACAGTATGGACAGGTTTCCACAGAAGACTCTGGTGAATGTTAACGTAGCACCCAGTGGCCCGCTGTTTCAATTCTGTGAGGAAACAGGTTTTGTGGATATTTGGAGGAGGTGGTACCCGGGGGTAAAGCAGTATTCCTGTCATTCTAGAATGCATTCCGCCTTGTCTGTATTATGTAATGAAGAAGCTTTAAAGATAATGAAGGAGGTAGAGTACGAGCAAAGGGGGATCTCGGATCACTCACCGGTAGCTTGCTCAATAAAAATAGGGGGGAATTACAGTAGAAGTGATTGGAAAATAAACCCCCTTTGGCTGGAGATAATTGAGGATGTTGGAGAGATTGAGGCTAGTCTGAGGGAGTTTATAGACTTAAATAGAGGGACAGCCCCACCAGGAATAATTTGTGACACCCTGAAAGCATTTTTACGGGGCGTACTGATAAAAAAAATATCCCATGTTAAAAGGCAATCACAGGCTGAAGAAATCCTGTTGAGAGCAGGCAGAAATGCATTATGTGGAGGCACCAACCCCCGATAGTAATGGTGAATGGGTGGAGAAGTAGATGGGAAGTAATATAAAAGTTGGTTCTGGAGAAAGTAGAGAAAAAAAGTTATTTCAGAAGCAGAGTTTTTTTTGGGGAGGGAGAGCGAGTGGGGCGAACTCTGGCTCTTATATTCAAGGCAAATAGCTCCCCAACCACTATACCAGTGTAGCGGCCATAACCCTTGGCAGGGCGGCCTTGACTTTTGGGCTTACCGGTTACCTCCGCTTGGCTGGTTCTTCCATGTCTAGGGGTTCCCAGGGTTAGTATCCAACAACTTTGGATGCTGACACCATAAAAGTCCTTTAGAAAGGTTTTTATTTGCAGGGGTAACATCCAACAAACACAGTCTTGTATGGGAACAGAGGGCAAGGGCAAAGAAACTCAGGCACCTCAAACTGCTAATTATCATAAAGTCTCTAATACCACCCAGAGAGTAGCCACACGCAGCGGGGCACTTCAAAGCTGAATAAAATCTCTAGCCAGAGATTATGGCAGTCAGCACTTTGATCCAGAACTTGCATTTTCAACATAAAAAAATGGAAATTGACGACTCATCTGGCTATGTGTATAATTGCCATCATCCCTTGTAATTGAATATTTAGAAAGAACCTCAAAATTGGGATTCTAAAGGCAATTGAAAAAGGAGAATTATATTGTTAAAAAAATATTTATTTCCATGCAAAAATGAAAAAATGGAACCCCCTTCTTCATTACACACTGCAGTTCTGGAAGGGAGGGGGTGATGTGAGATGATGTGCGGGGTGGGATGGCAAAATACACCTTTGCCTGAGTAGACAAAAATCCTTGCATCAGCCGTGGCTGGAGATGGAGTGTTAGGCTGCCATGCCTTAAGAGGGCGCTCCTCAGTCTGGGAAGGGGGTGGGGGGTGACCTTGGGCCTGGATGTAGAGCCTGTAGGGAGGACTGTGGTGGTATAGGCAGGAGAAAGGGGCAGCTGCAGCCAGGAGGGCTGGATGGGCCTGAAGAGGTGGTGCTGGGAGCAGTAGCCCCAGATAGAACAGCTACCACCATAGACATCTATTTTTGCTACACCAAAGGGGCCTGCGGTCCCTGCTTGCAAAGGGCATTCTGCTAAGATCCAGCTGAGTCTATGTTGGATCTAGAACCTTTGCTAGCTGGTCCTGGGAGTAATGCCGCGTACACACGACAGGACTTTCCGGCAAACTAGGTCTGACGGGATTAATCCGTCAGACAATCCAATTGTATGTGGACTAATCCGTTCGTTTTTCAGGAATAAAATCTTGCGGACCTAGATATAGAACATGTTTCAAATCTAGCCGACGCACTCAATTCCGACAGACTAAAATCGGGAAAACCGTTTGTCTGTGTGCTGGTCCGATGGACCAAATACAACACACAGGGCCATCTTTAAGGCAGGGCAAAAGGGGCAGCTGTCATTGTTGTGGGGCCCAAAACAGCTGCTCATAATTGCCAACTATCCAGGTTTAAATTCCCTTGTCCCTTGAAGTTTTATTCCTGTGCTGTGTCCTAATATCTGTGTGAAGTGCTGCTACTAATGCTGCCCAGCAAGTGACTCACCCGCAGACCCTGTGTTTACATATAAATAACCAGCATTCATATGTAAATAGCGGCAACAATAAAAAGTAAATAGCTGCAGCTGGCAGCATTGATATGTAACGTGTGTTGTAACCTCTAGCAACCAGTCAGTGAGCAGTAATGATATGCTATAACTGCTGGCAACCAATCACAATTGCTGCCTGATCTGATACAGAAAACTGATTATAGGTCTAGCTGCTATTTATTGTATGTTTCAGAGTAGGTGGAGAGGGAAATTGCATGGGGGGGGGGGGGGGGGGCCCAAGAAATTTTTTGCCCAGGGCCCAATCTATATTACAGACGGCCCTGACGACACAGGAACAGCTATTGGCTACTGGCTATTGGACTTCCTTTTTTTTTCCTGTTTATGTCACCACGTTCAAAACGAATGGACCTTCGAATGGACTTTCATGGTCCGTTCATATGTGGCCAAGTCCGTTCGTTCAGAAAATCCATCGGAACTCCGCCGAAAGTCCGTCGGGAAGACCGTCGGACCTAGTTTGCCAGAAAGTCCGGTCATGTGTACGAGGCATAACAGTCTGCATGCAAGTTGTGCTGGAGGTAGAAAATAAAGTATATACTGCTTGTATATAGTTCAAGTCCCTAAAGAGTTCTACTGATAAAATGGGCATCCCATAATAACCCTTACCTATCCAAGTTCAATTCCCTTAATGAAAATAAATAAATAAACAAACAGAGCTGCAAGGACTGCTTCTTGTCTCTGAAGTGAGTGGACATTTGTGTGCCTGGTTGTGCAGGGTGGGAGACGACCACATTCACCAGCGGCCCCTATGGGGGTAGCTCTACAAATACAGGAAGTATCTAATGATGATAATTAGATATAAAGGGATTTGAAGTATTTATGTAGTACTTGTTTATGGTAAATAGCATTTTCAAAGGGTAACTTGTTTGCCTACTTTAGAGTGGTACAATGCAATTTTGCCTTAAACAATACAGGAAATATGTGAACAGCTTCAATTGAAATTTGTGTCTGCAGCTGTTCCAGGCTAGGAAGCATTATTTGTCACAGATAAACTTGCTGCACTAGTGTGTGTCCATATTGAAATAGGAATATCAAAACATATAGTCCGTAATATAATGAAATTACAACAGTCCCACAGTGATCAATGTGAAAATAATGATGCCAAATTAGTGACATTTCACCTTCTGTTCTAAAACAGCAGTAATGAGGAAACGTGTAGGGTGGAGCCGTTTGAATTGAATTGTATCCCGGGACTGGATAAGTGACTTATCTTTTTATCCATGTAATTGATTAGTATTTACAATAAATACATTTTAAAAGGGTTTATGCTATGTGGTTGTCCTGGCTCTCTATCTATGTTCCCACAGGATGTTCTCTCAGGTCTGTGGAGATACCATTTTGAGTAACCATGCGGATCTGCGGCTTGTGGATAGTCACCAGGTTAATCCATTTACCATTCATTATAAGCATTTGTGACTCTTTCTTTTAAAGGGAGTCCATTTACTTTGGTAAGAATCTCTTTTACTAAACCCAGGCCACTGTATTCATTATATCTGGTCTCCCACAGTACACAGAACATGGAAATGCAATTATTTTAGTAAATATAAATGGCTAAATACCTTTTCTCATCAGCAGTATAGAGCAGTCTTGTGGTTTCTATCAGTTCCTGGTGAAGCTTGTAGGAGGAGTTTTCATACTGCACTGATCTGTCCTATGAGGCTCCTGACCCTCTGTCTGGACATCTCTGGACAGTGCTGATTGGCACTGCGCTGATCACATGCACTCTCCCATTAAAAAAAACCTCTCTAGCAATACACACCAAACTGAGCATGTGCAGCCTGACTCAAAAGGCCCTGTCTTATCCAGACTTTTCTAGGGGGACAGTGCAGGGAGGGGAGGATCTGTGCATACAGGATCAAGCAGCTTTTTTACACAATGTGCAGGATTACCCCTTAGGTTCCACAGTGAGTATAACAAGCATGTTTTACTGCATATACAGACTGATTTTACTGTTGTGGGTTTAGTAATACTTTGGTGGTGGTGTCTCATTACTGGTGTTTTGAAACAAAAGGTGGAAAGTCACTAATTTGGCAACATTATTTTCATATTAATCACCTTGGGACTTTTGTGATTTTAATATATTATCGACTATATTATTATTCATATATGTTTTGATATTCTTGATATTCCTATTTAAATATAGACATACACTAGTGAGGTAAGTTCATCTATCACATCCTCACTTACAATGCTGCTCTAATTGTTATTGCCAGATTTTGTTTTTTAGTTCCTTACAGCAATTTTTTTTTCTATTGTTAACAATTATTTGTCACATATAACCTTAAAGGTCCTGTTAAAACCAAGCCATCAGCTTGCCCTACATTTAAATCAATAGAAAGAAGCTTAAAATAAAGAAAAGATTTGATTACGGACACAGTAGCATGGCAGGACAGGTTTAGAATATAATATACATTATTGCATACATGGAAGCTACCTAGGTGGTATAGATTGGATATAGATGCTGGACTCTATGCTTGCTATGGCAGAAAATTTGTATTTTGAATTGGACTCTGATCACTGTAATACTTTTACAAATACAAAATGGATTTTGTCATCTGTTCTGAGATTCAGTAAATGCCTCTCTCTGGATGAACCAAGTTGCTGCAGAGAATATTTGTATTCAAGGAGTTTTAATTCTTTACACTCCTGTTTCCACAACAACAACACCAATAATGACAATAATAAATATTAATCATAATCCTTTATTTACAACATGGCCCAGCAAGGGATGTCTGTGGGTGGCCCAAGTGTAACATCACTAACATACCTTGGCTTTCTTCTGCACTCGATTGGCAATAGAGGAGAGGACAGAAGGTACAGTGCCTTGCGAAAGTATTCGGCCCCCTTGAACTTTTCAACCTTTTGCCACATTTCAGGCTTCAAACATAAAGATATAAAATTTTTATTTTTTGTGAAGAATCACCAACAAGTGGGACACTATTGTGAAGTGGAACGAAATCTATTGGATTTTTGAAACTTTTTTAACTAATAAAAAAATGAAAAGTGGGACAGGCAAAATTATTCGGCCCCCTTGCGTTAATACTTTGTAGAGCCCCCTTTTGCTGCGATTATAGCTGCAAGTCGCTTGGGGTATGTCTCTATCAGTTTTGCACATCGAGAGACTGAAATTCTTGCCCATTCTTCCTTGCAAAACAGCTCGAGCTCAGTGAGGTTGGATGGAGAGCGTTTGTGAACAGCAGTTTTTAGCTCTTTCCACAGATTCTCGATTGGATTCAGGTCTGGACTTTGACTTGGCCATTCTAACACCTGGATACGTTTATTTGTGAACCATTCCTTTGTAGATTTTGCTGTATGTTTGGGATCATTGTCTTGTTGGAAGATAAATCTCCGCCCCAGTTTCAGGTCTTTTGCAGACTCCAACAGGTTTTCATCCAGAATGGTCCTGTATTTGGCTGCATCCATCTTCCCCTCAATTTTAACCATCTTCCCTGTCCCTGCTGAAGAAAAGCAGGCCCAAACCATGATGCTGCCACCACCATGTTTGACAATGGTTGCTTTTACGCCAAACATATCGTTTTGCATTGTGGGCAAAAAGTTCGATTTTGGTTTCATCTGACCAGAGCACCTTCTTCCACATGCTTGGTGTGTCTCCCAGGTGGCTTGTGGCAAACTTTAGACAAGACTTTTTATGGATATCTTTGAGAAATGGCTTTCTTCTTGTCGCTCTTCCATAAAGGCCAGATTTGTGCAGTGTACGACTGATTGTTGTCCTATGGACAGACTCACCCACCTCAGCTGTAGTTCTCTGCAGTTCATCCAGAGTGATCATGGGCCTCTTGGCTGCATCTCTGATCAGTCTTCTCCTTGTCTGAGCTGAAAGTTTAGAGGGACGGCCAGGTCTTGGTAGATTTGCAGTGGTCTGATACTCCTTTCATTTCAAAATGATTGCTTGCACAGTGCTCCTTGGGATGTATAAAGCTTAGGAAATCTTTTTGTATCCAAATCCGGCTTTAAACTTCTTCAAAACAGTATTACGGACCTGCCTAGTGTGTTCCTTGGTCTTCATGATGCTCTCTGCGCTTTCAACAGAACCCTGAGACTATCACAGAGCAGGTGCATTTATACAGAGACTTGATTACACACAGGTGGATTCTATTTATCACCATCAGTCATTTAGGACAACATTGGATCATTCAGAGATCCTCGCTGAACTTCTGGAGTGAGTTTGCTGCACTGAAAGTAAAGGGGCCGAATAATTTTGCACGCACCACTTTTCAGTTTTTTATTTGCTAAAAAAGTTTAAAATATCCAATAGATTTCGTTACACTTCACAATTGTGTCCCACTTGTTGGTGATTCTTCACAAAAAATTAAAATGTTATATCTTTATGTTTGAAGCCTGAAATGTGTCAAAAGGTTGAAAAGTTCAAGGGGGCCGAATACATTCGCAAGGCACTGTATGTGTTGTGAAGTGTCCTACTGGATGCTTTGCAGCACATTCAGTGGTTCATTATGAGATGAGATGAGATTGTCCTAGGATCTACAAAAGGCAACACACTCTTTCTCAATCGGAAGAAACTGGAGAGGTAAGTCCCCTTTTTCTCTAATTTCAGGAGTGGGGGGTGGGCATGAGGTCTGAGTGTTGGCCATAGGCAAGGATTGCTGGGCTGTGTACACAGTGGCGGGGGGGTGATTGGGTCTTTTTTGGTAGCCTGTTAGGAGTCCCCATGATTTATAACAGCAGCCTCTGGGTTAACCTAGACCTGGAGCGGGGATACCACTTAGAGGAATCTCCAGCTGGTAAGATGAAGAGTGGCAATGTTTTGTCATATGCTGTGACATGCTGTACGTTTTGGCACTGAAGGAAGCTGGAACTGTCAGAAGGAGTGATCTGGGCTCGTTAGTTGAACTACAGTCCTGGCTCAACCTTGCAGGTTCCAACAAAAAAAAAAAAGTAAGCATGGTCAGTAGAGTGCCCATGATTTCTTTGTCAAAATTTGTTAATCTTAGAGCAATTCAGCTATGAATAAGAACCTGCCTTGATGGTATGAAACGCGTTAGCGGTTTTTATCCCTTCTGTATGGATTTACACTAATAAAGGAATTACTATTTTTTGGAGTGCGGCTGTCTGGACTTTTATTTCATTTTCTCTAGCCTTAGAGCAATGGTCACTTTCAGTAAATGATTCAGTTCAAAGTGGTTGTCTGTTTTTATCTACCTCCTTTTATTTTCTTTGTTTTTTTTTGCATTGCAATTACACACTCAGTATCACCTCTGGATTAACACAGAGCTCCAAGGGTGTGACAGTAGTGTTTGTGGCCAAGTTAACCCCAGGTATCATTTTTGCTGTGGTTTCCTCAGAATTACATACCAAATGAATGCAACATTTTAGCTTGAGACGTTTTCTGACCCCAAATTGGTCTGTGACATTTCATATTTTAAGCCAGCGCGTTATAGACCACCCAGCTGTATTCTAGGTGAGGATGGAGCATAGCTGTGGCTTATGAGGGCAATCGGTGCATTAGTCCAGCTACTTCAAAAGCCCTCGCTTTATGCTGTATCAGGTACTGTATTTTTATCTACCTTTACCCAGCAAAATGTTAGCATGAGTATGTTATATTTCATGTTGTTTTTCTTCTGCATATAATATTATTAAGCAATATATTGTTTCTTAGCTTAGCATATAGTACATAAAGATTAAGAAAGCTGTCATGAATGAAAAATGGAGACTCTCACTGCTGCCCTATCTTTCTTAAAATGCTAGATGCCCGGTTGTCACGTTGACCTTCTGAGTTCAATATTTTGAGTCACTGACTCAGAACAAACATGCAGATAACGGCTTCTGACTTTTTTTTCAACTTTTCTGCATTAAAATAACACCCAGGCTAGCCTTTTCAAAAGAAAATGAGCAATAGCATCCCTCTCATGACAAACGTTCTTTAACATAAAACACTTTAGGTGACTTTGTCACTTCTGCTAGCTGCTGGCAGTTATAAAGTGCACGCACCTAGACCTGCTGGAGCTCGCTCTCTCTGCTATGGCAAACTGCTGTTTTTAATGGGTAGAACTCTGCCATTTCTTGCCCCTTGCCTGCTCCCTCACACTTTTTTATTAGCCCATCACTATAATAGTTTGGCTCTATGGCATATAGGAATTTCCATGATCTAGGTGGTGGTAGCAAAGCTCTATTACTACCAGGTAGTGCCAAAGCATTGCCCATTCACAGTGACCATCACAATTGGGAATGAAACTAGCTGCATGTATATAGAGGCATGTAAGTGCCTGTACTCTATGACTGCTATTAGAATTCAAAGACACTGCCTAGGAGCAGTCATTACAATATGCCTGCTATTACCTTTATTAGCCACAAAGTCACGAATACTCCCATAATTTATTTGTACCTTGTTGTTAAGGTCCATTCTTCCATGATCTAATGGCTAAGTTTCAACAAATGCCACCCTTGCCCAATAAGAATCCATTATTCACCACTGAGACAATCTCACAGTATATTGGAATTAGGGATAATCTCAGGTTTATTTGAATCTTAGTTTGAACCAACCTGTCACCAAGAAGCTGTCATCTGTACTGTGCCAATCATTAGTGACTGAGGCATTCCCTGCAGCCGCATGTATACAAGAGGTGTATACCCGTGTGGTTGCGGGGCAAGGAATGCCTCAGCCACATATGATTGCCACATTATAGTGACCACTTCCTGGTGGAATTGCGCAGGTTGGTTTGGACTAGGATCTAAACACACCTGAGCACACCCCTAATTAGAATGACTGTTAGTAGGCTATAGAATCAAAAAAAGGTGGTGCTGCGCTGTCCCCAACAAAGTGAAAAAAAAAATGTCACTGCTAAAGGTAGCAGTATATAGGAAATTTCAATAGGGATAAATCAGCAATGTGAATAATTTTTTTAAAAATAAATTAAAAGATGAATTCCAAACAGTAGTCAGGGCAGTGCAAAGTGCATAAATAAATTGCTAATACTACTGTAAAATATACAATACGCAGTAAGGAAAAAAAATGTGCAAAAATGACAATTGTGCAAAATAGCAAATGTGCAATAGAGCAATATTTGCAAATAGCCTGTGTAAAGGTGCAAACAACAAGCACATAGGTGCAAATCTTCAATTGTGTAAGCTGCAATAAAGTCCAACCAAGTTCCCAATGTGCAGAAAATTTAAATCCGGTAATGCAATTGATAGTTTTCTTCCTTTGTGCAAATAAGCATTCAAATGTGGCAAAAACATGCTTGAAAGGTACACATTTCCTCTTTGTGCAAAGATACACACCAATAAAAGTGGACTCTTACCTTGCGGCAATGAGGTAACCGCATATATATATATATATATATATATATATATATATATACACCTGGGATAGCTGTTTCCCGGTTAAATATTTATCTTTAATCAAACATCAACAAATAAATAAACAATCAACTTATCTCCTACAAGCGGCGTATGCCCACGTCAGTCTGAGTGCCTTTCCTTTCCTACACGTGGCGTCACTATCACGTGACTTCATCAGGGGATAAAGGGAAGGCACAGAAAGATGTCTTTAAAGCGGGAGTCCGCCGGGACTCCACGTTTTTTTTTTTTTTTAAAGTCAGCAGCTACAAATACTGCAACTGCTGACTTTTAAAATAGTGACACTTACCTGTCCAGCGCGCCCGCGATGTCGGCACCCGAAGCCGATCTCTAGATCGTCACTCGAGTGCTGCCGCCGCCATCTTGGGTATGGGAATCAGGAAATGTAGCCTTTCGGCTTCATTTCCCGGTTCCCTACTGCGCATGCGCGAGCCGCGCTGCGCAATGAGGACGGTCCCCGCTGCCTCTGGGATCTGTGTGTTTCCCAGCAGGCAGCGGGGCACTTGCGGAAGGGGGCGGGCACTTGCGGAAAGGGGCGTAATCTACGCCCCTTTCCGCAGAGAGCTAGCCCGGAAGTGGGTGCAGTTACCTGGATTATCCAGGTAACTGCACCCCCCTCCCCCCTGAAAGGTGCCAATTGTGGTGCCGGAGGGGGGGAGGATTCCGATGAGCGGAAGGTCCATTTTAGGGTGGACCTCCGCTTTAAATAGTCTCCATTATTAACTATAATGAGCGCCCATTTTCTTGTAGCTCAATGCAAAAGACGGTAAAAGAACGGTTGTTTTCCCAGAGACTATGTGTGTATACGAGCGCAGGCATTTTCTTGGTTATTTATTACTATGGAGCATGGCCATTTTCTTGGTTGTCAATTGTTATACAGCATGGCTAATTACTTGGTTATCTCATGCTCCGCGCGACCACATACCCAGAAATTTTCTATGCCAGACTGGTTTATTCATTCATTGGGTTATGTGGTGTGTGGTAGCTGGCAAAAGGATGAAAAAAAAGGGGAGTAAATGTGCGGGTTGCACACAACAAAGCTAGTGCACAAATATAGGTAAAAAAATCAGATTTTACTTATGTTTAAAAAGGTGTCGAAATAGACATCAGCACTGACCTATGCATAAAATACATTTCTGATAAATAGTGCAAATGTGCAAAATAACTCACAGTATCATTAAAATAATAATCAAATACAATACATTACTGAAAAAAAGAAATTAGAATTTTTTTAAAAGTTTCTGAGAAAAAAAAATGTGTGTATGTATATAAAATACATGTATATAAACGAGAAGAAAAGGAAGAGAGGGGTGCATCTAAAATATTAAAATTAAAGATACGAATGGAATAGCACCCTGGGAAACAAATGTGTGGATGGAAGAGAGGGGTGCATCTAAAATATTGAAATTAAAGATACGGATGGAATAGCCCACTGGGAAACAAATATGAGGATATAGACTTGAAGTCTGGGAAAGTAAAACCTGCTAACAAGAAGTAAAGAGGTTTGTCTTACTAAAAAAAGTAATGCTAGGTGTTATCTAATTTCATACAATATGCTATGCAATTTAACCACTTGAGATCAGCGCTATAGCCGAATGACCAGGGGAGGGCTGGCAGCCTTAGGCTTGGGGGGCAAGTCCAGTCAAGTGGCCCATTGACACCTTGCCAACCAGCCGCTGTCGTTATACGGCGGCAGATTGGCTCCCAATGCCGGAGCTGATGCATGTGGCTGCGATATCCGCCAGCAACCCATGATTGCTCCTGAGAGAGCCAGTCAATGTAAACAGACAGATCCCAGTTCTGACAGGGGAGTTAGAGAGAGATCTGCTGTTCCTAGTGATCAGGAACAGCGATCTCTCTCTACTCCCAATCAGTACACCCCCCACAGTTAGAAACACCTCCCAGGGAACACAATTGACCCCTTGATCGCCCCCTAGTTTAAACCCTTTCCCATCTAGTTATATTCATACAGTAGTCAGTGGCTATTTTTAGCACTGATCACTGTATAAATGTCAATGGTCCCAAAAAAAGTGTCAAAAGTGTCCGATCTGCCCACTAAATACCGCTGATCACAGCCATTACTAGAAAAAAAAATGCCATAAATATATCCCCTATTTTGTAGATGCTATAAGTTTTTCGAAAATAGCCTGATCAGTGCTATCTCACCTGTGCAAACAGTGCCCATCAGTGAAGCCTGATCAGTGCCGTCTCACCAGTGCAGACAGTGCCCAGGCATCAGTGCAGCCTGATCAGTGCCAATCAATGCAGCCTCACCAGTAAAGACAGTGCCCATCAGTGCAGCCTGATCAGTGCCCATCAGTGCTACCTCACCAGTGCAGACAGTGACCAGGCATCAGTGCAGCCTGATCAGTGCTAACTCACCAGTGCAGACAGTGCCCAGGCATTAGTGCAGCTTGATCAGTGCCCATCAATGCAGCCTAACCAGTGCAGTGCTTATCATCAGTGCAGCTTGATTAGTACCCATCAGTGCAGCCTGGACTGTGCCTGTCAGTACAGCCTGATCAGTGCTGTCTCACCAGTGCTTACAGTGCCCAGGCATCAGTGCAACCTGATCAGTGCCCATCAATGCAGCCTCACCAGTGCAGACAGTGCCCGTCAGTGCAGACAGTGACCAGGCATCAGTGCATCCTGATCAGTGCAGCCTCACCGGTGCAGACTGTACATATTAGTGCAGCCTGATCATTTCCGCCTCATCAGTGCAGACAGTGCCCAGGCACCAGTGCAGCCTGATCAGTGCCGATCAATGCAGCCTCACCATTGAAGTGCCCATCATCAGTGCAGCTTGATCAATGCAGCCTCACCAGTGCAGACAGCGCCCAGGCATCAGTGCAGCAGAATCAGTGCCCATCAAAGCAGGATCACCAGTGCAGTGCCCATCATCAGTGCAGTTTAAATGCCCATCAACAGTGCAGTTTAAATGCCCATCATCAGTGCAGTTTGATAAGTGCCCATCGTCAGTGCAATTTAAATGCCCATCATCAGTGCAGTTTGATAAGTGCCCATCATCAGTGCAGTTTAAATGCCCATCAACAGTGCAGTTTAAATGCCCATCATCAGTGCAATTTGATAAGTGCCCATCATCAGTGCAATTTAAATGCCCATCATCAGTGCAGTTTGATAAGTGCCCATCATCAGTGCAGTTTAAATGCCCATCCTCGGTGCAGTCTGATAAGTGCCCATCAATTCAGCCTCACCAGTGCAGTGCCCATCACCAGTGCAGGTTGATCAGTGCCCATGGAATGTGGGGGGGGGGGGGGATCAGCTGGGGGTGTGTCTGGGTCTATCTCACAGCCAGGTCCTTGCCTTGCACGGTCTCTTCGAGGTGGGGTGAAGAATCTGTCACCTCTTCTCTGCCACTCCTCAATCCAGAGCTCAGCCCCAGTCCACAACCGATCAGGTCACGTGTGAGGTGACGCACCTTCTCCCCTGGCATGTCATATGCCCTGACGACTGCCTCTGAGACTCCTGGGAGGTGGGAGTTGTAGTTTGCTGCATTGCCGAGTTCCTCCCACCACCAGGAACTCGAGCGCGGCCGGACTACAACTCCCAGAGTGCAGTGCAGAAGGTGCCATACAGCCAATCGGCGGCCGCTGTTCTGTCATAAGGTTCAGAATTTGATAAGTTGGAATTTATGACAGAGCACCGCCACGGCCGTTTTTAATGTCAAGGTAGGCGGCCTGGGGGGAAATTTCCACCCTGCCCCCCGGTCCAGCCCGCCTCTGCGAATGACGGCTACAGCACGGACCTGCTTTGCCGGGACTACGTCTATTGACGTCGTCCCGTGCACAAGCGGCCTGCCCGCCCCCTGAGGGGCGCGCGCGGCGCGCTCTGTGATCAGCGAGTCTATGAGACTCGCCTGATCACGGATCGGAGCAAGGGGTCGATCCCGACCCCTTACCACGTGATCAGCTGTCAGCCAATGACAGCTGATCATGTCACACAACAGAGCCGGTAATCGAGTATTTTTCCACCTCACGCTGACAGCGCGAGGAGAAAAAAAAAAGCCGATCACATCAGTCCCGATCATGGCCAGCTTATCAGTGCCCACCTGCCCCCTGCCAGTGCCACCCAAATAATAAAAAAGTGCCCCCATCAGTGCCACCCATCAGTACCCACAGTGCCACCCATCAGTACCCACAGTGCCACCCATCAGTGCCCACAGTGCCACCTATCAGTGCCCACAATCTGCCTCAACAACAGTGCTGCACCTCAATGCCACATATCCGTGCCCATCAGTGTCATCTGCCAGTGCCCATCAGTGCCGCCCATCAGTGCCCAGCAGTGCCACCTATCAGAGCCACCTATCAGTGCCACCTATCAGTGCCCATCAGTCCCATCTATCAGTGGTACCTATCAGTGCCCCTTAGTGCCACCCATCCGTGCCACCCATCCGTGCCACCCATCAGTGCCACCCATCAGTGCTGCCTTATCTGTGCCCATCAGTACTACCTTATCGGTGCCACCTTATCTGTGCCTATTAGTGCTGCCTTAACTGTGCCTATCAGTGCCCACCAGTGCAGCCTATCAGTGTCCACTAGTGCAGCCTATCAGTGCCCACCAATGCCGCCTCATCAGCACATTTCAATGAAGGAGAAAAGTTACCTGTTTGCAAAATTTTATAACAAACTATTAAACATGATTTTTTAATTTTTTTTATTTCGCATCTTTTTTTTGTTTGTTTAGCAAAAAATAGAACTCCCAGCTGTAATTAAATACCACCAAAAGAAAGCTCTATTTGTGGGAAAAAAATTATAAAAATTTCATTTTGATACAGTGTTGTATGGTCGCGCAATTGTCATTCAAAGTGCATCAGCGCTGAAAGCTGAAAATTGGTCTGGGCAGGAGGGGGGTTTAAGTGCCCAGTAAGCAAGTGGTTAAACAGGGAATGTGTCAAGAAGTAAATGTCATTTTTCTTCTTTCAGTCATCTGTGTGCACATAGCTTACCATTAAGCAGCAGAAATTGCGTAACTGCTTCCTGATACAAATCTGAAAGGCAAACCGTGTCTGTGAGTTTTTGATGTAGTAGAGGAAATCAGCCAAAAAAACTAAGATCACTGGTAAGTGCCCCAGAACTGTTCCTGACGAGAAACGAAAGCGTATCTGTGACGATAAAGGCCATGTACAGACAAAAAGCCGTGTGCTTCATTTTTAGGTTTGCCTGTCTGATGGAATTTGGTAAGTACATTGTTTTATGTGTAAGAAACAAACCTGTCACTCTTCCCTCTTACTTTTTTAGTATCAGATTAACAATTTTCCTAATACTGTCATGTGTAATGTATGTTTTTATTATTTTTTTTTTATATATAACTAAATTCTATGATTGCTGAAAGTCATAAGACCTGTGAATAGGGGCCCCCATGATTTCTAATGGCAGCTCTGGGTTTATCTAGACCTGGATGGTGGACACCACCACTTAGAGCAGTGGTTCTCAACTCCTGTCCTCAAGATCCACTAACAGGCCAGATTTTATGTATTACCTTGGGGAGATGCAGACTAGAATACTAAAATTACTGAGCAGCAAATGATATCACCTGTGATGTATTTCAGTTATCTTGCAAACCTGGCCTGTTAGTGGGTCCTGAGGACAGGAGTTGAACCACTGACTTATGCCCTGTACACACGGTCGGACATTCAGACAACAAAATTCGTCTGATTTGTTCTGACGGATTTGGGCCCAAACTTGTCTTGCATACACATGGTCGCACAAAGTTATCGGAAAATCCGATCGCTCAGAACGAGGTGACTTAAACCGCGTACGACGTGACTATAAAGAGGTCAGTAGTCAATAGCTTTCGTCTCGTAATTTATTCTGAGCATGTGTGGCATTTTGTCCGTCGGAATTGTCTACACACGATCAGAATTTAAACAATCGGATTTTGTAGTTGGAAAATTTTAGATCCAGCTCTCAAACTTTGTGTGTCGGAAATTTTGACGGAAAAAGTCTGATGGAGCCCACACTCGATCGGATTTCCCAACAACACGATCTGATCGCACGTTTTCCGTCGGAAAGTCCAACCGTGTGTACAGGGCATTAGAGGTGAGATGAAGAATGGCAGTGTTGCTTCATATTGGAGAGAGAGAGAGAGAGATAGAGCGCTGCTCTATCTCTCTAAAAAATACAGTGTCCCTTCTGCTCTGAGGAGCTGGCTGCCGCTTGCAACATATAACAGAACTTGCAGATTTGAACTGACAAAACTGTCTCTAATTTTCACAAAGAAATCCCTGTGTTCCCCATTTCTCCAGAATTTTTCACTAGTAGCTCCTACTAGCGCTCCATTCCCCCCATTCTTAAACAGTGTTGTGTCTTATGCTGTGACTTGCTGTACGTTTTGGCACTGAAAAAAGCTGAAACTGTCGGGAAGAGTGATCTGTGCATGACAGTTGAACTATAGTCCTGGCCCAACTGGGAAAGAGAGCTTGATTAATTTATAATTGCTGTTTCACTTATTTGACAAGCCTGATAGTAATTTGCATGGGAACATTATTAAAACAGAATCATTTTTTTCTTATTTGTCCTAGAACCTGAAGCGCATGTGGACTGGAATATTTAATTGTCTTCTTTCTGTAATAAAATAGTTTAGAATGAGCATAGGTGATTTGCAAAGTGTAGTACAGTCTAGGCCTAGGGCAATCAATCCAATTTTAGTTTTGGGTGGTTGCTTGTTTGTTGCTACACTTTGCTCTTTATCTTATTGCCTAAAATGGTTTGGCAGTAGGGTGGTTTGTGTTACATTCTACTGCATGGGACAAAATGAAGGACGCATAGGCAAATCAACCTGTACAAACCTGCCCATTAATATCAGTTCTGCACTGAAAGACCTAGGATTGAGAAAAAAGCACATGATACAGCATAGTTGAAACACATGAATGGTAATGTTTACCATCAGAAATGAATTGATTCTGTCCATATTGTAAAAAATAATAAAATGAAATAAGGGAATAATATCCAATAGAGGGTATTTCCTTGGGTGCCTGCTGATTGGAATCTACTCCGGTGCTGCGAGGCAATACTTGGATTTGGTTAGCATCCTTAAAATTCAGAAGAACGACAGCCATATTCTGTGGATGGTACTAAAGTCAGAGGCAACTGAAGTAAAGGGTTTATCATTTTGTTTCATGCATAGTCACTAGAGTGGTTTCTGAATGGCATGGTCTCAAATGTGGAGAAAACAGAGAACATTCCATTTCAATTAAATCTACGCAAGGAAGAAATTAGCTTACTTGTAGGTTTGGGACAATATGCTATGCATACAATAAAACACTCACATCACAATAAATCCTTTTATTGTGCAGATCACAGATGTTTTATATTTATTTACTTCCACCGCGGGAACACAATGATTGCTGCTAGTGGCTATAATGGCCCACATAATCATATGTAAAAAATCTAACAGGCTGGTTGTACCAAAGTCAGTTGATGGATCGACTTGTGTACAATCGGCCTGTCCATAGATGGATCAAATCCTAGCCAGTCAGGGCTGAACTGGCTGAGATTCAATCTATGTATGAGCAGTTTTAAGACATTTATGTACTGTATGTATGTATATATTTTATATACTAGCCGGTACAAATCATTTATTTTCTTAAAAAGGTGCACTTTTTTAAAGGAATCATTTATTTTCAATGAATATACATGTTGTTTTGGGAACTATAAGGCTACATTAACATGGCCAAATAGCAATGGCCAGGGTGACCACTGGTAAGAATCAGTAGATTCTTGTCAGTGGTTGTAAGTAGCAAGTAGCAGCAGCTGTTAATGGTGGCTGTCAGATTTATACTCTGTACAAATCAATGGCTAGCACCACAGCTGTTCACTTGTAACTGCTCCTCCGAGTGCGTACATGTGATTAGAGCCTACAAACCGACCCTTGATGCAACATACTGTCTGCAGATATGCGCCCATGTTAATGCAGCCTAGGGCTACATTCACATGGCTGGATGGATGCACATAGTTTTCTGCATTCAAACTTGCAATCTAATGATTTTTACCTCCCTGGCTTCCTCTGTGCAGCTTTGTTAAAGTATTCTAAGCCATAGGTTTCAAATGATACTTGTGTTTTCCTCTCATATAGATGTAGCACCCTGTAGTTTGGGTAGGGAGCTCCTCACAAATTTACTTGCCGGGAGTAGTTATCTTGGTTGATTGATAGAGATCTATTGATTTCTCCCTAAGTTTGCCTTGTTGAAATTTTCTCTTTTATCACTAGGTGGCCAGGTACTTGGTGGTACAAGATATGAGAAGGGAAACCCAAGGTCAGGGTATGGGTATATGGGGTATCTCAGCAAATGGGCAGGAGTTTTCTTGAATCCTTTGGCCTGCTGGGAGCACCGATATATATGTTGGAGTCAGGTGATCTGCATTCTGTAGCCCCTGGACAGCTGTCTGGGTGAACCTGTGATGCCAGCCTCGGGAGCTTGGGCCTATGCCGGGGGCATCTGGCTGCCAGGCTGTATGAGGGCCTATCCAGAAGTAAAGAGAGCAGCGCAGGGTTGCGGCTTGCAGTCCAAAAAGAAGTGAGAACATTTCAGTGGTCAGAGGTAGAAGGAAAGCTGTCGCCACAAAGGGACCAACCACCTTTACCAGGGACCACAGTGAGTAACTGAAGCAAGTATCGGAACCACATTCTCACTAAAAGGGCACGTGGAGAATCGGGAAACTTTAGGCGGTGATCTAGTCAGGGACCCAACCCGCGGAGGAGACGCTTGCAGAACAGCCTTGTGAGTCAAGCCAGGGACCTCATCGGTTAGCAGGGGTAAAGCTTGAGAAGGGATCTGGAGTGCCAAGCTAGGGACCCAGCAGTAAAGCGTGGGTGACGCTTAAGGGAATACCACCACAAACCTTGGAGGAGCTCAAGGGATTCAGCGTCAGTAAATCAGAGGATCTAGTGAGTGACCGGGAGCTCAGTGTTGAATAACTACAAAAGGCAGTTGTAGTGGAGCTGAAAGGTCTGTTACGTTTGAGTTCGGAAAACTTGTTACCAAAGGAGACAGCATTTCTGCATGTGCAGAAGTGGTGTCTTGCTGGGGCCTTTCCCTGCACAGCTGTCTCCCTATTGAAGTCTCTGCGTCTGCCAATTGAATCTATAACTACTTAAGGGTGTCCTGGCCCTAACCCTCTTTCTCCCAAAAATACAAAAAGGACTGTCAAAAAAAAATAAAACTTCTTTTACATCCAAGAAGTGTCTGGTGCCCAATGACTTTCACCATCTTTGCACCCACTATGCCCCACAACCCACTACATATTGCAGGATGTCTGCTATCTTTGGCCTTGGAGGTACTCATTACATAAGGCCAGAGACCTTGCTACATAGAGAGACAAGGAAATTATTTTAACAATATTATCTTTCACAAATATAACTGATGTGAATAAAATTAGACTAAAACACGAATGAGTCATCTTCTTACATCAGCTTAAATATAAATATAAATTAAGCCCATCCAAACACAGAGAACTCCATCTGGTACCTGTATATTATAGAACTGATGAACTATAATCAAAAAGCAAATATCTCTCTAAAAATTATATTAAAAAATGACAATTTCCACAAACAAACTTTTTCACAAATATAATTTGTGAAAACTACGCATTACTACGTTGCTTTAAAAAATATTCATACCCCTTGAAAATGTCCACATTTTGTTATGTTACAACCGAAAACGCAAATGTATTTTATTGGAATTTTATATGATAGACCAACACAAATTGCTACATAATTATGAAGTGGAAGGAAAATTATATATGGTTTTCAATTTTTTTACACATAAATATGTGAAAAGTGTGGCATGCATTTGTATTCAGCCCCCTTTACTCTGATTCCCCTAACTAAAATCTAGTGGAACCAATTGCCTTCAGAAGTCATCTAATTGGCAAATATACCAGAGTGTAATTTAGTCTCAGTATAAATGCAGCTGTTCTGTGAAGCCCTTAGAGGTTTGTTAAAGAACTTTAGTGAACAAATAGCATCATGAAGGCCAAGGAACACACCACACAGGTCAGGGATAAAGTTGTGGAGAAGTTTAAAAGCAGGGGTAGATTATAAAAAAAAATCCCAAGCTTTGAACATGTCATGGAGCACAGTTCAATCCATCATCCGAAAATAGAGTATAGCACAATTGAAAACCTACCAAGACATGGCTGTCCACCTAAATTGACAGGCCAGGCTAGCAAGCATTAATCAGAGAAGCAGCCAAGAGGCCCATGGTAACTGTAGAGGAGCTGCAGAGAACCACAGCTCAGGTGGGAGAATCTGTCCACAGGAAAACTATTAGTCGTGCACTCCACAAATCTGGCCTTTATGGAAGAGTTGCAAGAGGAAAGCCATTATTGAAAGAAAGCCATAAGAAGTCCCATTTGCAATTTGTGAGAAGCCATGTGGGGGACACAGCAAACACGTGGAAGAAGGTGCTCTGGGGGTGTGGCCTGACGCAGCATGGAATAGGACCTGCAGGCCAGGAGCTCCTTTCATTAATCCTGGATTAATATCATCCTCCACTCCATTAGTCCCCCCATTCCAGTTGGCTACCTGCCTGGGGACCCTCTCCACACCCTGCCTTGTTTCGGCCGTCTGGCGGGCCGATCGGAGCGGCGATTCTCATGTCCGGCGGCCACACTCAGGCAAGTCCCCGGCTTCGGCCTATGCACGGAGGCCCGCGGCCATCTTGGCACACCCTTCGTCCGAAACGGCGCTGGGTCCTGTGCATGCTGCCCTGCTCCCAGCCGGCCTGGCCCCATCTAGCGAACTGCATAGCCTGCAGTCACCCAGCGGCCCGGGCGGAGCGGTGATTCCCCCGCACGGAGGCCAAATTTGGGTAAGTCCCCGGCTTCGGCCTATACAAAGAGGTCTGCGGCCATCTTGGGACACCCTGCCTCCAAATCAGTGCTGGGCCCGGTGCCTGATACCTTCCTCCCATCTTGCCTGACCCCCAGTCGCCCAGCAGCCTATGCGGAGTGTTGGGCCTCCCACACAGCAGCCACACTCAGGCAGGTCCGTGGATTCAGCCTGCACACGGAGGTCTGCGGCCATTGTGGTAAACCCGCTTCTCAAACCAGCACTGGGCCCTGGTCCTGTCATCTTTTTTCAGTTTTGCCTGGCCTATCCTGACTGTCTCAGATTGCTACCTTTATGTCCAATATTATGTCCCCTCCAAAGAGCCAAAAATCTGCCGCGGCAAAGCTCGCACAGTACCACCAGAATGAGGGAGAGGAGGCTGAGGGGGATGGCGGCACTGAGAGGACGGGGGGGGGGGAGCGCAGGCAGGGAGACACGGCTAAACTACTAGAAGCGATCACACTTTGCAGGACATCCCTCACTGCCCAGATGGAGGAGGTCAAGATGGACATATCTCTGATTAGGCAGGATTTCCAGAAAATCCGTGAACGGGTCACAGAGACAGAAACCCGCATCAGCACGGTGGAGGACATCCTGCCGCCACTACAAGCTAGATCTGAACACATGCAGAGGCAGATTAACCAGTTGCTTGCCAAGCAAGACGACATGGAAAATCGCCTGTGAAGGTGCAACCTCCGCTTCATCGGTCTCCCGGAGGGAGCGGAAGGTAAAGACCCGACAGCGTTCCTGGAACAACTACTGATAACCACATATGGTCAGGAGTCCTTCTTCCCCATGCTGGTGGTGGAGAGGGCTCATAGGATGCCGGCTAAACCTCCTCCCCAGGGGGCTCCCCCCGTACCTTTATTGCAAAACTTTTAAACTATAAAGATCGGGATGCTGCACTGAGGCTGGCAAGAGAGAAGGGTAACATTCCAGTAGGAAACATCAAAGTGGCAATATTTCCTGACTTCTCGGCCGAGATACAGAAACACCGTCAGAGCTTCATGGAGGCCAAACGCAGACCGCGCGACTGTCACCTGAAGTACTCAATGCTTTTCCCTGCACGTCTGAGGGTGGAACATGATGGCCGCGTCTCGTTCTTTGAGGATCCCGGAGAGGTCATCTCCTGGCTGGATCGCAGATCTCCACATGGCAGGGGAGGCTGACTGCTCACCAGGTGAGCCATGCGGCGTGATGTTCTTGTCTCATGTCTTCACCACTACTTGGCCTATCTTAACTACCCTTGCTGTATTACCACCCTGACCCACATCACACAGATTGTCAGTCCCATGTTGATATACCGTGCCGGGTCGGGGAGGCAGGTGGAACTCTATACTTCCGCGGACCCTTACCATCACATCTGCTGTTATACAATCCTATCTGCAACATCTAGAGTACTGGATTAAAAATCACCCCCCTTATTTTATTAAATGTTTTATTTATTTTTTTCTCTTTTTTATCCTGGATATTTGGAATTAACTCACTACATCTCATTGCCCCCCTCATGGGGGTCTTTTTCATACCCCTGAACTTATCTGCCACACGGAGCTGTGGAGGCATGCTGGTCCTACAGGCCGCATGCATAGTGCAGCGAATTTACGCCCCACTATCCACTGGGAATCATGACTATGTGGATGAACGGAGGAACTGGGTCTTACTGCCTCTTTATTACACTAACCTATGTAACTAGGCCCCATCCCTATCCTTCTCTGTGGTGGCTGGCTCAGAACCACTACTTGACCCAGTGGCTGAAACTGTTCCTCATTTTCTCCTTACATGTGAAGTTACTGTTTGTCCCAGATGGTAGTTCAGAGTTGTTAAGGGATCATGCCTACACAAGTTGGGGTGGGTGTAAGGCGGGGAGGGGGAGGGGATTGTTAAACAGTTATATTTGCAATTTTCAAGTGTGCATACAAGGTATCAGAAACCTATTATGGGAACATGTATATATGCTGCAAGGGGGCCTTTTACGGTGTTTAGAGTACCTCAGTTCTATTACAAACTATATTCTTCGCTAGACCTCAGGATGTATGTCTCACTGAGGCGAGGTGGTGTCCCCTGTACAGCACCATGGCAACTATAAAATTCCTAACTTGGAATGTGAGGGGCCTGCGTGAGAAAATTAAGCGCTTGGCCGCCCTTACATTCCTCAAAAAGCAATGTGCAGATGTTGTGGTGCTGGTCGAGACGCATGTCGAGGGCAGACTCCAAATGGCCCCTCGTCGCCCTTGGGTTGGATGGGCATACCACTCCACCCACACGACTCACGCTAGGGGTGTCTCAGTATTGATCGCCAAATCTGTACATTTTGAACTCTGCGAGCTTGTAACTGACCCCAGCGGCCAGTGTGTATTTCTCCATGCCAGGCTATACAGTGAATCGTTCCTCCTTATGGCTTTCTACATACCTCCTCCCTTTAGTGTAACAGTGATCCTGGAAGGCTTTACCTTTATGTCTCGTAACCCCACAGTACCAGCGATATGGTTAGGTGACTTTAACACTACACTATGTCCGGCCCTTGATAGACTCCAGACGACACAGGCGATAGGTGCTAGTGCCGACACGACTAAATTCTCTAAACTCATCTCCACCTTTCATCTTATAGACACATGGAGGCACAACTTCCCGCACACTCGTGCCTACTCCTGTTTCTCCTCTACCCACAACTCTATGTCCCGCATAGATTTTATACTTGTGTCCTACACCCTGGCACCACGGATTCTCGAAACTGCATTCTGCCCCTGGTTACTGTCGGACCACAGCCCATATTGGATCACCCTCAGTATCCCTTTTGATAAACCACGAGACCATGGCGACTAAACCCGTTCTGGCTCTCACTGCTCCCAGGGGATGATGAACTCATCGCCCAATGGAAGCAATACTTCTTGGAAAATGATCACACTGCATCTGTTGCCGCAATATGGGAATCATTTAAAATATACGCACGTACAACCCCGATCACACACATAAATAAAATCAAAACAGACTCCGCTGGGGCGTTTGACAGGGCAGTGACGGAGCTAGTCTCCACTGAACGTGAATATGCTGCTAATCCCACCATAGCAACGGCGACTCAGCTTAAAATGCAGAGTAGAGTGGTTAATCAACTCCATTATACGAAGGCTCGTCAAAAGCTTTTCTTTACTAAACAGAAACTCTTTGAGTATGAGGAAAAGGCAGGCAGGCTCCTCGCATACCGAGTGCATAGCGAAGACAGGCCCCAAGCTGTCATCACCCTTCATGGCCCAGGGGGTGGATGGATTACAGACCCCCGCAGTGTCACCTCCAAGTTCAGGGAATTTTTTGCGGATCTATACAAAACAACAGTGACAGACCCGACGAACGTGCAGACCAATTTCCTTCACAGCATCACCCTCCCCCAGTTGACGAAAGATCAAGTAGATTCACTTGAGGCACCCCTTACCACGGAAGAAATAGATACTGCGATCGCAAGTTTCGCCAGATCCAAATCCCCTGGATCTGACTGTCTCCCTGTTGAATTTTACTCCCAATTCAGAGAATTACTAACTCCTAAACTGCTTGCATTATTTAATCACCTATTTAAAAACTTCACCCTGCCCCCTCTATGCGGGAGGCAAAGATAGTCCTTATCTCCAAACCAGGTACCAGGGCTACCCTGAATTCTATCGTCCCATTTCCCTACTACAGGTGGATATAAAAATACTAGCCAAGGTACTGTCCCTTAGATTAAATCAAGTTATTCTGTCCCTCATACATGTAGATCAAGCAGGATTCATGCCAGGCCGTAACACTTCCTTTAATCTACACAAACTTTACATCAACCTACAGGCTACACATGCAGAAGTTGGGTCACGGGTGGTGGTGACATTGGATACAGCAAAGGCGTTCGATTCAGTGGAGTGGGGCTATCTCTGGAGCTGCTTGGCTTTGGACCACGGTTCATTAAATGGGTGCAACTGTTGTACCAGGCGCCCACGGCCAAGGTGGTGGCTAATGGCTGGCCATCTCAATGTTCGACCTCAGTAGAGGCACGAGACAGGGCTGCCCTCTTTCACCACTATTATACGCCTTGGCCGCGGAACCCTTGGCCGTGTCCATCCGAGCTAACCCAGAGATCAGGGGATTAAGCCATGGCGCCCTAACTGAAAAGATCAGCATGTATGCTGATGACACACTATTATACCTGGCAGACCCGGGCCCCTCTCTGCACGCGGCTCTCCAAACAATTAAAAGGTTAGAGACTTTCTCCAGGCTAAAGATCAACTGGGGGAAATCCCAAATTCTTCCACTTGACAGCTTCCCACCGACTGAATTTTAGGGCAGTTTGCCATTACAACGAGTCAGCATTATCAAGTACCTAGGGATATGCGTATCCAGATCACAGATGGATTATATACATTTAAATTTAAGCCCTCTAATTTCCCACGTTAAATTCAAACTACGGGCCTGGGCCCATCTACCACTGGGGGTTTGGGGCCGGGTAAACCTCATAAAAATGGTTCTGCTACCCAAGATCCTCTATGTTCTCTGGCACTCCCTGATATACTTACCCTTGAAGCATTTTAAATCCCTTGAGGCCCTTCTTAAACCCTTTGTATGGGGAAACAACAGACACAAATTAGCTTGGCAGGTGCCTAAAAACCCCACGGACCTGGGGGGCATGGCCCTTCCCAATTTAAATTTTTATTACATTGCGGCACAATTATCCCAACTGTACCATATAGACAAAACGGACAGAGGGCGGTTTCTCCAACTGCTATGCCCGAGGTGGGCTCGATGCACCGAAGATTCAATTTACACGCTGGCGATGGGCCTTAGCGGGCGGGCCTGGGGGGCAACAGACAGACTTTGTTATACCATTACAGACGCATATGGGACTTAGCTTCTGTCAAGCTAGGGATACCACTCTATAATGATTACACTCCATTATGGCATAATAAAACTCTGTCAGAATTTTTACAACTTCCCGATGCAGACCTCTGGTCTACTCATGATATTCTCTATATGCATCAATTGTTTGTTGACGGAACCCTTAAAACCTTTGCTACGCTTAGAGAATAATTTTCACTCCCCAGATACATGCTCTTCCGATTTTTACAGGTGAGACACGCGGCCCGGGCTCAGTTTTCAGAATCCATCCCGCAGTCAGCCACTAATGCACTAATGGCCATAATCAAGAACACTGACCCCCGCAAATTAACTTCGTCCTTCTATGACATGCTCACTACCCCTGTTTCCACCAAAGTGGCACATAATCTGAGGCCCCGGTGGGAGAGAGAGATAGGCCCTTTGGAGGATGGGGAATGGGAGGAGGCTTTGGAATCCTGCAAGGCTGTCTCACCCAAACTTGCGGACAGACTGACCCAAATTTATATTATCCATCAGGCATATCTCACCCCCCTTCGGGTTGCCAGATATAGAAGCACTCAATCTACCCTTTGTCAGATGTGTGGGAGTGAGGTGGGTACGTTCTTTCACTTAATCTGGTCATGTCCTAAAATACAAGGCCTGTGGGCGCAAGTTATAACATTCCTGCACGATCACATGGGCTCTTCGGTTACATTAGACCCAAAACAATGCCTACTCGGGGTGCTTCCAGATACTATAGACAAATACGCTAAGACATTCCTGCATGAGACCTTGTTCTTGGTGCGGAAGGTCATTGACCGGAAGTGGATGCGGCCCGCACCCCCTGGGCTGGTGCAGTGGAAGGCGGAGGTCAATAATAATTTACCATATAAAAAGGTATATATATTAACAGGGAATGCCCGGCCAAATACGACAGAATATGGGATCGTTGGTTACAAGACTCCGATACTTGTACGTAAGGCATTTTGAATCTATGTTGCCAGTTAGATGGTTTGCCCCTAACTGTGTGTTTTGGTTTAGGTCTAGCTGACCCACATTGTCGGGACCAGCTACTGCTCTCTCCCTGTTTTTGATCCTTTTTACAAATGTTTGTTATTCATGACACCGGTTTTGAACCGACTGTACTCTACTTACTGTACACCCGTCTGATATCAGTGACACTTTGGCTGTATGTAATAATATGTATGCACTTTTTCTTGTTTTATTTTTCTTTGACATAATAAACTTGGTTATGGAAAAAGAAGGTGCTCTGGTCAGATGAGAGCAACATTTTAAATTTTGGCCTAAAAGCAAAACACTATGTGTCACCCTGAACACACAATCCCTACCGTGAAAAATGGTAGTGGCAGCATCATGTTGTGGGAATGCTTTTCTTCAACAGGGACACGGAAGTTGGTCAGAGCTGAAAAGGAAGATGAATGGAACAAAATACAGGGCAGGCTTACAAGAAAACCTTTTAGAATCTGCAAAAGACTTGAGATTCGGGTGGATGTTCACCTTCCAGCATGTCAAGGACCCTAAACATACAGCCAGAGCTGCGATGAAATGGTCTATATCAAAGCATATTCAAGTTTTACAAAAGGCCCAAAAGTCCAGACCAGAATTGAGAATTTGTGGTAAGATTTCAAAATTGCTGTTTAGAGACACTCTCCAATTGAACAGAGCTTGGGCTATTTTGCATAGAAGAATGGGCAAAAATGTCACTCTCCAGATGTGCAAAGCTGGTAGAGACATCACCAAAAGACTTGCAGCTGTAATTTCAGAGAAAGGTGGTTCTACAAAGTATTGACTCAGGGGGACTGAATACAAATGCACACCACACTTTTCACATATTTATTTGTAAAAAAAATTGAAAACCTTTTATCATTTTCCTTCAACGTCACAATTATGTGCAACTTAATACGGTACATTTACGTTTTTGGTTTTAGTAGGACAAAATGTGGAAAAGGTCAAGGATAATGAATACTTGTTCAAGGCACTGTACAGTAGGAAACTCATACAATGATAAATATAATAAATGTTTTACTTCTTTATGTTTAGACTGATGACACATGGAGGCACATTGCATATGCATAATCCAAAGTTGTTCATGGCCTTAAATATTTATTGATAAAAAATGTTTTTTTTTTTGTTTTTTTTTTAAGTATATCCCTGTTACTTTGAGGATGAGTACTGTGTTTTAAAATGTGATGGAAACACCAGCAAACGCAATGATACAGAGGTCACAATCACTTGGCACAGAAGATTACCCTCCAATGCTTCAGAAATTATTTCTGCAGATATAGACAGTCGGATTCTCACGAATGGAAATCTGCTTGAATTTTGGCCACTATCTTTAAATGATTCTGGGGAATATATCTGTACAGTACAGTAAGTAAATATAATATGTATTTGTCCTACAATAAGAGTTAATCTATTGGAGACTGTGTTAATAAGTCATAGGAGCACTTCATTCTTGACTTTTAACTGTGGGGTTGATTTACTTAAACTTACCATAGACAGAGCAAATTTCTTTATTGCAAACATAGTCAGTGTTGAGCGGGGAATCCCTCCCATTGAGCTATTGTGTCCTCCTGGCAGGGGGGGGTGATGGGGGTAGACATCCCTGCCTGGAGAACACAGTGATCAAAAAGTCGCTAGCGAAAACAACATGTACAATCGGGCACGCTTGTACTTGGGTACATTCAGCCTACCCATACATGATTCAAATCTCAGCCAGGTCCTGCTGAACCGGACAAGATTCGAACCATCTATGTCTGGCTTAAAACTGGAGAGTGCAAAATCTGGTGCAGTTCTATATAGAAACCAATCAGCTTCCAATTTATTTTTTATCAAAGTTTAATTGAACAATCTGAAGTGATAAGCTAATTGATTAGCTACCATGCACAGCTGCACCAGATTTTGCACTTTCCAGTTTTAGTAAATCAACCCCTATGTATTTCTCAGCAGCAACAACATATGTTTATAAAGCACTTTTTGCCGCTAGGACTAAGTTACCATCCATATATACTATTTATTAATGCTACAAACATTTACATGTTAACCACTTGCCGACCAGCTTCCACAGTTTTACTGCAGCAGAATGGCACAGCTGGGAGAAACGATGTTACCTTACGTCGCTTCAAATTTTGGCCACTAGGGGCGCGTGTGCATCTGCAGTGTGTGCCTGGAGCCGATGTGAGTGCCCGGCAGGCGCTATGACCGCCGGCTCCCACGATCGCTCGCGACAGAGTGAGAACCGGGATCTGTGTGTTTACACAGGGGAGAGGAGACAGATTGTGTGTTCATACTATGCATGAACACCAATCTTTCTCTCTCTCTCCTCCTAGACAGTTCCATCCCCCCTACAGTTAGAACACATCTAAGGAACACAGTTAACCCCTTGATCGTCCCCTAGGGTTAACCCCTTCCCTGCCAGTGACATTTATACAGTAATAAGCACATTTTTATAGCACTGATCACTGTATAATTGTCAATGGTCCCAAAAATGCGTCAAAAGTGTCCAATTTGTCTGCCACAATATCACAGTCCCAATAAAAATCGCAGATCGATGCCATTACTAGTAAAAAATAATAATAATAAAAATGCCATAAATCTATCCCCTATTTTGTAGACACTATAACTTTTGTGCAAAACAATCAATATTCACCTATTGTGATTTTTTTTCACCAAAAATATGTAGATCCATATATATTGGCCTAAACTGATAAAAAATGTGGATATTTATTATAGCAAAAAGTAAAACATTTTTTTTCAGAATTGTCGATCTTCTTTTGTCTGCAAAAATAAAAACTGCGATCAAATACCACCAAAAGAAAGCTCTATTTGTGGGAAAAAAAGAACGTCAATTTTGTTTGGGTACAGTGTAGCGCGACTGCGCAATTGCCAGTTAAAACGATGCAGTGCCGTATTGAAAAAAATGGCCTGGTCATTGAGCAGCAAAATCTTTCGGGGCTGAAGTGATTAAAATGTTATAAAGGTATAACACGTCTTTTCACTTTGCAAAATGAATGTTAGTGCAATGTGAAGCTGTGTTCCCGTTAAGGTTGATTTACTAAAGACAAATCCGATGTTCACTTTTCAGGGGAAGCTGCACACTGCAAGGGCATTTTCCCCAGAGATCAATGAAATTTCACTTTGTAAAGAATACCTCACATGCAGGGAATTTTTGCTTACAGGTGATTGAAAGGTGGGAGTCAACAGAGCTTCACATCATTCATTAAGCTCTGAGGAAAATTCTCTTTGCAAATTGCAACATCTCTTGGAAAGTAAACAGTCTACTTTCCTTTGTTACATAAACCTTTTTGAAAACCTAGACCTGTGGTAGCAAAAATCCAATTTACTTTGTATGCCCCTCTTACATGACTGAGTATTCACAGTTAACACAGATTCATCTTGCTTGTTACCATTCACCTTGGAAAGTCAACATAACTACGGAATGTGAAAACGTTACTTAACCACTTTCAGACCGGACCATTTTGCTGGTAAATGACCAGAGGTCTTTTTACACTTTGGCACTGCGCTGCTTTAACTGGTAATTGCGCGGTCATGCAATGTTGTACCCAAACAAAATTTGCGTCCTTTTCTTCCCACAAATAGAGCTTTCTTTTGATGGTATTTGATTGCCTCTGCGATTTTTATTTTTTGCGATATAAACGTCACTAAATGATATATTGCTCACACATGCTATGGGCGTATGTGAAATGACACCCCAAAATAAATTCTGCTGCTTCTCCTGAGTATGGGGATACCACATATGTGGGACTTTTTGGGAGCCTAGCCGCGTACGGGGCCCCGAAAACCAAGCACCGCCTTCAGGCTTTCTAAGGGCGTAAATTTTTGAGTTCACTTCTCACTACCTATTACAGTTTTGAAGGCCATAAAATGCCAAGATGGCACAAAACCCCCACAAATGACCCCATTTTAGAAAGTAGACACCCCAAGCTATTTGCTGAGAGGCATGTTGAGTTCATGGAATATTTTATATTTTGCCACAAGTTGCGGGAAAATTACAAACTTTTTTTTTTTTTTTTTTTTTTCACAAAGTTGTCACTAAATGATATATTGCTCACACATGCCATGGGCATATGTGAAATTACACCCCAAAATAAATTCTGCTGCTTCTCCTGAGTACGGGGATACCACATATGTGGGACTTTTTGGGAGCCTAGCCGCGTACGGGGCCCCGAAAACCAAGCACCGCCTTCAGGCTTTCTAAGGGCGTAAATTTTTGAGTTCACTTCTCACTACCTATTACAGTTTTGAAGGCCATAAAATGCCAAGATGGCACAAAACCCCCACAAATGACCCCATTTTAGAAAGTAGACACCCCAAGCTATTTGCTGAGAGGCATGTTGAGTCCATGGAATATTTTATATTTTGCCAAAAGTTGCGGGAAAATTACAAACTTTTTTTTTTTTTCACAAAGTTGTCACTAAATGATATATTGCTCACGCATGCCATGGGCATATGTGAAATGACACCCCAAAATAAATTCTGCTGCTTCTCCTGAGTACGGGGATACCACATATGTGGGACTTTTTGGGAGCCTAGCCGCGTACGGGGCCCCGAAAACCAAGCACCACCTTCAGGCTTTCTAAGGGCGTTACAGTTTTGAAGGCCATAAAATGCCAAGATGGCACAAACCCCCCCCAAATGACCCCATTTTGGAAAGTAGACACCCCTAAATTTAGGGGTACACTAGTGAGACTAGGTAATAAATGGCGGGTGCCCTGAAACTATAAAAAAATAACTAACCAACCAGTGTCACCTGTAACAGTTATATGGTGATCACTGGTGAAAGGGTTAACTAGGGGGCAATCAGGGGGCTTTATGCGGTAGTATATGGGGGTCCCTGGCGCTATAAAAAGCTGCGGCGAACCTAAATACCTACCTGCCTAACTAGCGTCACCTGTGACACTAATACAGCGATCAGAAAAACGATCGCTTATTAGGCTGGGTTCACACTGGAGCGATGCGGGAACGCCACGAATGCGCGGCGGGTTCCCGCATCGCATGCCTCCCGGCGGCAGTTCACACTGCCCTATGCGAACTGCTGGGAGTGTCAGTGAAATGTTACTGACACCCCCAGATCAGTTCGCATATCGCAGTGCGATCTGCAAACTCGGATCGCATGGTGTGAACACCCATGCGATCCGATTCTGCTGCGGGCCAAAAAAAGGGTCCCGTGCGAATTTACGGCGGGTGCGGCGGGTGTGGCGGGTGCGGCGGGTGCGGCGAATGGCTGAACTCGAATCGCACAGAGATCGGATGTGATTTGCACTGCAGTGCGGTGCGAATCACATCCGTTCTCAAACCGCTGCAATGTGAACCCAGCCTTAGTGACACTGGCGACGGGGGGTGATCACGGGGTTAAACCTTTATTGGGGGGGTTAGGGGGGTACCTTAGAACTAAAGGGGGCTAACCCTAACTGCCCTAACAGTTATTAGTCACAAATGACACCCGCCGGGTGATCAGGGGGTTAAACCTTTATTAGGTAATAAATGGCGGGTGCCCTGAAACTATAAAAAAATAACTAACCAACCAGCGTCACCTGTAACAGTTATATGGTGATCACAGGTGAAAGGGTTAACTAGGGGGCAATCAGGGGGCTTTATGCGGTAGTATATGGGGGTCCCTGGCGCTATAAAAAGCTGCGGCGAACCTAAATACCTACCTGCCTAACTAGCGTCACCTGTGACACTAATACGGCGATCAGAAAAATGATCGCTTATTAGGCTGGGTTCACACTGGAGCGATGCGGAAACGCCGCAAATCCGCGGCGGGTTCCCGCATCGCATGCCTCCCGGCGGCAGTTCACACTGCCCTATGCGAACTGCTGGGAGTGTCAGTGAAATGTTACTGACACCCCCAGATCAGTTCGCATATCGCAGTGCGATCTGCAAACTCGGATCGCATGGTGTGAACATCCATGCGATCCGATTCTGCTGCGGGCCAAAAAAAGGGTCCCGTGCGAATTTGCGGCGGGTGCGGCGGGTGTGGCGGGTGCGGCGAATGGCTGAACTCGAATCGCACAGAGATCGGATGTGATTTGCACTGCAGTGCGGTGCGAATCACATTCGTTCTCATAAACCGCTGCAATGTGAACCCAGCCTTAGTGACACTGGCGACGGGGGTGATCACGGGGTTAAACCTTTATTGGGGGGGTTAGGGGGGTACATTAGAACTAAAGGGGGCTAACTCTAACTGCCCTAACAGTTATTACAGTCACAAATGACACCAATGCAAAAAAAAAAAAAAATGACATTGGTGTCACTGTGACTGGGGGGCAGGGGTAATTGGGGGGGTGATCGGGGGGTAAATGGGGGGTGTGAGTGTGCCTGGCATGTTCTACTGTGTGTGTAGAGTGTTGGTGCAACTCACCGATCCGCTCTCCTCCGTGTCGGAACGAAAAATACCGACACGGAGGAGAGAATACATCACTTCCTCTCCTGTGTTTACATTACAGGAGAGGAAGTGATGTCACGGGGGATTTCCATTCGTCGAGAGCGATCGCGAGGGGGTGGCCATGAATGAATGGCCGCCCCCTCATCCCGGATCGCTCTCGAAGGAATGCCGACCGCCGCAGGCACCGGGGGGGGGCCCGATCGGGCCCCCCACCCGCGGGCAGGCAGGGACTTATATATACGCCCATATGCCTGCCCGTGCCATTCTGCCGACGTATATCGTCGTGCGGCGGTCGGCAAGTGGTTAACCACTAGAGATCCGCGCTATAGCTGAATGATGGCTACAGTGTGGACCTGCTTTGATGGGACTATGTCTATTGACGTCGTCCCGTGCACGAACGGCCTGCACGCCCCCTGAGGGGAGAGCGCAGCACGCCCTCTGAGGGGCGCGCGTAGCACGCTCTGTGATCAGAGAGTCTATGAGACTCGCCTGATCACAGATCGGAGCAAGGAATCGATCCTGACCCCTTACCACATGATCAGCTGTCAGCCAATGACAGCTGATCATGTGATCCCAACAGAGCCTGTAATCGGCTATTTTTCCTCCGATCACCGGCGGCCGTGAGAGGGACTTCAGTCCCGATCACGGCGAGATGGGGCCAGCTCATCAGTGCCCACCTGCCCCCTGCCAGTGCCTCCTAAGTATAGGAAAAAGTGCCACCCATCAGTGCCACCCATTAGTGCCCATAGTGCCACCCATTAGTGGCCATAGTGCCACCCATCAGTGCCCACAGTGCCACCTATCAGTGCCTACAATCTGCCTCAACAACAGTGCTGCACCTCAGTGCCACATGTCCATGCCCATCAGTGTCATCTACCAGTGTCCATCAGTGCCGCCCATCAGTACCCAGCAGTGCCACCTATCAGAGCCACCTATCAGTGCCCATCAGTCCCATCTATCAGTGGTACCTATCAGTGCCCATCAGTGCCACCCATCTATGCCATCTTATCTGTGCCCATCTTTGCCCATCAGTTCCGCCTTATCCTTACCCATCAGTACTGCCTTATCTGTGCCTATCGGTGCCACCTCATCAGCGCATTTCAATGAAGAAGAAAAATGACCTGTTTGCAAAATTTTATAACAAACTATTAAACATGATTTTTTTATTTTTATTTTTTTTGCATCTTTTTTTGTTTGTTTAGCAAAAAATTAAACTCCCAGCTGTAATTAAATACCACCAAAAGAAAGCTCTATTTGTGGGAAAAAATCATAAAAATGTCATTTGGGTACAGTGTTGTATGGCCGCGCAATTGTCATTCAAAGTGCATCAGCGCTGAAAGCTGAAAATTGGTCTGGGCAGGAGGGGGGTTTAAGTATGGAAGAGCCCATTAAGCAAGTGGTTAATAAACAGCCCCCACTACTAAATCAACCATGTTTTTTGGTGGGATTAGGTGTTAGGCTTCAGAGCCATTTTCACATTTCAGCTGTGGGCCTGTTACTTTCACAGCATTTTTTTGATACACAAAAGAGACATACAATATATATATATATATATATATATATATATATATATATATATATATATATATATATAGATCTCTCTATCTATATCTATATCTATATCTATATTTACATATATAATTTTTTTTGGGGGGGGGTAGCAGTCAACTATGACCTTTTTTTTTTCCTTTAGGAGTTATTAAATCTTATATATATTTTACGTCAATTGAAAAAGTCAAATTCATAAAAATTTTGACCAGTATAGCAACAGGCATTTGTGTATGTTTCGGCAAGTAGTGAAGAATAGAGGCAGGACAGTAGCTAACCCTGATCCCATTGGAGACACAGAGAAAGAGGCATCTGGAAAACTTAAAACAAAATGTTTTTACATTTTAAATGCTTGTGGATCTATAATTTTATTTCATTCTTTTTTTTGTTTTGTTTGTTTTTTAGGGGAAAAAATTATACAGTAAAAGCTTTGAACGTTAAGAAGAAAAATCCCAACTATTGCAGAGATGTGTCAACAGACTGTTTCTCAAAGACTGTGGGAACACCAGCAATTATCAAATATAATCTACCTCATGAATTTATAAGCACTAGCTACTCCGTTGTATGGTATAAGGTACATATATAATTTCTGTAACGTCCTGTAGGTGAAATCAGTAATGTGATAAGTTGTTTAATTTACAAACCTAATACATAAACATATAACACAACAATTTTAGCATCGGAGATGTGTTAAATTGGTCAAAGCAGTTTCCACGGCGTGAAGAAATTGTGTCAGTTTTAGCCAAACAAAATGGTATTTGATCACCTCTGCAGCTTTTTTTTTTGCACTATAAACAAGCAAAGAGCATCAATTTTTTTTTTTTTCCAAAAACAGATTTATTTAAAGTTTTGTCAGGTACATTTTAAATGCATTGCATTTTTGCATTGTAATCAAAACATAAAAATAGCTTTCTTTCTTACCTTTCACAGCTATTTTGCTTCCTGAACTTGTAGTTTCTGTCTTTCTGGTTACCGTGTTCTTTCCTTTTGTATTAAGATAACTTAACTGTTGCATAAAAGTTGTTATCAACCAAACATTATAACTCACATAGAAAATAAGAAATTGAGTCACAAGGGAACTCCTAGTGAAAGAGGAAGAAAAGAGGGGAAAAGAGAAGGGGGGGTGGAGGAAGTTTAGGTTGTCGTCAACCTGGGCCAATCAGATTGTGTTGATATTCCCAGCGGTGCCATAGCTCCCAGACCTTATCATGCACGTCCAAACAGGCTTGAATTCTCGCTGTCATCCTCTCCATAAACTCAACATCTTTGATCCTGGCATACAGGGCCTCATCGGAGGGAGGGGAGCGACGCTTCCAGTTCAGAGCCACCAGGCAGCGTGCCGCTGTAAGGATGTGCCTGGCTAATTTCTTATGTGGGACAGGGACTTTCAGCGGCGAGAGGCCCAGCAGAAAAAATTTAGGGGTGGCGGGGACCGTCTTCTCAAGAAGACGGGCAAGCAGCTGCTGAACTGAGTTCCAGAAGGGAACAATCTGCGGGCATTCCCAATAGATGTGGAAGAGCCTTCCCCTAGCCCCCATGCAGCAGCAATCTGAACTGGCAAGGTATATTGCATGCAGCACGTCTGGGGTCATGTACCGGAAATATAGAATTTTGTATGTATTTTCCTTGTAAAGTGTGCAGATCGAGCTCCTGGATGCCTGGGTCCATATGGCCCTCCACTGTTCCATGGGTATCTCTTCATTCAAAGCCTTTTCCCACTTAAGCATATAGGTGTTTTTGCCCATTGTTTCAATGGGCCTCGTATTCAGTATTTTATATATATCAGAGATCAGACCTTTCTGGGCAGAACCCACCAGGATAAGGTTTTCAAAAGGGGTTGGAGGGGAAAATTGCAGGTTTGGTGCAAATGTTAAGGCATAGTGGCATATTTGGAGAAACACCTGCCTCTGTAAATCAAATTTGGCCTGTAGGTCTGTGAAAGAGCGCAATTTATGAGTACGGGGGTCCACCAAACTTCCAAAGTGGAAGAGGTTTCTTGTTGCCCAAGGGGAGGACATTTGATGGGTTAGGCTGTCTGCCATTTTGGGGTTGCAGGCAAATGAGGTCAGGAGCGAACTGTCCAAGGATAACTTATGTTGTTGCGTCAGTTTATGCCACAACCTCCCGAGCTGTATCATTGGGCCCAACAGTCATGCGGGATCTACCTCTGCGTTTGCGTTCCACAGTAGATTGTTTGGATGTACTGGGGATAGCCATAATTTTTCTATTTCAGTCCATTTATTATAAGAACGTAGCATAAACCAGGAGGCTATCGCCCTTACTTGTGCTGCCTGATAGTAGTTAATGAGATTAGGGAAGGCTAGGCCACCGTCCGTACGCGCCGCCTGTAGTACTGAATGTGGAATTCTGTGTCTTTTGTAAATCCAAGTGTATTGCAGTAAGTCAGTTTGAAGATTTTTTTAATTGGCCATAGGGAACTGGGATGGACAGAGTTTGAAAGAGATATAGTAGTTTCGGGAGGATTGTCATCTTCACTGATGCAATCCATCCTAATAGGGAGATGTGGGGCTTTTTTCATTGTTGGAGGAGGGTCCCAATTTTGTGAAAGAGAGGGGGGAAATTTTCCTGGTAAAGAGTAGAGAATTTTGGGGTGATGGTAATCCCTAGGTATTTTAGGGCAGTAGCTTTCCAGCTATAGGGGAAGTTGACCTTCAGGTGTTCTATCTTCTTTTCAGAAGTATTAATTGGGAGGGCCTCTGATTTGGATGCATTTATTTTATAGCCCAACAGGGCTCCGTACTGTTCTAGCTCCGCATGTAGGTTAGGGAGGGAGGTTCTGAGCTGAGATAGCAAAGGAATGATATCATCTGCAAATAGGGAGATTTTAAACTCCCTATCCCTAACCCTTATGCCCTTGATGTCTGGATTCTTTCAGATAGTGGCTGCCAGGGGTTCAACGCATAATGCAAACAGCAGGGGCGAAAGTGGGTACCCGTTCCTGGTGCCATTCTGCACCGGTAGTGGGCAGAGAGGGCAAAGGGGGTTTTAACGCCTGACAAGTCGTCCCAGTGTGAACCGGCCCTTAATGTACAGGTTTAAAGTACATGACAATGGTAGGTCAGATCTGCCCCAACAACCTTTGCTTCTTAACCTACCACCACTTACCAATACCTTGTATCCCCTTAAATAAACACACTACACCGTAAGTGGGGTAAATGGCCAAGCATGACCTTATATTCACACAATTACTCTATTGAACATCAACAATTTCAAACAGTTACCGTCCCAATGTACACCCCACCTACACTTTACCTGCCCTCTATATCCTGCAATATATATATTTTGAGGTCCTTGACAGTACCAATCTATCCTCTCTTTAATTGTGTGTCCGAGGCACCACCTAGCTGAGCTGCCAACCCAACCGCTACTTATGCCGGCTCTGAGCCTAAACCCAGCAGACCTCAGCCAACCCCAGGGTCCTTAGAATACCCGGTCACTATCCAGTGACCAGGATCGGATTAAGAGTATCCTGGGCCTGGTGCTGAGGATTTTGATGGGCCTTTTTATGGAAATAAATAAAATGAAAACTTTTTTTTTGTTAAAGTAAATTAAATCATTAAACAAACCACTCATTCACACTGTATGTGCAAGAGAACCCATGTGAATGAGCCATTCATTTTTTTTAATTATTTATAAAATTGTTAAATTATTTTCATCATATATTAGCAGGGGGATTCTAATGGACAGTTTGGGGTGATCAGTACGGGTGGGGGGGGGGGCGCGATTACAAGCACCGATCTCCCTCTAGAGGAGGTGGAGTGGCTTTCAGCTGCCTCATGGAGAGCCATAGAGGGAGCCTGTCATGGTGATGGTGCTTGTGATTGCCCGCCGCACCGATCACCCCTGACCTTCAGATTCCCCCTGCTGCAGGAGGTACAAGGAGCGTCTCATGCAGTGCAGTATCCAAATGGTCAGTCCGTCCCTGCTGGGCCTATATTAAGGTAGGGGCTTGGAGCTGCAGCTCCAATAGCCCCTACGTTAATCTGGCCCTGCCAGTGACCCATTCCCACTCGAGGACACCATACCGTAGATGATTCCCCACCGCTTATCCAAAACACCAACTGCTACCACCGCCAAGGACCCCAGAAAGCCCTCGACTAACCCCTGATCCACCCCGACATACGAGGAAGGGTGGGGGGGTGTTATGCTCTCTCATAGCTCTGTGATGACCTCTCCCCTTCTAGCACTTTATAAAAGCTATAATAAGCCCACCTCTGCACCAAAATTGGCCCAATGACCTTGGCCCCCTGCCAACACCCCCTACCACACCTATTAACCCTTTCCTGTTGGCTGGCCTTCCCACCTTGTCATGTTCCCCCTACGCTGATTCCGTTCCTCCCCAGCTCTGGGCTTTCTTTCCAGAATGCAATGTAAAGCTGCAGTTTCAAAACCTAGCAAAATAATTTTGTGTACTAATAGAGGTTTAGAATCCAGACATAATTTGCCTCTGTATAAATCACTAGTAAGACCTCATCAGGAATATGCAGTTCAGTTTTGGGCCCGTGTTCACAAAAAACATCAGAGAATCAGACAACTTGAGAAATTGCAGAGAAGGGCAACCAAACTGATAAGAGGCATGGAGAAGTTCAGCTATGAGGAAAGATTAACTGAACTAAATGTATTCTCTGTTGAGAATTAACCACTTAAGAACCGGAAGGACTTGCCCCCTTAATGACCAGGCCATTTTTGTGCTACAGCACTGCCCCGCTTTTACTAACAATTGCGTGGTCGTACAACGCTGTACCCAAACAAAATTTGTGTCCTTTTTTCCCCACAAATAGAGCTTTCTTTCAGTGGTATTCGATCACCTCTGTGTTTTTTTTTTTTCGCTATAAACAGAAAAAGAGTGACAAATTTGAAAAAGAAAGCTATATTTTTTACTTTTTGCTCTAATAAATCCCCCCCCCCCCCTCCCAAAAAAAGTGTAAAAAATGAATTTCTTCATCAGTTTAGGCCAATATGTATTCTACATATTTTTGGTAAAAAATTGCAATAAGCGTATATTGATTGGTTTGCGCAAAAGTTATAGCGTCTATAAAATATGGGATAGATTTATGGCATTTTTATTATAATTTTTATTTTTTTACTAGTAATGGCAGTGACCAGCGATTTTTTAGCAGGACTGCAACATTACTGCGGATGGATCAGACACCTTTGACACTTTTATGGGACCAGTGACATTTATACATAGATCCAAGCTAAATATAGCCACTGATTACTGTATCAATGTCACTGTCAGGGAAGGAGTTAATACTAGGGGGCGATCAAGGGGTTAAGTGTTCCCCAGGGAGGTGTTTCTAACTGTGGGGGAGTGCACTGACTGGAGGAGGAGACAGATTGCTGTTCCTAATCACTAGGAACAGCAGATCTGTCTCTCCTCCCCTAACAGAAAGGGGATCTGTCTGTTTACGTTGACAGATCCCTGTTCTGTCTCTCTCAGGAGCGATTTGCTCTGGCGTTGAGCATCGGCTCCAGCTTCACACGCCCACTAGAGCTCTTAAAGCGGCCAATGTATAATGATAGCAAGTCGTCCAGGAGAGCCAACCTGCCATAGAACAACTGTGGTGGCTGGTCTTTAAGTGGTTAAGGGGGAATATAATCAACATGTATAAATAAATAAGTACTCCATATATTACATAGCTACATAGTAGATGAGGTTGAAAAAAGACACAAATTCATCAAGTCCAACCTATGTGTGTGATTATATGTCAGTATTACATTGTATATCCCTGTATGTTGTGGTCGTTCAGGTGCTTATCTAATAGTTTTTTTAAATTATCAATGCTCCCTGCTGAAACTGCCTATGGAAGAGAATTCCACATCCTAACCACTCTTACAGTAAAGAACCCTCTATGCATTTTAAGGCTAAACCACTTTTCTTCTAATTTTAGTGAATGGTCGCGTGTGTTATTAAATTCCCTTTGCGAAAAAGTTTTATCCCTATTGTGGGGTCCCCAGTACGGTATTTGTAAATTGAAATCATATCCCCTCTCATACGTCTCTTCTCCAGAGTGAATAAGTTCAGTGCTCGCAACCTTTTTTCATAATTAACCACTTGCTTACTGGGCACTTAAACACCCTTCCTGACCAGACCAATTTTCAGCTTTTGGTGCTCTCACACTTTGAATGACAATTACTCAGTCATGCAACACTGTACCCAAATTAATTTTGTGTCCATTTTTTCCCACAAATAGAGCTTTCTTTTGGTGGTATTTGATCACCTCTGGGGTTTTTATTTTTTGCGCTATAAATGAAAAAAGACCGAAAATTTTGAAAAAAAACGCATATTTGTTTGTTTCTGTGATAAAATTTTGCAAATTATAATTTTTTTTTCATAAATTTTGGCCACAATTTATACTGCTACATATCTTTGGTAAAAATAACCCAAATTAGTGGATATTATTTGGTCTTTGTGAAAGTTAGAGAGTCTACAAGCTGTGGTGCGAATCATAAAAAATTGATCACACCTGATGTACTGGTGGCCTATTTCATTTCTTGCGACCCGAACAAGTCAGGAAAGTACAAATACCCCCCAAATGACCCCTTTTTTGAAAGTAGACATTCCAAGGTATTTACTAAGATGCATGGTGAGGTTTTTGATGTTGTCCTCTTTTTCCCACAATTCTTTGCAAAATGAAGATTTTTATTTTTTTTTCTTACAAAATTTTCAATGTAATAGGTTATTTCTCTCACATGGCATGTGTATACCACAAATGACACCCCAAAATACGTTCTGCTACTCCTTCTGAGTATTACGATACCAAATGTGTGAGACTTTTACACAGCCTGGCCACAAACAGAGGCCCAATATTGAAATAGCACCATCAGGCGTTCTAGGAGCATAAATTACACATTTCATTTCTCAACCACCTATTACAGTTTTGAAGGCCCTGGAGCACCAGGACAATGGAAATGCCCACAAAGTGACCCCATTTTGGAAAGCTAACACCCCAACGTATAATCTATGAGGCATATTGAGTCGTTTGAATGGTTCATTTTTTTTCCAGAAGTTTTGGAAAAATGTGGAAAGAAAATGAAAACGCATTTTTTTACGCAATGTTGTCCATTTATAAGATATTTCCAACACATAGCATGTGCATAGCAAAAATGACACCCCAAAATACGTTCTACTACTCCTCCTGAGTATAACGATACCAAATGTGTGAGACTTTTACACAGCCTGGCCACATACAGAGGCCCAAAATTGAAATAGCACCATTAGGCGTTCTAGGGGCATAAATTACACATCTCATTTCTCAACCACCTATTACATTTTTGAAGGCCCTGGAGCACCAGGACAATGGAAATGCCCACAAAGTGACCCCATTTTGGAAAGCTAACACCCCAACATATAATCTATGAGGCATATTGAGTCGTTTGAATGGTTCATTTTTTTTCCAGAAGTTTTGGGAAAATGTGGAAAAAAAATGAAAACACATTTTTTTACGCAAAGTTGTCCATTTATAAGATATTTCCAACACATAGCATGTACATAGCAAAAATGACACCCCAAAATACATTCTACTACTCCTCCTGAGTATAACGATACCAAATATGTGAGACTTTTAAACAGCTTGGCCACATACAGAGGCCCAACATGCAAGGAACACCATCAGGTGTTCCAGGGACACATAGCATGCACATACCAAGAATTACACCCCAAAATACATTCTACTGAGAAAAGAGTAAACAAAAGATTACCTGTGGTTTTAGCAGCACAGTTGTCCACAGGATGAAAGCACTGGTCCAGGCAGCAGGCAGGGACTTGGTCAGCAAAAGTGAACACAATTTTCCAGGCAACAGGCAGGTATACTGTCCATAGTCAATATTGGCAGCAGGCAGGGATACTGTCCATATACAGTCCAAGGTCAGTGCAGGCAGAGATCGTCAGCATTGCCAAAATATTGGTCCTGGTAGTAGGCAGGAACATGGTCCATCCATGTGGTGTGGTCAGTTCATGCGACAGGCAGAGGCATGATGGTATAGGTCCTACAGGCAGCAGGCAGAAGTAGGGCCTTGTTCAGGACAGAATGGGGATAGGGGTAGAGGCTTCTCCCACCCAAATCTCTTTGAAGCCTCTGAGTCTCCAGACCCTAATCTAGGAATGAGAAAACAAAGGAAATTGTCTTCTTCATCCAAAAAAACTATTCTGGAGCCCCTCACATATGTGAGACCCCTGTTATGAATCCCACTAGTCCACAGAGGGTACAAGATCAGTCCAAGAGGCAGGCAAAAGGCATGGTCAAACAGTCCAGGGTCAGTTCCAGATCAGGCAGAGGTATGTACAGAATCAGTAGGCAGAAGCGTGGTCGAATAACAGTCCAGGGTCAGTTCCAGATCAGGCAGAGGTATGTACAGAATCAGTAGGCAGAAGCGTGGTCGAATAACAATCCAGGGTCAGTTCCAGATCAGGCAGAGGCATAAACAGAATCAGTAGGCAGAAGCGTGGTCGAATAACAAGCCAGGGTCAGTTACAGAGCAAGCAGAGGCATAAGGGGTTTGAAGGTAAATGGCAGGAAGTGAGGGTTATGGTTACCATACTTCACTAATAATTCACTGAAGTATGGTAACGGTGGAAGCAGTCACCTATGCAGAGGCCTGGTTGGGAAGGGCATTGGGCACAGTGATAAGTGCTGTCTCTTCTCACTCCCCGTTTGCTGCACACCCGACATTTTTTCTGATGTCTTCGACCTGTTGGTCTGGGAGGGATTTTATCAGGAAAGTGGCGTTCAGAGAGTCTGCTAATTACATCGGATCGAATGTTTTGTGGTGGGCCGTTGGGGTATATAAGGGCAGTGGTGATTTCCTCCTGGTAGCCAAGGAAGGGTATGGGTCTTTCTGTGAACTTACGATAAATTACATATGTGTTGTATATGGCCAAATTAAAGAAATAAATTGAAATTTTTTTATACCACTTGTATGTTCTTCTCGTGGCAAGATAGGGTTCGAGCATCTGGTCGTTCAAGTCGACACCCCCCATGAACATGTTGTACTCATGGATACAAGTGGGTTTTTGTATTGGGCCATCCCTCCTGGTGATCTCAACAAAAGTGTTGTTGTGGATCGAAGAAAGCATGTAGACATCCCTTCTGTCCCTCCACTTCACAGCCAAAATTTCCTTGTTCCGTAAACTCGCCGCTTCGCCTCTTCTTAGCCTTTTGTTGACGAGGCTTTGAGGAAAGCCCTTCCGGTTTGTTCTTACGGTGCCACATGCTGGAGTTTGCATTCTATGGAGGTTGCGGAACAGGGGTAAACTGGTATAAAAATTGTTCACATACAGATGGTAGCCTTTCTCCAGGAGTGGGTTTATGAGTTCCCAAACAACTTTTCCACTCGATCCGATGTATTCGGGGCAATAAGGGGGATGTAGCTGGGTGTCCTTCCCTTCGTATACCATGAAGGAATATGTATACGCTGGGGCTCGATCACATAATTTATACATTTTCACCCCATAGCGGGCCCTTTTGGAGGGAATAAATTGCTTTAGGCCCAGCCTGCCAGAAAATTTGATCAGGGACTCATCCACACATATGTGTTGGTCTGGGGTAAACAACTGGGGGAAAATCTGAGAAAAAGAATTTATTAGCGGCCGAATTTTGTAAAGTTTATCAAAATTTGGGTCATTCCGGGGAAGGCACTGGGTATTGTCGTTAAAGTGTAGGAATCTCATTATCGTTAGATATCTGGTCCAGGACATTATTGAGGAAAAGATGGGCATGTGATAGATGGGGCGGGATGACCAATATGCACATATTTCATTTTTATTGTTTAGTCCCATACAAAATGTGAGGCCCAAAAAAATGTTAAACTCCTCTACTGTTAGGGCTCTCCACTTGCAGGGACGGGCATAAGAGGACGTTGGGTTGCTTTCAATAAATTGTTGGGCATATAGGTTGGACTGGACCACAATGGATTCAAGCATGTCCTCTGTAAAAATTAGGTGGAAAAAGTCCATCAGGGAAAAATTGTGTGTGTCCACCTGGACTCCTGGGTTGGCAGTGAAAGGGGGAACGTTGGCTTCTCCTGAGTTAGGAGGAAGCCACAAGGGGTTCTGGAGGGAATAGGGAAGGCTGGCATGGGACCTAACCCTGTGGGGCCGAGTTGACACCCCACTTGTACGTGGCCTTTGCCGAGGTACTGTGGTGCCGGTGGATGGCACTGGGTTGCCGGTGGATGGCTCTGCGGTGCTGGTGGATGGTACCACCTCCTCACCAGTGCGCCTTCGTCTGACGGGCGGACTATCATCTTCCTCCTCTGAGGCTGTCATGGTACCGCTGCTGAGGACAGGCTCGTAGTCCACGTCAGACTCAGAATCTGAATATGAGGAGGAATCCGAAGCGGAAACCTCCCCGTTGCTCTCGTCGGCTGCAAGGATATCATATGCCTCCTCAGCTGAATACAATCTTTGTGACATTTTTATTGATCACAAATGGCACTGACAGGTGACGCTGATCTGGCAGATGACACTGACAGGTGACGCTGATTTAGCAGATGACACTGACAGGTGAGGCTGATCACAGGTGACGCTGATGTGGCAGGTGACACTGACAGGTGACGCTGATCACAGGTGACACTGACGTGGCAGGTGGCACTGACGACACGTGGCACTGACAACATGCGGCACTGACAAATGGCAGGTGGCGGGTGGCGCTGGCAGGTGGCACTGGCACGTGGCACTGGCACGTGGCACTGGCGGTACTGGGGCTGACGGCACTGGGGCTGACGGATGGCACTGGCAGGTGGCACTGGCGCTGGCGGCACTGGCGCTGACGGCACTGGGGCTGACGGATGGCACTTTCGCTGGCAGGTGGCACTGGCGCTGGCACCGGCAGGTGGCACTGGCGCTGGCAGGTGGCACTGGCGGCACTTTCACTACTGGCAGATGGCACTGGGCTGACAGATGGCACTGGGCTGACAGATGGCACTGGCACTGGGGCTGACAGATGGCACTGGGGCTTACAATTGGCACTGGGGCTGACAATTGGCACTGGGGCTGACACTGACACAATGTTTCACTCACAGATCGCTCTCCCTCCTCACATGCTGTCTCTGTGTGAGGAGGGAGAGACACGGCAATGGGAGATGATCTCATATGTTTACATTTGAGATCATCTCCTATTGGCAGCTGCGATCGCTCTGTGAACGGCCGCTTTGATTGGCCATTCACGGCGATCTGTATTTGCCTGTCTCCGGGAGACACGGCGAATACAAAACTTCCGCGATGCGCGCCCCTGGCGGCGCGCATTGCGGAAGTAAACACCAGGCCGTCCAGGGACGGCCAGGCGAAGGAACCCGCCCGCTCTAAGGCCGTCATTCGGCTATAGGGCGGGTGGGAGGAGGTTAAAGTTCTCCAGTCCCTTTTATTTGTTTTGTTGCCCTTCTCTGGACTATCTCCAGTTCCTGCACATCCTTCCTGAGGACTGGTGTTTACATTCCTTGTAATAAGAATAAAAGTGACCCACTTTTTTTTTTTTAAAGGACAGTGTAAAAATAAAAAATAATAGGTCAAATAAATAGGTCAAATTTTTTTAAAGGACAGTGTAAAAATAAAAAATAATAGGTCAAATAAATAAGAAAAAAATGTTTAAAGCACACCATCCCGCCGAGCTTGCGCACAGAAGCGAACGCATACGTAAGTTTCGCCCGCATATGAAAACAGTGTTCAAACCATACATGTGAGGTATCGCTGCGATCGTTAGAGTGAGTGCAATAATTCTATCTCTAGACCTCTGTAACTCAAAATGGGTCAAACGTCGCCAATGGAGAGTTTTAGGTGCCAATGTGCGTCGGCATTCCAGTGGAGACTTTTAAGTACCAACATTTTTCGCCATTCCAGTGGGCACAACTTTGAAGCGTGACTTTATCTTTCACAATATAGAAAAAAATTGGGCTAACTTGTAAAAAAGTGTATTTTTTAAAAAAAAATACAGTGTGACAGAAAGTATATGGCTTCAGCTGCTGTCAATAAAATCCAATGACGTGGATGACGGGTGGGCGGGGCCAAGTCCTACATTCGGCGTCTATGGACGCGCCCGCAAGGTAAGCTCCCCTGGGAGAGCCCTTCGCCTAGGGGGTTATACGATGCGTGGAGGAGCTACCAGCGCCACGGGGGACCCCAGAAGTCAAGGATCGGAGCCACTCTGCGCAAAACGAATTGCACAGTGGAGGTAAGTATGACATGTTTGTTATTTAAAACATTTTTAAAACAAACCTTACCACTTTAATTGAACAAGCTGAATTTAGAAGCTGATTGGTTACTATGCACAGCTGCACCAGTTTTAGTAAATCTCACCTTGTTACTAGATATTTGAAGACACATTTTTATAGTACGGCTGCAACATGCATTTCAAGACAGACCCATGACACACAGACCACATGCATCTGAAAAATACGTGGTGCTTTTTAATTGCTTGCATGGTGATGCTTTGCTTAACATATATATTTTTACATATTGTATTGTTTTCCAGGACTGTAAAATCTATGCTGAGAACGTCAGTGAGCTTTCATTTAAAGCGTTAAAGGTTTCAGATTCTGCTATATATGCATATGTTATCACTCATGTATACAATGGACAATATTACAACATTTCAGGAAAAATAAGGCTTATAGTAGATGACCCAGCCATAAAAGTAAAAGTAAAAGGTAAAGTAGTGATGGGGAATGTAAAGTAAATGTTGTATGCTCACGTTTATTTTTTTTGTTGTAATTGTTTTTTCTAAATGAAACAATAATAAAAAAACAGGAATAAGTATATTTTATTTTAAAATGAAATAAAAACAAACAAGTGCATGCTTTTAAAGGATTTGTTTTACATAGTAATGTTTTCAGTTGTAAATACAGCTTTATACCTGTATAATCTCCTCTTTCTGAGCGGGAAGTGCATGGTTCTATTATTAACCCTTGGCAATATAACTTTATAGGTACTTTATAGTAACTTGTTTGTGAGCAATTTCCGAGCCTGTATTTATTTCTTCATAGGTCACAATCATGCATTTAGAAACACGTTTCAATACTTCAGAGCCTTCTTTTTTTTTTTTTTTTTAAGAACTCCATATTATGTATGCTCTACTACTAGTGCAAGAAGGATCAAAAACTGCTAGCTATTACATTACTGCATGCTTTTAATTTACTGAACACTTGATGGTCAGAACAGGGAACTTATTTAATAGCTGTTCATTTGTTCACTGTGATTGGCTGCACTGTGATGATGTAATCAGGAACCCATTCTACCAGCTCCTGATTGTCAGTGGATGACCGTAAGCTGTCAGTGATAACTCAGTCACAGTTCTGGGGTTGTCATAAGAACACGCCCCAGAACAATGCAGCAATGCATATATGCAGCAACTGAAAATGAGGGCCCACCTGCCAAACTGCACCATATATATGTCATGCTGTTGTATAGGGGTTAGGAAGAGTCATCTCATAAGGCTTAGTGCCTATTCAAAACTGGGATGTCCTCAGCTATCATTGTGACAGGTGTTTTAGATACATCCTTTTTAAAGCATAGGCAATACTGGCACCCATTAAAAAAAAAAAAAATAGCTATATCCCTGAAACTTACAACAGAACGCTTCAGATACTCACACTGTAATAAATAAGTGCACCTGTTAGTGTGTGAAACGCGTCTACCATTTGTACTGTCTGTAACACTTGGGATGTTCTTTATTAAATAAGAATTTTGATGGATTTTGGAGTGGAGCCATTTCTTCAGTTTAGATACTCACACTGTTCTGCTCTTGAACCCAGTCAAACCTATATGCAGACACACAGCTCTATGAGCATGGCTGTGTTCAGACGTTTCACAGCATGCATTACTAGTCACAAGAAAAAACGCAGCCAGAAAGTGGTCAGTAAGTCTAAATTTAGACAGCGTAGATCATTTTAAAAATATTTTTGTGGATTCAGTAAAGCCTGTCTTTAGTCTTATCTACCAAAGCATCTTATCATAACGCCACATTTACAAGAAAAAGTTTCTACGTCTGTTATAGTGTCAGAACATAATCAGCAGCAATAGAATAACAGAATAGAATAAAAAAGAAAATACAAATGAATACACTATTTTATATATATATATATATATATATATATATATATATATATATATATATATATATATATATATATATATATAAATATATATATATGATCTCAAAATATCATATTAGATGTGTCTATCCAAGAGTTATAATCCTCATGTGATGTGAAGAAATTCTGATCGAGAATAGCAATCCAAATTTCTAAACAATCTCAATATGAAATGATGAAGCTTCCTAATAATAGAGCCATCTTGTGTTTATTTCACACATGTTAAGCTTTGTTGAATTCACCATGTTAAAGTGGAAATAAACTCCCCTATCGTTTTCAGCCAAGGAAGCTGCCATCTTTTCCTCTGTTTAATCTTCAACTGCTATGGTGCTGCACATGTGATTCATTATGACACCAGCCATTGGATGGTTTGATTGTTTGGCTGAGAGCACAGCCAATGTGCAGTTAGCATTCCCGGCATGCCTTTTTTTTAACTGTTTAAATCCATGGGTTTACTTCCACTTTAAGAATGTTAACTCACCAAAAAATGACCTCCTCCTAGGTTAGAAACATAGGGGTTATTTATTTATGAAAGGCAAATCCACAAGTGCAAAGTGCACTTGAAATTGCACTGAAAGTACACTTGGAACTGCAGTCGCTGTAGATCCGAAGGGGACATGCAAGGAAAATAAAAACCAGCATTTTATCTTTCACATGATTGGATGATAAAATCAGCAGAGCTTCCTGTCATTCAGATTGCCTTCAGATTTACAGCACCTGCACTTCCAAGTGCACTTTCAGTCACTTGTAGTGCAAAGAGAATTTGCCTTTTGTAAATAATTACCCCCCCATAGTTCCTTAAGCACTAGAAACTGTAGATCATACGATGGTATGTGGCAACCAGAAAGTTATGAATTAACCAAAACCAGTGCAGCTGACCAAAGACATATCGAAGGATGTAGCATGAAGGAAAAGTACTGGTGGACTGCACTCAATGGACTGGATGTGGAAATGGTGAAAAGGTCAATAGGCCATAAATAAAGGCAATGTTTTTATGCCATCAGTAAACAAGGTAGTAGATAAAGTTTAAATGAAAATAAAAAGAGCCAACAATATCATTTTGGATTCCAAGGGCGTTGAAGGGTTAACACTATCTGAAGGAGCAGCTGGTGGAGCATGGAGGGGCACAAATGTCCATGCTGTGGAAGCTGGAGACCTGGTTGGGGGATAGAAACCTGATGGCGAGAGGAAGAGGCACAGGGGTGTGTTGGAGGTAACACTGCCGTGAGTTGCGGGATGGTATGTTGTAACCGAGGACCTAGCTGCAAAATCCAGTGACACTGCCTTGAGGGTGTCTCTGCCGATCATGAGAGGAAATAACAACCAGGAAGCAGAACCGGAGACCAAAGTAGCTGAGCTGTGTCCATGGCAGTTGATGACATGCAGTACCAACCATAAGTGTGAAGGAAAGTGGAGGCCCGTGAACCAGAGTGGCACGCAGGATCCTCTGTTGCTTTGTTGACGCGTTTCACGCTCATGTGCATTGTCATAGCCATAGCTATAACAAAGCACAGGTTCACGGGCCTCCACCTTCTTTCACACTTACGGGTGGTACCGCACGTCATCAAGGGGCGCCTGCCGTTGGCACAGCTCAGCTTCCCTGGTTTCTGGTTCTGCTTCCTGGTTGTTTTTTTCCCTCTCCCATGATCGGCAGAGACACTCTCAAGGCAGTGTCACTGGATTTTCCAGCTGGGTCCTCGATTGCAATATACCATCCTGCAACTCCCGGCAGTGTTACCTCCCACACACGCCTGGGCCTCTGCCTCCAGCCATCCGCTCTCTCTCCGGACCAGGTCTCCATCTTCCACAGCATGGACTATTGGTGCCCCTCCACCAGCCAGCCTTTCGCATGCCGTTAACCCTTCAATGCCCTTCGGATCCAAAGTGGTATCGTTGGTTCTTTTTATTTTCATTTGAACTTTTTTATCTATAACCTTGTTTACTGATGGAATAAAAACATTGCCTTTATTTATGGCCCTATTGACTTTTTCACCGTTTCCACATCCAGTCCATTGAGTGCTGTCCACCAGTACCTTTCCAAATAGATTAAGAATTAATTTCTATTGAATGCAATGAGGAGGGGGGGCCGCAATGAACCACTGCTCTAACTCATGTTACCTTGAGCTATTGAGGTTAGTACCAACAGGAAAATTAAAGAGAAATAGGGAGCCAAAGGAACCAAGAGCTCCAATTGGTGTCTGTATATGAAAATGAAAATTAGTCATAAGCAAAATTTCATATTTAACAAACTAAAAAAAATATGTTTTTCTTTTATTTTTAAGCACTGATGATAACAAATATAAAAAATACACATTTATGAAAATGACTAAATGGTGGAGCAATTACAGCATTGCTTCTTCTGTCTCCTCTGTAGTAGTAGCTACTACTAGAGCAGAGAGAAGAAGCAATGCTACCAGAGTCATGATTTCTCTTTGTTGGTCCCACTGTAATTATCTGTATACTGCTTTTGTCAGTGGATGGGAATACCGATATTATTTACAGATGTCAGGTAATTATTGTATTTATTTATTTTTTTACTTTAAGATGTTCAAGAACATGTAAGACCTAGGATAACCGGCTTGGGGAGCACTGTTATCACAGAAGTAGAGATGGGTAGGTGGACTCCTAAATATTATTATACATCTTGTTTATGATTGCAAAATTAATAGTAATTATTTATTAAGATTAACCAGTCCTAAATGTCTGATTTTAAAGAAAACCTCTAATGACAAAGACAATTCCTAAGGCCCTTATTTTAATAGTTTAAGCCAATAAGTTTAATAGTTTAAGTCATTGATTCCAAATAAGTATGCAGATAATGATGTCTGAAACTTAATTTACACCCAGGGGTCAGCATTACAACAAGGCAACTAGCCACATTCGTATTACTCTCATGGCAGGTTTACTATAATGGGCACAAAGAGCCCTTTTAAGTAAAATATGTTGGTCCTGATCATAAGTCTTTAAGTAGTACTTTAGACATCTTGAATTGCACTTAAAGCATCCTAAAGTGGCCTCTCAATATTTTGTCTTAGCATGCCTAAAAGCACACCTCAAGTTTGTGAAGCAGGACCATTGTGTATGTTAAAGAATATTATCAGGGGGCTGTATAATAAACCAGTGATTTCACACATAGGAAGCAATACAAAGAGAACAGGATACTCTCTCATGCACGTACATGGTACAGCGGGCATATATCAGGAATATAAATGCTGGGGTAACAAATGCTTTAATGCTAAGTCTGTGATGTGTACAATTAAGGAGCAGTAATGACTGCTATTACAAATGAACATCACAATAATTCACTCCTTCTTTTACAAAATGTGCAGCCTAAGCAGAATAAACATCATTGTTACTGATATGAGGATTTCAGTGTTTTATGAAAGGTCATCAGCTACACCCTCATCTCCATTAGACATGTGCATGACTAAAAAAATTTTTTGTTTTGTTTCATCTAGATTCGGTAATTTGTTATTTCTTTTAATAATGTTAAATTTTGCTGATTCGTCCAGCTCGTATTCGGGATTCCTATTCAAAATTTGTATTCGGAATTTGTTTTATGTCTTTTTAGAATTTTATTCTAAATTAACAATTTTTTTTCAATTAGAAACGTTTGAATAGATACATTTTGAATCGGTCAAATCGAAACACAATTGGAATGTGGCAAAGTGTAATGCTTTTGTCTATCTAGCAAAGTTCTTGCGGTAAAACCAAGGAAGCTTAGATTTCTGAAGTGTATCAATGCTTTACTGAACAGGAAAACTGCACATACAACTGTAGGATACACAATATAACACAACTCATAGCTTACAGAAATATGCCTACAAATATAAGTATGTACAATATGTACGCATTAAGTAAACTAAACAGCTATTCAACTTAGGGTTTAAGATGTAATGTCCTTCATGGTTCCTTGCTCAGTCCAACTTAAAATGCCTTCAAAGTTATTCAGCTTCCGGCAGCCATGTGTTACTCCATCGTCCTTCCAAACACATCTCTTTTCCTAACACATGTCTCTTTTAAAAGCTAAATGTCCTCCCCCTAACTCCTGCTTACATCACATCCTGCTGATAACTTCCTGTCTCAGCTCCAAAAACTATCCATCTTGTTTATTTACATATCAATGGAGAGGGAAGAGCCTCTGTAAACATATGCTCTTACTAAACCTAACTATATTATTGCTATCAAAACAATACAAATAGCAACACATACCACCTCTTGACTTTATAGGATAATACAGGAAACTTCAGCATTTCATCAAACCTTTTGTCCCTTTCGACCCCTGTATCTTCTGGGCAGTCAGACTTTAGTTTTTTTGTCCCTGGAAGGCTGCAACATTACTTTTGAGCAGGGTTAACAATGTCTTTGGCAGTTTGTGTAAAGAAAGTCCCAGATGAAAGTCTCTTGTCCTCTTGGTCATAAGTAAATGCTCAGATGAAAGTCCACTACTATTCAGCCACCATCAGGAAATCATCTGCATCTTCCTCAGGCTCTCTTCTGGTCTGCCTCCTCCCATCTAGCATGGTCATCTGCTCTGCCTGCTCCACCTCTTGATGCTCAGTACCTGAAAAGAGTAATGCCGCGTACACACGGTCAAACTGTATGACGTACTTAGTCTGGCGGAAAAGTACGCCAGACTGTCCGTCGGAATTTCCGAATGGGCTACTTGCCCACACACGGCACTTTTTGAGCAGACTAATACGGCGTACTAAGTCCGCCGTACTATCCGCCCTACTTTTGAAATGAATGGACTCGCCCACACACGCGGAGGAAAGTCCGGTCATTTCGAGCGCGTTTCCAGGTAGGCGGGGCCCGCGAAGGAGACGTCGCTGGCCCCGCCGCCTGGTATGGACTTAAAGGGGAACCCCAACGCCGAAAAAAATTGGCGTGGGGGTTCCCCCAAGTCCACAACAGACCCTTGTCCGAGCACGCTACCCGGCCGGCCAGGAAAGGGGGGCGAGCGAGCGCCCCCCCTCCTGAGCCGTACCAGGCCGCGTGCCCTCAACATGGGGGGGTGCCTTGGGGAAGGGGGGGGCCGCGCGGCCCCCCCACCCCAAAGCACCTTGTCCCCATGTTGATGAGGGCAAGGACTCCTCCGCTATCTTCTTGTAGCTCTTTTGCTAGCGGAGGAGTCCGGCTTTCTTCCTCGCCGCCGGCCTCTTCTCCCGACTTCGGGGGTCTTGTCCCCCTCTTCGGTTCTTCTGCCGGGCCACCGCGCCTTCTTATAGCTCTTTTACAGGCGGTGGCCCGGTCTTCTGTCGCCGCCGCCGCCTTCCGTTCTTCTTCTTCTTCTTCTTCTTCTCCTTCTTCTCCAGGAGATGTTGACTCAACGCTCTCTCCGGCCACAATGCCAGGGACGTGCTGCGCGGCCACTTATATAGGGACAAGGGGCGGTGTCACATGGCTTTATGTCACATGGGTTGGTCACATGGGTTGATGTCACATGGTGACCCCGCCTCCTTACGATGTCACAGTCCCCATGTGACATCAACCCATGTGACCAACCCATGTGACATAAAGCCATGTGACACCGCCCCTTGTCCCTATATAAGTGGCCGCGCAGTGCGTCCCTGGCATTGTGGCCGGAGAGAGCGGCCAACGGCCAGGGTTGTCGGGAAGAGGCCCTTGTCCTCATCAACATGGGGACAAGGTGCTTTGGGGTGGGGGGGGCCGTGCGGCCCCCCCCTTCCCCAAGGCACCCCCCCATGTTGAGGGCACGCGGCCTGGTATGGCTCAGGAGGGGGGGCGCTCGCTCGCCCCCCTTTCCTGGCCGGCCGGGTAGCGTGCTCGGACAAGGGTCTGCTGTGGACTTGGGGGGACCCCCACGCCGATTTTTTTCGGAGTTGGGGTTCCCCTTTAAGTCCATACCAGGCGGCGGGGCCAGCGACGTCTCCTTTGCGGGCCCCGCCTACCTGGAGACCCGCTCGAAATGAGCGGACTTTTCTCCATTTCAAAAGTACGGCGGACTGGCATACACACGGCCGGATTGTCCGCCGAAATGCGAGTACGACAGACAGAATTTAGAAAAAAACGAAATTCTTAGTACGCCGGACTGCACGCTGAAAAAGTCCACTGAAGCCCACACACCAGCGGATTGTCCGCTGAAATGTGTTTCAACGGACTAAGTATGCCATACAGTCCGCTCGTGTGTACGCAGCATAAGTGACAAAGCAGATTATATGTTCCTTTCAACTGTGCCAAAGACATAGTTCACTGCTCACATTTCTCTATCTGCCAATTTCTAACTGCAAAACTATTGTAGGGTGCCCACTGTTGCCTTGAAACACTTTCACGGAAAGACATTGACTTCCAATGTAACAAATAAACTTGTATGTCTCTCCGTGCTATCCTGGGAATAACACAGGCCTGCTGTTGTACAGTCTTCACAGCATGGCACATTTTTGCAAAATGATCCATTTTATGGCAACACAAACACTTAATGTGACTGAAACTACCATTCCCAACCACTTGCTTCTACTTCTTAAGCAATGCTGGTGTGGGAACCCCATCTATTTCCTCTCTAGGGACCCCTACCTTAAGTAAATCAATCCACAAGTGTCTCCTGGAGAGCATAGGCCTTGCCTTCCTTGTATCTGACTCAACTTTGCCATTTGAGCTGATCAAATCCTCAACTTCCCATTTATGGGAAGTAACAGTGGCTCATGTCCTACTTCTGCTTACAGGCTTTGGGCCTTTGTTAGGGCATCATTAGACTAGTTCATGAGGACTGCACACTGCTCATTCAAATCTTCAGCTCGGCCTACAGGGGTTTGAACACACTTCAAAGCCACTGCAGGTTTAAATTTGATTAACCTACTTTCTAAATCTTTTGCCTTGCTTGCAGTTTCTTCCAAACACTTGGATGCTACTGCAAGCTGCTCCTTCATTAAATCTCTTTCTATTTATGCCTTTTCTCTCTTTTCAGATTCAATATGTAGAGCATGCAGGAAGTGCAAACCAAACACAGCAACTGCCTGCATCTCTCCCTTACTGAACCCATAACTTTTGAGACTAAAATCTGAGGAATGATCAGAGACTCCATCGCCCCAAGCTCTGTTCAAAGGAGAAGCATATCAAGCCAGCTCCTTTACAACACATCACTGACTATTTCTGTCCCGGGTAGGAAGGGTGCACACCCTCAAGTCATTTGCAGCCTTACTCTTTCTAAACAGTGTACGCAGCGTCTTCCCCCAGCACAAACAACAAAACACATCACAGAAAACAGGTCTGCTTCAGTTGAGATTTTAGCACAAATCCCAGATGAGCCGCCATTGTAATGCTTTTGTCTATCTAGAGACCAAGGAAGCATAGAGAGACCAAGGAAGCTTAGACTTCTGTAGTGTATCAACGCTTTACTAAACAGGAAAACTGCACATACAACTGTAGGATACACAATACAACTCATAGCTTACAAAAATATGCCTACAAATATAAGCATGTACAATATGTACACATTAAGTAAACTAAACAGTTACACAACTTAGGGTTTAAGACAGGGATCCTCAAACTACGGCCCTCCAGCTGTTGTGAAACTACACATCCCATGAGGCATTGTAAAACTCTGACATTCACAGACATGACTAGGCATGATGGGAATTGTAGTTCCTGAACAACTGGAGGGCCGTAGTTTGAAGACCCATGGTTTAAGATGTAATATCCTTCATGGTTCCTTGCTCAGTCCAACTTAAAATGTCTCCAAAATAATCCAGCTTCTGGTAGCCATGTATTACTCCATTGTCCTTCCAAACACATCTATTTTACGAACTCATGTCTCTTTCAAAAGCTAAATCTCCTCCCCCTAACTCCTGCTTACATCACATCCTGCTGACAACTTCCTGTCTCTGCTCCAAAACCTATCCATCTGGTTTATTTACATATCAATGGACAGGGAAGAGCAACATATGCTCTAAATTTAACTCTGTATTATTTCTATCAAGACAATACAAATGGCCATAGCAACACACAAAGTGATCAAACAAAAGAAAAATCTTCATCAAATGATTACAATGACTCTTTAAATCACCTTTAGCTTAACAAAAACAGCTTTATTTTGAAATAGTACGCTGATAACACACATAGTCTTTGATTTCAGGAGTATGTTTACTGTTAGAATTCGACTGGAGTTCAATGTAAAATTTGATTCGAATTTCAATTAGAATTTCGGAAATTCTGAAGAGATTTGTTTTGTTATTCAGAGCATTCGGTAAATGTTGTTTATACTCTAATTTGGAGATTTGGATATATCCGAATCTCTGAATAATGAAAAATTAGATGGAATATTTATTCAGAACGAAACGAACCACACATGTCTAATCTGCATCTCTAACCACTCTCCCTGGCTGCTGTCTTGTGCCAACTGCACTACAGAAATCAGTGACAACAGGAACTGTAAAGGTATCATTAATATGTGAATTGTGATTGACAGCTTAGCTTTACCTTCTCTTTGCTGTGTGAAAGGCAAGATGGCAGCAGCACTGAACTGCGAAATAACTCGTATTCGAGGGGCAGACCAGAGCATAATTTTTGTTCACTTATTATGTACTGGTGAGTAACGTATCAGTGCACCAATTTCTATAAACTCTGGAAAAGAAAAAGATAGCTGTGACTAATGCTTTTTTGTATTATGATTTACAATTTTTTTTTATTATTGTGATTAGACATTTTTATGAATCCACACAACAAAAATGAGAAATAATTTTCTTTCCTGTGATTTAAAACCATTCAAAATGAATTTATATGGAAAAGTGCATTCAGAATTACTTGGAAATTAGCAAAGCAAAGGTCAAAATGGAACCTAATTCAACTGCCTGGAAGTGCAAGCTCTGTATTCCCAGTTTTACCAACTGCACATCTACTGGCAGCACATTGGGGCTTAGACTAACATACATAAAGGATTGCTAAATAGATCTTTCTCTAAGTTTGGATAATTCAAAATTCACAACCCATTTATTTTATTCTATCCTGACTTCATTCTCCTGGTAGAAGGGTACAATGTTTTAACGCTATTGTATTTAATCCCTAGGACAAAATGTGTCTGTAAAGTGTGAGGCTTCGGTAGGCAAAACACCAATGTTTCAGTTCTCCTGGATTCACAACAAGTCTAGGGTCGATAATTTGGATGATTTAATCGATGACTGTGAATCTCACATAAAAAAACATTGCATGAGAAAGTGCAGGTGAGTAATTTTTATTTTCGGAAGGTATAAAACATAATAGCAAGCTACATGTAGGATAAACAGATTTCCTATTTAAAATATTATAAAACAATTGGGGTTTTATTATTGTTAGTATTGTTGCAGTGTTCATGCTAAATTATCTTTTAAATAACTTTTTGTAATCACAATTTTTTTTACATTATTTTACATGTTTTTGTATATGCCCATATAGCACTTTTTGTGTAAAAAAATTGATTTGTAGATTGGCCAACTAGAGGGAGTTCTCAGTGTCTCTGTGCAACAACCCTGTCTTATGACTGAGATAAGCTATTGGCCCGACAGGAAATGCACTGTTTTCCGTAAGTTGGCCAACTCCATAGACCTGTGGAATTTGTAGTAACATTGTGAAATTCGAATTTTAAAGCAGAATATAGTCTACATATTTTTGGAGAAAATAATGTTTTCTGTGAACTCATATCCAGTATTTATGTATACATAGGAACATTGATCAATAATGGTATTATTTATATCAATGTGATCTTTGTTACATGTTTATTATAAAAAAAATGAATATACTATATATTCCTTGTAGAAGGAAATATTATTTAGTCAAATACAGATTGGTTGTTTGCCCCTTAGGGGGGAATTTACTAAAGCTAGTGCACTGACAATCTAGTGCAGCTGTGCTCGGTAGCAAATAGCAAATCAGCTTCTAACTGCAGCTTAGTTAATTAGGTTTTGGCAATAACAACTAGAAGCTGATTGGTTTTCCTTGCAGAGCTGCACTAGATTTTGCACAATTTGTTGCACAAATAAGTTTGTGAAGGAACAGGATTTTAAGGGCAACCCTGCACCAAAATTGTTTAAAAAATGGCGTAGGGGTCCTCCCCAAAATCCATACCAGACCCTTATCCAAGCACACAACCTGGACCATACCAGGCCACATAACCTCAACATGGGGCAGGTGTTTGGAGAAGCCCCCCAAAGCACCTTTTCCCCATGTTGATGGGGACAGGGGCCTCATCCCCACACCCCTTGCCCGGTGCTTGTGGGGGTCTGCAGGCGGGGGGCTTATTGGAATCTTGAAGCCCCCTTTAACAAGGGGACCCCCAGTTCTCGGCCTCCCCCCTATGTGAATTGGTAACGGATACATTGTATCTCTACCATTTCACAAAAAAAGTCCTTTATTAAGAACAAAAAAAAAATGTCCCATGATGTAGATCCATCTCACGCCACCCGACAAACCAAGAAAAACAAACGCAACAACTCCACCTCCATGGGAGGCTCCCACGGAGTGATGCTTCTTCCCGTGACAGCTGTTATATAGCTAAGGGCGGGGGCCACCCAATGACGTAAATGGGTGACCCCATTCCCTCTGATGCCACGTGATATCAGAGGAAGGCAGGGTCACGGAGCTGTTGCACCTTTTTTTTCTTTTTTCGGCTCATCGGACGGCGTGAGATGGATCTACATAGTGGGACATTTTAATTTTTTTAATAAAGGACTTGTCCCAAAGTGTCTCCTGTCTTTTTTATTATTTTTGACACTTTTTTGTGAAATGGTAGGGGTACAATGTACCCGTTACCAATTCACATGGGGGGAGGCTGGGATTTGGGGGTCCCCTTGTTAAAGGGGCTTTCCAGATTCCGCTAAGCCCCCCACCCACAGACCTCCACAACCACCAGGCAAGGGTTGTGAGGATGTGGCCCTTGTCCCCATCCACATGGGGACAAGGTGCTTTGGGGGGGCTACTCCAAAGCACCCTCCGCATGTTGAGGGCATGTGGCTTGTTACGGTTCAGGAGTGTGGGATGCTCTCTCATCCCCCCTCTTTTCCTGTGGCCTGCCAGGTTGTGTGCTTGGATAAGGGTCTGGTATGGATTTTGGGGGACCCCTACGCCATTTTCTTTCATTTTGGTGCAGGGTTCCCCTTAAAATTTATACAAGACCCAAAGGGCCTGGTAATGGACTGGGGTGGGGGATCCGTGCCGTGTTTTTTAATGAGTTTTGTCTATATTGCCGAGACCTGACAATTCATTACAGCCGTGATCAGTTTTAAATTACTTTTTTTCCTTTAGAAATGTCATTTTGCTGTGGTACTGTTCTAAACATGGGAAAACTGCGCCACTTTACAGGCATACTATAGACACCTGCTGTAAATTATCACAGCAGAAGCGCCTGACGCTGGCGCATGCCCCCTACAGGTGAAAGTGCAGAATCATGTATATATACATGATCCTGCGCAAGCTGTTGCCCTGTAGCAGTGAAAGTGCTATAGGGCAGTCAGCAAGTGGCTAATTTCTTTGATGGCAGCAGCCAAAATGTTGCTCAGTAAGGTCCAGTAACATGTATCGAACATTCCCATACTTCTGAAGAGATATCCTATTCTGTGGGATAAGGGATATTAATGCACAGCAGTGGTGGTCTGTGCATTGTGGGCACACGGGCGTTACCCCCCGACACCTCTGCCACCCTTCCTATTCATGTGCCTGGCCCCTTTGAGGACGCCAGACACATTAATTACTATGGCAGGCATAGGTGGGGGGTGTATATGTTGAAGCACGTAATTGGAGCCAGAGGCTCTAATAGGCTTCAAAATAGGGTGGGCTTGGGGCGCAGAGCACTGCATCCTGATCCCACCATGTTGTGTGGCATAGCAAATTTTCGCTATTTTCACATTAATGTTCCTCCCTGCCAATCAGCAGGCAGGTCAGTGAGACCTGTCTCCCAATTGGCCAAAGCATTAGGCAATCCTATTGGATCCTAATGCTTTGGCAGAAGAGGACACATGGTGGAGGAAGAGAGCCACGAGCTGCCAAGGAGGAGAGCCGCCGAGCAAGAGAGCCAACGAGCCACCGCGGAGTAGAGCCACCGAGCTGCCAAGGAGGAGAGCCCTGCCACTCCAGGAGAGGAGAGTAAGTGCCGCCGGGGGAGTTAGTGAAGTGATGGCTGCATTTACTGGGCACAGTGGCTGCATTTACTGGGCATAAGTGGCTGCATTTACTGTGCACAGTGGCTGCATTTACTGGGCAAAAGTGGCTGCATATGATGGGCACAGTGGCTGCATTTACTGGGCACAAGTGGCTGCATTTACTGGGCACAATTGGCTGCATTTACTAGGCACAAGTGGCTGCATTTGATTGGCACAATTGGCTGCATTTTATTGGCACAAGTGGCTGCATTTTATGGGCACAAGTGGCTGCATATATTGGGCACAAATGGCTGCATTTGATTGGCACAAGTTGCTGCATATGATGGGCACAAGTGGCTGCATTTACTGGGCACAAGTGGCCGCATATGATGGGCACAAGTGGCTGCATTTGATTGGCACAAGTGGCTGCATTTTATTGGCACAATTGGCTCCATTTGATGGGCACAAGTGGCTGCATATGACGGGCACAAGTGTCTGAGTATGATGGGCACAAGTGGCTGCATATGATGGCACAGTGGCTGCATTTGATGGGCACAGTGGCTGCGTTTGATGGGCACAGTGGCTGCCTTTGATGGGCACAGTGGCTGCCTTTGATGGGCACAGTGGCTGCCTTTGATGGGCACAATGGCTGCATTTGATGGGCACAGTGAGGCTGCAATTGATAGGGGGTTCAGTATTTTTCAGTTTGTTTGCGCCCCCTCCAAAAATTTTGAGCACCAGCCGCCACTGATGCACAGGCACCAGCAGGAATGAAAAACAGTTTGTTAGATGGTATGTAACAATGCAGGAGGTCGCCACATTTGGAAGAGATGAGTTAATACCTTGGTGGGCTGTTTCAACTTTTCAACTACTTTGGGCGGTAAGGAGGGGGCTGGAAATGTTAACATAAATTTGTAATATAACTATCTATAAACGTTCCTCAATTGTTTCTTAGAAATTGCTAAAATGACAGAAATGTTTCAGTATACATGTAAATTAAATCAATTTCATAGCTTGCCTATCCCTGAGAATTAAAGATGCTGCATTTAATGTTTTAAGCCACAAGAAAGAAGAAGGAATTGAATGTACTGAGCTAATAATACCAAGTATAAATGAGGATGATATTAAGTATCCATATGTATGCAGTTTAGCTAATTTACAAGACTCGGACAAAAAGACATACATTTTCAAACTGAAAGGTAAGAAACCGAAAAGATACTAGAATATGGTTACATCAAAATCTGCAGAGGCATTTGCCACCTCCCAACCACATGTCTAAATGAAGCCCAAGACTTTTACTCATTCTGTCAAAAATGAGAGTCAAAAGAGTCCAGATACCAAGTAGTTCATTGAGATGAACTCATTTTTAAACAATGGCTTAGTGCATATAACACATCTCCTGTGAGAAATCATGTTCACTAAGCATTACTTGATATCTTAAAGTATGTGTGTGTGTGTGTATGTGTGTATATATATATATATATATATATATATATATATATATATATATATATATATACTGTGTATATATGATGTGATGTGTATTTGTGTAATAAGGGAGGTTGTGGCCTAAGGAGATCAACACCCTATATCAAGATGTGCATAATTATTAGGCAGCTTCTTTTCCTCAGGCAAAATGGGCAAAAAAGAGATTTAACTGACTTGAATTAAAAGTCTTTCGGAGAGATGCAGCACTCTTGAAATTGCTAAGATATTGGGGTGTGATCACAGAACTATAAACATTTTGTTGCATATAGTCAACAGGGTAGCAAGAAATGTGTTGAGAAAAAAACGATACAAATTACCTGCCAAAGATTTGAGAAGAATCAAATGTGAAGCTACCAGGAACCCATTATCCTCCAGTGCTGTCATACTCCAGAACTGCAACCTACCTGGAGTGCCCAGAAGTACAAGGTGTTCAGTGCTCTGAGACATGGCCAAGGTAAGGGAGGCTGAAACTCGACCACCACTGAACAAGACACGTAAGTTTAAACGTCAAGACTGGGCCAAGAAATATTTGAAGACAGATTTTCAAAGGTTTTATGGATTGATGTGACGACAGTGGCTCTTGACGGACCAGATGGATGGGCTGTGGCTGGATCAGTAACGGGCACAGAGATGCACTTCAAATCAGACTGCAGAAAAGTGGAAGTGGGGTACTGGTATGGGCTGGTATTATTAAAGATGAGCTAGTTGGATCTTTTTGGGTTGAGGATGGACTCAAAATCAACTCCCAAACCTACTTGACAGTTTTTAGAAGACACTTTCTTCAAGCAGTGGTACAGGAAAAGTCTGCATCTTTCAAGAAGGCCATGATATTTATGCAGGACAATGCTCCATGGCATGCATCTAA
>NW_027507748.1:437155670-437458170 GCF_037356315.1 Lithobates pipiens
AATTATTATTTTCCTTGCACATGATTGGGTATTCACCACATTTATTTTATTCTACTGAAAATCCTATTGCAAAGTGCAAATTTCATTACAGCAGTAATAACTTATTTGCTTTATGTAAATAAGCCCAACATTTCTTGCAGAAGCTACAGGATTTAAATTTGCAGCAAATGTATCTAGCTTACAAAATGCAGCCAGCCACATATAGGGACCGGTAACCTGCAATATATTACCTTTTTCTTGGATTTAGATATAGTTAAAGTTTAAAAATGATATATATTTCACCTCTCTATACAGTTTCATAAAGTCAAAGGCCAAATACAAGGGGCAGAGGCAAAAAATGCTAACATTTCACAGGCAATAGCGGAGCCTTTTTTTACTCTGAAGAAACCAGTTTATGAAGTTTCAGAACTCAGTGAATCCCTGCATATAAATCACGTCCGGTGGTGCAGTTATGCACATTCTCTCATCTATTAGATGATTGATGAGTAGATGTAAATCTGGCGGGTATCTGCAAAAGGCCACATTTTTTTTTGGACTCACTGACAGTGACCTTCTTGTTGCATATTACACCTGAGGCAGATCATTTTTACACCCTCTTCCTTATTTAAAAAAAAAAAAAAAAACTGAGTAACTATGATAAATGATATAATTGATGATGAAATGATTAATACATTGTTATAGTGTACATAGAAGAAGACGAGAATGAATGTGGACATTGTAGTGGCTCTGTAGATTGACATTCAGTAGGGATGTGCACTGGGACTCAACGCTAATTATTTTGTAACTCACTTGATCGGAGGAAGTGGAACACATATTATCATTACCTCTATCACCTCCTCTCAATGAGAACAACATTGAACAGGTTGCTAAAAGGTTTCCCAACAAGCTGACAAATATCTGTCTGTGATAATAGGCATTACATGTGTAACACTTTTATTTTACAGACCAACTTCTTCCAGCATTTCTGTGTGGAGAGTTTTTACTATAAGATTTTTTCTTAAACATCTATGAGGGTATATCCATTTTAGCATGCAGATGAATTATGGTTTAAAAAGTTTAAAAGTAAAGTAAAATTATACATGTGTTGTTCACACACAAATAACACTTCCATTTCTCAATGTGAGTACTGCATCTGAAAATGTGTTGATATTTATGAATTTTCTTTTCAGATTCTAAAGAATATGATGCATACATTTCATTTGAAAGTTATTCCAGTCTCAAAGATGAAGAGAGAGATTTTGCATTAGGCATTCTTGCCCCAGTTTTGGAAAATAACTTTGGTTTTAAGCTATGCATTTTTGAGAGAGATGTTACTCCAGGAGGAGGTAAGAACAGTTTTTTCTCTAATTGTAATTTTTTTTCTCATTCTTTATTCACAAATTCTTTCCCTTTCCTGTGCACAGATTCACAATTGCCTGAGTTAACAGTGCCATAATTACATGGTTTTGCATCAATTTTCATTTGACAGCACCCTTTGCTATTATTCAGTAATGAAACATACTCATCATTTAGGTAACAGCTGAACTCTATCTAGGTCAACTTTGACAGGGTAAGGATAAACAGAGGCAGATTTGCCTGGCTGGCAAGGATGCAAACATTAGATTTATTGAACGGACACACATTCCTCATGGTAAGACAGGAACTCTTGACAACATGCTCAGAGGTGTTTGAAGCCTACCCAGGACATTTAGACTGAAACCAAGAGTAGGACTCGCTCCTTTCACTATAAGTGTTACCTAAATTAGCAGACTCTCTGTATCTTAACAATGGCCTTGAAGCAGCAAGACCGACAAAAGAAGTGCTACCCAATATGAATGCTTTTCTTTTGCAATGCCCAGCGAAACTGTCTTTCTGTAGATTTGCCTAGTCTCATTTACAATTTACAGGGTCTGGTTGGACCAATAAGGTGGAGGGGATATAGTCCACTCCTAACCTGAGAAGTATTAATGTAATATAGTAAAAATGTACTCCAGAATCCTCTCTACAATATCACAGAATTGGCGTCAGTAGCCTAACAATATAATGCTCCAATCAGCCAAGTATTTTTCTGGGCCCCAAGAGTAGAATGGTATATTATATTACCAGATTTCCAAAATAACATTTGTGGATATTCCAATTTCTATTCCCTAATCTACTCTTAAATTGAGGAACGTTTCTGCCAAATAAAGTTTTTTCCCATTCCGTATTATTTATTTCAAACCAAACGAGGAGCCAAGTAATTTTTCAGCAACTAATACTGGGAAATGTTGAACAAAATTATTAGAACCTCTGTAAATAGTTTTAGCGCTGTCTGTGCCCCACATGGATAGATTTGTGCATATTTGTACTGATCTTCATTATCATTAAGACAAAAAGTGAGGGACATTTGAAGTTTTACATTTGCTACCACAATGGAAGGCAAGAATATCTATTTATTAGGGGCACCTGAGGCATATTCCCTCAAATTGCAGAGATAATCTCTTATTAACGGTTAAGTCTTTAAACAAGAAATTAAGGATACTCTCCCCAAGGGTTAGAATGAGCCGAACACCCCCCCGGTTTGTTTCGCAGCAGAACATGCGAAGAGGCAAAAAAATGTGTTTGAACATGCGAACACCGTTAAAGTCTATGTGACACGAACATGAAAAATCAAATGTGTTTGGGGATCCGCGTCCTGCCCCAGAGGACATGTATCAATGCAAAAAAAAACAGTTTTAAAAATGGCTGTTTTTTCGGGAGCAGTGATTTAAATAATGCTTAACCACTTGACCACTGGGCATTTAAACCCCCTTAATAACCAGACAAATTTTCAGCTTTTGGTGCGCTCACATTTTGAATGACAATTACTCAGTCATGCAAGACTGTACCTATAGGAAATTTCTGTCCTTTTTTTCACACAAATAGAGCTTTCGTTTGGTGGTATTTAATCACCGCTAGGTTTTTTATTTTTTGGTCTATAAAAGAAAAATTCTGTAAAAAAAATATTTTTTCTTTGTTTCTGTTATAAAATTTAGCGAATTAGTAATTTTTCTTCATAAATTTTGTCCAGAATTTATACTACTACATATATTTGGTAAAACTAAGTACAAATCAGTGTTTATTATTTGGTCTGTGTGAAAGTTAGAGTCCACAAGCTATGGTGCCAATATCTGAAAATTGATCACACCTGAAGTCCTGATGGCCGATCTCATTTCTTAAGACCCTAACATGCCAGAAAAGTACAAATACCCCCCAAATGACCCCTTTTTGGAAAGAAGATATTCCAAGGTATTTAGTAAGAGACATAGTGAGTTTTTTGAAGTTGTAATTTTTTCCCACAATTCTTTGCAAAATCAAGATTTGTTTTCCTTTTTTTCACAAAATTGGCATATTATCAGGTTATTTCTCACACACAGCATGTGCATACCACAAATTACACCCCAAAACACATTCTGCTATTACTCTCGAGTATGTCGATACCATATGTGTGAGACTTTTGTAAAAATGTACATTGTAAAAATCATCATTTATTTTCTAGAAAATTACATAGAACCCCAAAGCATTATATATGTTTGGTTTAGCAAAGACCCTAGAGAATACAATGGCGGTCATTGCAACTTTTTATCTGGTGCGGTACCTCTAGACTGGGAAGCCTGAATTAAAAAAACAAAAAACTATTCTGGCTTAGAGCGTAGCAGTGAGTCAGTAGAAGCACCGGAGGGCAGTGCCCCTCTCACCTCCCATAAGAACTATCAAGCAGCGGAACAGCCGCTATGATCATTCTTATGGTGTAGGGAATCGCTGGCTGAAAAAGCTGATATCTGAATGATGCATTTAGCTGCAGGCATCATTCAGATATCCCCGCACAAAGTCAAGGAAGTCATATGACGGACGGCAGGTGGGAAGTGGTTAAGATGCATTTGTTTAACACAAAGTTGTCCATTTATACAATATTTCTAACACATAGCATGTACATACCAAAAATGACACCTCAAAATAGATTCTCCTACTCCTCCTGAGTACGGCGATACCACATTTGTGAAACTTTCACATCCTGGCCACATACAGAGGTCGAGTACAGCTGAGCATGGCTGAGCATGGCTGAGCATAGCCGAGCATGGCTGGGTATCACTGAGTATTGCAGGGTATCACCGAGTATGGCTGGGTATTGCAGGGTATCACCGAGTATGGCTGAGCATGGGTGAGCATGGCCGAGCATGGCTGGGTATCACTGAGTTTTTCAGGGTATCACAGAGTATGGCTGGGTATTTCAGGATATCGCCGAGTATGGCTGGGTATTGCAGAGTATTACCGAGTATGGCTGGGTATTACAGGGTATCACCGAGTATGGCTGGGTATTGCAGGGTAACACCGAGTATGGCTGGGTATTGCAGAGTATGGCTGGGTATTGCAGGGTATCACAGAGTATGGCTGGGTATTGCAAAGTATGGCTGGGTATTGCAGGGTATCACCGAGTATGGCTGCGTACTGCTGCATATGGCTGGTTATTGCTGGGTATGGCAGGGTATTGTTGGGTCTATCTATGCTGTCTCTTTTGGTCCTGCATTCTGCCATTGACTTGAAGATTTGTTTTTTTATAATGCCTCCATTGTTAGCAAGTATATATTTCGTGACACTTATAGCTAATGTGCAAACCCCAAGGATGACTGCCATAAACCACGTGCCTTCCAAAGTAAGCCATCAGTAGGAGCTCCTATGTTTTGTCCATGGTTGGTTTCCTATAAGGGGTCTTAGGAGTTTGGCTTGAGTGTCAATTAGTGGGCTGAATGACTTGGTAACAGCCAAGGCGACAATGTTTCGCTAAGCCTAATTAGTGGGTCCCAACTGTAACAGTGTAACTGATTTTTTTATTTCTTTTTATGAAAAAAAAGTGTACAAGGAATTAAAACTGGTGTAAATTAACAAATCAGTCCAAAAAATGTGCTGAACCCTTCCGTTAGCTGATTTAGCTGGGCCAACACTTTGCATAATCCAGCCTAGATATTTGGAGCTATAGTCCCTTGCTAATATGTATACATTCTGCATATGGGTAAAGACCTAAATGTGTAACTGAAGCCATATTTTTTTCCATTTTTCTGTGTACCTTCTGGGAATATTTACCCTCACTATTTGTTTTGCTGGCCGCTGTTACTGGAACTTAAGGTAGGGAAAACCCATAAACTTGAGTTGTCACCAAATTAAGAATAAAGGGCAAAGTGCAATGGGGACACCTAACACAGTGACTAATGTCAAAGAGAGGATATACCTAATTTTGTACATAGTCATCTCAATTCAGTTGTGTCTGCAGGAAAGTGAAAGGGAGTCTCAGTAGAACAGGTGGAAAAAAACTGTTGTAACAGAGATTTTGAAGATTTTAACATATTATTCAAAATAGAAATAAGAAAGGTTGCTTCTTGGTAGATCTTATCTCTGAGTTATAAAGACATACGCTGTTGTTCAGCATTTTCTTTTTAACATTTACTTTCTTTTTTTAACTCCAATACAGCTATGGTCGATGAGATGAATGCATTTCTGGAGAAAAGCAGGAGATTAATTATTGTTTTCAGCAAAAACTATGCCTCTGATAAAGCCATGTATGAGCTGGAAAGTGGCTTGCATAAAGCAATGGTGGAACGGAATATTAAAGTTATTTTGATTGAGTTCACACCTCTAAGTGAGCTAAGTTTTATACCAGAATCGTTGCAACTGCTCAAGAAAGGAAACAGAGTTAAATGGAAAGGAGAGAAGTCTCAACCTCTGAATTCTAGATTTTGGAAAAAAATACAGTATCTAATGCCAGCAAAGCCAGCATTATCAAAAAGTGATTTTCATAGACTGCACAAAATATAGGGTTCGATAAAAGACAAAAATATAATCTGATGTTTCCACACAGCAATGAATAAGTAAAAAAGAAGTAAAGGGACATGTCACACAAGATAACTTTGTCCATGACAGTCAAAGATAAGGCTAGAATTTATGGGCCATAGTGCAAGAAATAATGCATGACCCTGACATACCCTCATTTACGCATCTCCTCATACATTGACCTGGCTGGGTTGGGTTCCCTCCATAAGCAAACTCCCAGATCACACCTCCCCATATTCACCCATGCTGATTATACCACCTGTTACCCCCCCACTATTATCACACCTCCCCAGATACCCCTACCCTGATTACACCTCCAAATACCTCCCACTCTGATCACAACTCTAGATACCCCCAGCCTGATCACCACTCCCTCAGATACCGCCAGTCTTATCCCCCCCCCCCAGATCTCCTCACTCTGATTACCCCCCCCCCACACCTACCTCTCCCATAACACACCTACCAAAGATGCCCCCACCTTGATTACATCACACCCCTAGATACGCTCCCACCTGATTACCCCCCTATACTCCCAGCCTGATCACACCCCCCCAGATATCTTCACTCTGATCACAGTCTCCTCTAACACACACCCCAGATACCCCCCTCCCTCCACCATCACACACACCTTTGGTTTACCAACCCCTCAGATCTCAATAGTCCCGCAGTTCCTCGCAGCCCTGCGACTCCTTTTCCAGATGATGTCAGTGGAGGAATCTGCAGCAACCAGGGTTAGCTGTCACTGGGGCAGGCATGAAAAGATCTCTCTTGAATCATTGCTAGAGGCGGCAGCAGCAACTGCAAAGAGCAGGGGGCCTTCTCCATCCTGTCCTCCTCCGTCTGCCTGACTTCAGCCTGTGCATGCCTGACTTCAGCATGCACAGCCAGCGCACACCTCCATGCTGCCTGACAGCGGGTCTCACACTTCCTACCTGCCCACATGGGAATCTGTCCACTGCTTTGCCTTCCTCTGCCTGGATCCACTCTGACAGCGATACACACTCCTCTACCCGCCTGCCTTCTGCTCTCTGGCTTTTTCAGGACAGCAGCCTGCCTATTAAACAGCAAGCAAACTAAAACTTTCGTGCTCCAACCTCTCTTCTAGTGGGCGCAGGGTGGAAGTTTTAGTTTTCCTGCTGGAGGGACAGGCATTTTAAAAATCGGAATCTCCAGCAAGTGGCTGGGGACCTGGATTCTGTTGCTCCCCTACCCTGACGCCCTAAGCCAGCTGTCTGACCTGCCTATTGCTGGTGCCAACCCTGATAGTCATCATACTCTCCTACAATGTTGTGGATATACCGTAAATTGTCAAAAAAAAGTAGTCCACCAAGAAACAGACTTTTAACTTTGATTTTCCAGCAAACTAATCTGCATTTTTTTTTAGCATCTCACGCTAATCTGCATTTGGAGCATTCGGGTTCTTTACGCAAACCATGCAACCATTTATAGCCATCTATAATCACTCATCCCAATGAGTGGCTTTACACAGTGACTGTGGGCCCTAGGGAGGCATTTGGCATGGTTTGTACACTGTAAGGCTCTATACAGCCATGTGCATAAAGCTTAACACAGTATCTGTCTCAGATCAACCTAGAATATAACATTTCCAAGTCCTGCACCAGATCTGAGGTTGAAATGAACCCCTAATCAAGTACTCACTGCAGCACAACAGAAGATAAGGCAAACAGGGTGCTGTTTGGCCACAGGATAACACAAAACTAAATGTGTAGTTTTGGCTGCAAAACATATCTGCACGGCAAAAGCTCATGTAAACTGTTTATGGGAGATGGGAGATGCGTTTAGTTTCATTTTTGAATAAGCCATGATCTTATTTTGCAACTTACCCTCTTTTTCAAACATATTTGTCTATACTGTGAAAAAGTTTAACTTTATAGGTAAAAAATTAATCCAGGGACTATCCAATTGCCTCTCGGATCAGGACAGAATCTTTTCCCCTGTGGGAGCAAATTGGATCATGCTTTGCTGGGGTTTTTTACCTTCGCTGGATCAACAGGGGGTAAAAAAATGTGTATATAGGATTGAAACTTTTTTTCCCTTTTGTTGGTTGAACTAGATGGACATTTTTTTCAACCAGACTAACTATGTAATTATGTAGCTATGTAAAATAATTCAGCTCCGAACTAAGTTTTTTTTTGTTATGGAAATTTTTATATCTATACTGAGGTAAGATTAATATTAGTTATGCACCTTGCAGTGTTATAATATGATGTATACCAAACATGCTTTCCATTTTTTTCTTAATGCATGACATTTTGCTTATTTAAATTATGTAAATAAAATGAATTTATTTTTTACAAACCTCCAATATATATTTCAATGTCTTGCTGTATTTAGCAGTCATTTGTGGTTAACATGCAGCACATGTATCAATGCAACTAATAAAAAAAAAAGCACAAGCGTGCACTGTATGTTTCAGTCCTCTTTATGTCAGATCATCTGTCCCAAAGGAGAACTGGGCACACATTTACATATCTCTCAGAAGAACAGGTGAAGCATAAGGAAAGCTTGCCAATCTTCAGCACCTTTACCAGTTTGGCAAGTATTGTATGTAATATAGTAAGCTTTGCGAAAGGTGTAAAACATAGCAGTTAAAGCAAGTTTAGTGCAGCATATTATTATATACACAAATCCCATTTATCACTGTACTCACATAAAAAAAGAAGACAGCATGTGTATCTATAATTTATATTCTTACACAATAATGACAGTATGAGACACAATAAGAATGCAGCATTGGCAACTCCACACCTTTTGTTGATAATGATATGTGTGTCCATATATCCTTTAAAGAAGGTGCTATAAAAAAATGGTAAGATTAAAAGTCACCATACACAATATTTTTTTAAATATTTTAGATAATTAGAGGTTTATATTAAAATGCCTTAGTAAATGTGTTATTTTAAACATAGAAACAGATATAAGGAGCTGGCAACACGAAGCATCCGTGTTGAAATCTTTATTTGCTACAAGGTGATAACAGATAATAACAGCGTAAGACGCGTTTTGGCCAAAGGCCTTAGTCATAGCATGATGCAAACTGGACCTTAGTATCAATATATACACCTCCCACCTATACACATTCAGGTGTTACTAATTAAAATCCAATTAATGTGAAGGACATGCAAGTCTGTGTAACAGTAATGACAAAGCGTACAGTTGTAATCCAAATTACAATACAAATTTCACAATATGTGCAAAAACATATAATAGGTTCAATTATCAATTTTTACAAAGATTTCAGTGTTTCATAAAAAATATATATGCATCAGCAGGTAGGATCCATGTGTATCATCTATCCTAGTACTGGCATTGGCATACAGCAGATTGAATCTAAATACAAAAGAAAAAGGAAAATAAACAAAATGGAAAAGTAATAAATATACATTTCTAATAATATAAGGCTGAACTACTGATCCCTGAACAATCAGACAGTGAATACAAATATCTGCTAGAACAATATGATTATGGCCCATAAATTCGCAAATAGATACAAATAAAAGTATAAAACATTTGCAAAAGTCAGGCATGATACAGAAATGGTTCTAAAGGCAGCTGTTAAAAGAAAATAAACTTTTGCACAAAAGTGGAATAAAGTAAGTAGAAAAGGCATTCGTTTAGAAAAAGATCTACTTGCATTTGTGGTTACGTAAAGACGTAAAGAAATCCTAACCCCTAAGGTAAAAATCCACCATACCTCTTGTTCAAGCAATCTATGGTGGGTATCACTTTCTCACTGGGATTTCTTAACCCTTTCAACTCCACTGAATATGAAAGAGCTTATATTGCCAGCATGGATATCCCTAAAATGTTTTGAGACATTAGATGGATTCTTAGCATTGGGGTTAATGGTACAGTTGTAATGTTCTCCTGTTCTTACTTGGAGGGGCCTAATAGTGTAACCTACATATTGTAATGCACGTATAGTGCATTCTATAACAAACTACATTCTTGGAGCCACAATGTAAACACTTGTGGTTTTTCACCTTAATGCATTTTATGAAAAACCTTCTCTCATGCTGCAGCTCCCCAGACCCCCTTTTTAACGTACCTGAGCCCTGTCTTTCTCCCCCTGGGGATGAGCACACCAGCTATGGTTGGTGTGTAGTGTCCTGATTTGATAGATTTATAGCAGCACAGCCATTGGCTCCCGCTGCTGTCAATCAAATCCAGGGACATGGTGGCGGTGCCGGGTCCTGCAATCTTTGTCAATAGATGCATAAGCAGCACACGGGAGCGTGCCCGCACAGGTGTGCCAAAGGTGCGCTAAGGGAGTCCAGAAGAGGAGGATTCAGGGCCACTCTGTGCAAAACCAACTGCACAGTGGAGGTAAGTATGACATGTTTGTTATTTAAAAAAACAAACAAACTTGGGTTTAGTAACCTAATAAAATCTCAAATAGGGTATTTCTCCCTGTGGCTCGAGAATAGATAGTACTACATTTATTACATATATTATTTATTCAAGCCACAGCTGTATGAACCTGTTATACCTAGCCAAATTTTGTTAGATTTGATCAAAAAAGGCTAGGAGACCATATACTCCCTATAGTATGGGAGCACCAACTGAAAAACCATCCATTTAAGAGAGCTGGTAAAAGATTTTTGTCAGCAGTTATTTTACCCATGGTCAAAATGTAAATTCATATATTATTTGCACATTGTATTTCAATAATTTCTAGCCTACTCTGAATAATCTGAATGATTTTGAATTCTGAAAACTTATTTTGTGAAGATACCCACACATCAACTTCCTTGAGATCTCTGACACATATTCACTATGCCCTGTCAGTAGGCACTGCTGTGTCACATAATTCATAAAGCCTGCCTTCTGAACTACAGAGGTGCTGAGGGAAAGCGTTTCATTCAGTACAGGAATTACTGCAAGATACCATGGGATATGTAGTTCTTAGAAATTGGAAGTAAACGTAAACAGCAAAGGATAAGTTGCTGCTTGGAAGGGAGCCAGGATCGCTCAATGTCAGGATGGAGAGCGGGGGGCGGTAAACATGTGTACCGATCACGCCTATGTTCAGCTATCACCGGCATAGTAAACTGTTTACTATGCCCCAGTTTATGAATGAATAGAAGCCTCTATGCAGAGACTTCAATCCATTCATATGCATTGCAGCTGAGCCTGCAGAGAAAGGGACTGAACTCTGTCTTCAGTCCCTTTCTCTGTCTAAAAGAAGTCTGTTTAGACCCCTGATGTCTCTCCAAAGCCCCCCCCCCCAAAAAAAAAAAAAAAAAAATATATATATATATATATATATATATATATATATATATATATATATATATATATAAACAAAAATTAAAAAATGAAATTGTATCAGTTACATTTTTTTTTATAAAAATGTAAATAAAACCATAGTAAGGGTAGATTTAGACATGCATCTAAATCTCCCTTGTCTCTGAAGCCCGAGGATACACTCCAGAGGCTGCTGACAGGTAGTGAGGAAGTGATGCAACTCCTCCTCACCGCCTGCTTTAACCCCATTTTTGACGACAAATGAACTGCATGCATTTCAATGCTTCCCCATTAATTTGAATCTGTAGTGTTCAGCAGGCGGCATCTCTAAAAGTCAGGTCAAAATTGCCAGGATGCATGTAAACACCTCCATCCCCTATTGCAGCTTGAGAGGTGTGGTTGGTGGGTGGCACCAACCGTAAGTCTAAACAAAGTCTAAGGCCGCGTACACACGGGCGTACTGTCTGTCCAACTTAGTCCGCTGAAACACATTTCAGCTGACAGTCCGCTCGTGTGTGGGCTTCAGCTGACTTTTTCAGCGGACAGTCTGGCGGACTAAGTATTTTGGAATTTCCATAATATTGTCCGTCCAACTTTGGTTTCAGCGGACAGTCCGCTCGTGAGTAGGCAAGTTGGACGGACTAAGTATGGCGCATGCTCAGAAAGGATTTACACGGCCGAAGGTTGCATTGCAGTGTATTGGACGTCGTATTTCTAGTCCCGTCGTACGTACTGTACACGTCATCGCGCAAGCTTTCAACGGACTGTCTGTTCATCGTGTGTGGTCAAGTCCGTTCATTCAAAAGTAGGACGGACTGTCTGTCGGATTGTCTGACGGACTTAGTTGGCCAGACAGTCTGCCCGTGTGTACGCGGCTTAAGGCCTTGTTCAAGCAGGGCATACTACTACAGGGCCGTGTTTGGGACACAGCAGCTGCACAGGAATGCATAGGTGTTCCATGCATTCCTGTGCAGCCAGTCCCATTCATGTGTGAGACTCAGCAGCTACAAGGACACAGTCACTGGTTCCAACTTGATATCCGTGTTGGTGCATGTCCCTGAGCTTAACTGTCAATATTTGGGGCCATGCACCTACATCTGTATGAATGTCAGATCTGTCCTTGCAAGTGCTCTCTCCCAATTTGCACGAATAGGACTGCCTTTACAGAGATGCACAGAATACCTGTGCATTCCCATGCAGGTAAACATGACACCCTATGGGTGTATGCTTTAGCACATCCCACAGAATGATGCCTTAGTAGGAATTTAGCATAAATTACGGAAGTTATATTGTGTTTACATGTGCAAATAAGGATTTTAGTGTTTTTTTCCGTGAATCAGATAAACATCTGCGCAAAAATCACGGGGACCTAAAAATCAGTAGCACCTTCGTTTTATTCTACTAGTCATGTGCTTTCAGAAAATATATGGTTTGAGGGGGGTCTTTTACAAACTCTGAAAGCTGTAAATGAAAAATAAAAACCTACAGATTTTTAGAGAAATTATTGGGTACATTTAATCTTTACCATTTTGCAAAAAGGCACAATTTAAAAGTTACATATATTTGTTATTTATGAACTCAACACATGTTAAGCTTTTATATTTAGTAGGAATTTAGCAGGAAATGTGTAAAATGTGCTGTGTTTTTATCTGCTAATAATGATTTTAGTGTATTTTTAGCGAAAATATTGTTTCATAAACATTTGCGCAAATACTGCAGGGCCTTAAAAATAAGTAGTACTTTCTTTTTATGCTACAGATCATGTGCTTTCAGAAAATATATGGTTGGGGGGGGGGGGGGGGGGGGTTCGACTTTTACACATTCTGAAAGCTGTATAGGGAAAAATGAAAACCTTCAGATTTTTTGAGAAATTTGGATGTTTACACTTTTGTGTCTATTTCGCAAAAAGGCCCTACAGGCATACCCCACCTTTAAGTACACAAAGGGGTTTATTTACGAAAGCTGAAAAGTGCAAAATCAGGCACCACTCTTTGCTCACCGAAGGCTGAGAACTGAGTAATCAGCGGTGTTTGATCACTCTGTTGTTGGGCTTATGCCGCGTACACACGATCGAATTGTATGACGTACTTAGTCCGTTGAAATGCATTTCAACGCACAATCCGCTCGTGTGTGGGCTTCAGCGGACTTTTTCAGCGTGAAGTCCGGAGTACTAAGAAGGTCGGTTTGCACACCAATCTTCCCGTCGTACTTTGGTTTCAGCGGACAATACGTTCGTCAGTATGCTAGTCCGACGGACTAAGAATGGCGCATGCCCAGAAAGGATTTACAGGGCGGAAGCGTTCTGTCTTGTAAAACTAGTGTTCGTATTGAAGCTAGCATATTCGTCATGCTGCTAATTTTGTGATCTTTTAATATAGCACATTCTTTTCTTCTTCATAATGCGAGAAAAGTGAAGTTGCTTTACTGCTTATATTCACACAGAGTTATCACAAATGTCTTTATTCATCCTCATCTTATGATTAATATTCCAATTCGAGAATAAATAATAAAAAAAAATAACGGACGAATTAAGCTGAAGTCTGAAAAGCGCGAATCGTCTCTAACCAAACTTCCACTAACGCAAAGTCAGCAGAAGGAGCCCAAAGGGTGCTTTGCTGTGTCTTGGACTTCCTATTTCTAGTCCCGTCGTACGTGCTGTACGTCATCGCGCAAGCTTTCGTTGGACTGTTTGTGTATCCGTGTGTGGCTAAGTCCGTTCGGTAGAAAGTCCGCCGGATTGTATGACGGACTAAGTACGTCATACAATTCGATTGTGTGTAGGCGGCATAAGAAGCAGCTGGGAACAGATGCAACATTGGATTGCTCCACCTAGGTAAGTATAATAAAAAAAAACAAAAAAAAATCTCTTTTAAAGAAAAAAAAATCCCCCTCTCCCTCCTAAGAACCCTCTCTTCCCAAGCAAAAATTCCCAATGTAAAATATCTCCCTCCCCCAAATATCCCCCCAAAAATGTAACTCCCCTGTCTCTAAACCGACCCACCAAAGCAAAAATGTCTCCCTCAGTCAATACCCTCTCCCCCAGCAAAGATTTCTAATTATAAAGAAAATCTCCCTTCATCCAATCAAACTCCCTCCCAGAAGCAAATCTCTGCCATTAACCACCCTCTGTAAACTTATTTACAAGAAACTCCCCCCTTCTCCAAAAGCAAACCCACCCCCTTTCCTTAACTCCCTACCAAAAGAAACTCCCCCAGACTAGAATTCTTACTTCCTCCTTCCTAAAACAGAAAATTGATGCTTCCCCACTTACCAGACCTCAGATTCAGCACGGCACAGAAGTAGGAAAACTTCTGCATCCCCAATCTCCCTTTGGCTGTGTCATATGATACCTCGAGGAGGAGTCTAGGGGTCTCCTCAACTGTGCACTGTCAATTGCCGGCATCTGAGACCTCACAGTAATTTCGTGCTTTTCAGGGGGCCCCTTACTAAACTGAGATCCCAACCATGACACTACCTGCCTGGAGTTTGCATGTTCTCCCTGTGCCTGCGTGGGTTTCCTCCGGGTAGTCCGGTTTCCTCCCACACTCCAAAGACATGCAGGTAGGTTAATTGGCTTCTGTCCAAAATTGACCCTAGTATATGAATGGGGACCTTGGATTGTGGGCTCCTTGAGGGTAGGGACCGTGAATGTGCAATGTACAAGGATAGGGACAATTGTAGACACTCACTCGGGTTGAACTGGATGGACTGGTGTCTTTATTCAACCTTACTAACTATGTAACTATGAGGTGATGGGGCACAATAGAAGGGGGGCTGGCTGCTGCACTCCGAAACTCTGATTGCTTCTACTGTGCTGATGCTAAACAGTAGGGACACTGTCTGGACATTTTGCCAGGATGCTCGGGGGGGGGGGTTTGAACACCCCTGACCCCCCCCCCCCCCCCCCTTATCTACACCCCTGATTGAGTCTGTCTGGGATTGCATGCAGAGACAGAAGAATTTGAGACGGCCTACACCCACAGAAGATCTCTGGTTAGTTCTCCAAGAAGTAGGGAACAACCTACCTGCCAAGTTCCTTCAAAAATTGTGTGGAAACGTGTATAGAATAATAGAAGAATCAATGCTGTTTTTGAAGGCAAAGGATGGTCACACCAAATATTAATTTGATTTGGATTTCTCTTCTGTTCATTTACTTTCCATTTTGTCAATTGATAAAAATAAACTTCTATGTATAAAAGGCCTTAATCCACAGTATTTTTTCACACCTGACTATTACACAATACTGTATATATACACGAGTATATGTACACAATTTCACCAGGAATCTTGTCTGACCCTTAGGTGATAATACCTGTTTGTACATTGGATGTATGTACTATTATTTATCTTTTTCCTATATAAATCTTGTATTATATTCATACTGGTGTACATCTATATATTTATGGTTAATTTTATTTGCTGGTTGCAGTAGTTTCTCTGCACTCAAATACTTTGAGTAGATTGCTGGTTAATTTCCTAGGAAGGGAATCACCTCTGTTCACAGAGGCACTGTCATGGATGGAGACACTCAGGGCTGGTGCAGGGATTTTCGACACCCTAGGCAAAACCACCCCAACTCTACTCCGACTCCACACCCTTTGCCCTGCCCATGTATACAGTGGAGGTTGTGGGTGGAGATTTTTTGTAACCCCATCAAATCTAATCACCTCAGTGTAATACCCCAATGTACAGTATACAGGTGGGAGTGTGCAGTATACAGGTGGGGGTGTGCAGTATACAGGTGGGGGCGGGGGTGTGCAGTATAAAGGTAGTAGTGTGCAGTATACAGGTGGGGGGTGTGCAGTATACAGGTGGTGGTGTGCAGTATACAGGTGGGGGTGTACAATATACAGGTGGCGGGTGGGGGTGTGAAGTATACAGGTGGGGGTGTGCAGTATACAGGTGTTGAGGTGGGGGTGTGCAGTATACAGGTAGGGGGTGGGGGTATACAGTATACAGATGGGGGTGTAGGTGTGAAGTATACAGGTGGGGGGTGGGGGTGTGAAGTATACAAGTGTTACAATACACTCCTCTGGGTACAGTCAGTATGCAGACAGCTGTGAAGGGAGGTCAGTATCCCTCTGGCAGTAGGTCCTCTCACATACACACAAGGCAGTCAAGGTGTGTGCATAGGTGACTCACCATCAGATGACGAGCAGTGTGATGAGTACGGAGCCCCACGCCGGCTCCTCACATCATTGGACACTGACTTCGCTCTCCTCCATTACTGACCATACACGATACACTCCGCCCTCTTCCTCACCCCGGACTGCCCAATCCAGCTTCCTCAGTGATGTCCTACAACTCTGCCCTTCAGAGCTAATTCTCTCGCCTAACTCGGACGGAACAGGACTCTGTTCCATCCCCTGCAGATCGCCTTCTGAGGAGTTACTGAGCGATCTGAGGGAGCCATGGTGCGAACGAGGGAGAGAGGGAGGGGGGTGCCTCTGACTGAAGGAGCGGGACAGGAAGATGCCAGGGAAGGCAGGGCGCACCCTCGTGACTCAGTGGCTCTGTCACCAATTATTTCAACAACACCCCTAGTAGCCACTGCTTAGTCCGCAAATTGGTAGCGCTGGCCCTGGAGACACTGCAAAGTTTTTCATGAAACCCATTCTTTGATTTAGCTAAGGTTCTGGTTCTCTTGTTTACCTAAAGGTTTAGTGCAATGTCCTGCCATTTCTCAAGCCCCCAATGAGAGGGCAACACATGTTATGTACATAAACACCAAAACACAATTCAAACATGTTACTTACTATTCTTCAATCTCTTGTTTACAGGCCCAAGTAGAAATTCCTAGCTCACAAGGCTGAAAAGCCCAAGGCTCAGAGGTGCTCATGATAAATATATATATTTTTTAACAACCATGATTACAGAGTCCTAGTATAATTGACTCTTTAACCCTTTCGCTGCCAGAGATACTTTTTGCACCCGTGTTAAAATTCACAATTTAGGCCTAAAACATATAACAAAATCTCATAACCAACTAAATCCAAAATAATAAATTTACTTTATAGAGGTTTTCAGAAAACAGCACAAATATCAAATTATTGAAAACAGGTTCATTATCAAATAAAAAATCAATAACACATTTTTCATCTATATGAAAAACTGTGAAAATATGTGTAGTGCTGGCTCCTGACGAGCAGGCGCTATGGTTTTTGAAAAATTAATTTACATGAAACCACAGTTGGGTTTCAGGACTATTTCTCCAAATTTCTGGTTTGAGTACCAGTCCAGCTGGGTTGCACTGGGTTCTCCTTGACCGCAGGTGTCGCTGTCACTGCCGGCAAGAGTAGAAACGCAGTCTAGCTGGGTGCACTGAATGCCACTATTGTCTTGGAACCAACCCAGTGGGAGTGTTTTTTCCTGCTGTGCATCCTGGGGGGGGGGGGGGGGGGTATTTAAGGTACCGACGCCATGTTGGCGGGGGCTCTTTTATTTTCTGTCTGTCTGGTTTTGGTGGTCCTCCTGACCCAGCCCCATGGCCCTCCTGGCCTAGGGTGCGGAACCATGCATCCTGAGTCTTGGGGCCGGCTGGCCCGAGGCAACGCAACTGCAGGGTCAGGCCCAAGTGGATTTCGGGGTCTACCAATTCGAGGGTGGTCTGGTGCTGTCTCATCTGAAGGGAGAGGCCCAGCAACTGAAGAACCCCAGAGGAGGACTCTTTCAGGAGAAGACCGTGCGCAAGGCTGGTTTCTCTGAAGGAGCCTGTAAGCTTAGTTGAAGGATGCAGCCTGGATCAACACTCATACGGTATCGCCGGATTGGCTGAGAGAACCTGGTACCGTATGTCAGTTCTTTAAATTTATCCACATCCCTCAGTAACGCTCAAGTGTATCTCACAAGTCTGTGGCAGAGACTTTGTCAAGCACCCCACCGGCTGATAGGCCTAGTGAGAGAGGTCTATCCGGGGGTTATGAAATCCAGTCGTGAAACAGTTTCTATTCTTTGGATTTTCTCTAAAGACTTCAATTTTTGCAATCCAAGTGCCTGAACTCACTCCTAACCCTCTACCCTTTATTGAGAGACTCTGTTTTGTTCTAAATAAATAACCCAAAAGAGGATTCAATGTCAGTTTCCACATTCTTTGGGCCATCTACCACGGGAACCTCAAGACGGAGAATAAAACAAGTGAGGTAACGGTAGGCCCAAATAAAACAAGCAGCTCCTTTGGGGGTCAGTGGTACATATGCATCATTTGAGAAAAGTTAATTTAGAGTAACCCTTTGACTAATTTACATCTGTGCATTTCCTGTGGTGTAACACACATTTTTCAACTTAAGGACAGTTCTAACAGCACTGTGGTCTATGTACACTGTTCACAAAAATGCTCTGCTTTAATGTGTAGTAAATTATGTCCCTGCACTATTTAAAAAAAAAACATATTTTAATGTGGCCCATAAAAGTGAATAGTACCACATGAAAATGTGTGGTAGCACTCTCATTCTTCATAGTTTTTCCCCCACTTTGCCTTGCATATTATAGCAATGTAATTAAATCACACTTTAAAGGAGAAGTATGGCCAAAGCTTTTTAGGTCATACTTATCCTATGGATCACAGGAGTGCAGTTCAGTTCAGGTTCAATCCAGGTGCTGAAAAGATACGACCATGTTGTTGGTGTCCACCCAGAAGCCTGGATAGGCACTTGGCTCAGCCTCTCAGTGATCCTCTGAGAGCATGAGCCAGCCCCTTCTGTCCCCTCTGCAGCCCAGTGATCCAAAGCAGAGGGAGAGAACTGACCAATCAGCTGTGTTTGATCGCTCAATTTTCACTACAGAGCTGGTGGGGGGGACAAATGCAGCATTGGATCTATGCTGCATCCACCTACAGTAGGTAAGTATAAATGCTTGTTTTTTTAAAACCCTGAACTTTTCTTTTAATGTAATGACAATGTATTTAATAATACACATCTATTATTGCATGCACCCCACATATAGTAAACCAACAGTTTTAAAGTAGATCTAAACTCTAAATGCAAAGCAATTACTTTGCAAAGACACTGTGTATCATAAACAATGACTGATTGTACAATCCTTTTTCTTATAGAAAAACTGGATTTTTGCACTTACCCGTAAAATCATTTTCTTGGCGTACATCATGGGACATAGTGCAGCCATACTGATTGTTGTGTATCGGGTTTTGAGCCACCTACAGATGATTGGACACTGGCAAAAATTGCAAGGAGTCCTCTCTTATATAACCATTCCCACACAGGAAGCACTTGTAGATTTGTAGCAAGCTGACATCCAAAAAGAGGGGAGGGATTTCAGTGTTCCATGATGTACTCAAAGAAATAACGTTTACAGGTAAGTACAAAAAACTGTTTTCTTAATCATACATCGCAGGACATAGAACATCCAAACTAGTCCTTACATATTTGGATGTCATAAAGAACTGCTCATGGACCAGAATAAAACTACACGGCAGCCTGCAAAACACTGTGACGAAAGGCAGTATCCTTAGTGGCTCTTACATCTGGTTAAGCCTAGTTAAAGTGTGAACTAAAGATCAGATCACAACCTTACAGACCCGGGTCACTAAAGCCTGATGAGATACTATACTATACTATACTATACTCCTGGTAGACTTCACTTGAAATGGTGAAGCCTTTCTTTATTGCTTGAAGAATAAGCTGACAAAACTTACCATAGGCTTGAGGAATAAGTTGACAAATCCAACAGGAAATGGTTAACTTAGAAGCAGCTTGGCTTTTCCTTGGTCCTTCAGGAAGGACAAAAGGCAAATCCAACTGCCTGACTGTGGGGGTCAATGTCAAATACATCTTGATAGCACAAACCACATCTAATGTGTGCAGGGTTCTATCTCCTGGTGATTGGGGCCTGTGAAGACAAAATAATGTCCTGGTTTAGATGGAAAGAAGAAACTAACTTCAGCAAGAATGAAAGCTGAGCTAGAAGAAACCAACCTGTCATGGTAGAATACTAGAAAAGGCTTCTTACAAGAAAGGACAGCCAATTCTGACATTCTTCTTGCTGAAGTAATAACAACCTTATAAATCAAAAGAACCAATGATAGGTCCTGAACTGTCTCAAAAGGTAGTCTATGTAAAACTGACAACATCAAATTTAGGTCCCATGCGAACATAAGTGACCTGACAAACAAAGAATGGGGAGCAATTGGCCTTAAAAAAAGCATTACCAAATCTGAAATCTGTCTCTTGATCTTACTTAATGCCAGCTTCATATCAACTCTAGACTCTAGAGAAAAGCCAAGATCTGGCTCATAACAATTTTGTGAGGATGCAACTTCTAAGCCTCACACCAGGCCACATGAGATCTTGTAGCCTTTCTGGCCCTCAGTAGCGTGGGAATGACTGCATCATACACCTCCCTATCCTTTAAGACTCTGGCTTCAACAGCCAAGCTGTTAACGCCAGTGACCATAAAGAAGAATTGAAGATTGGACCAAGGGGGCCTGGCTGAGGTGGAACAGACCAGAGATAACCCAACAACATATTCATTATGTGGGTTTACTATATTCTCCTGGGCTGGGTTGATGCAATCTGAATCACTGGTGTTCCCTCAACCTGAACCCTGCCTAACAGGTGTAGAAAAAGCTGTATTGAAGAAAAGGCAAATATCAGAGAAAACTGGCCCCCCCTGTGTCACCAGGGCATCCACTGGGATTCATGATCCTAGGAACAAACCTGTTCAGTTTAACATAGATAATTAATTAGACAAGTACACCAACACAGGATGGTGCTGTGGGTGTACGCAAACATAATATACAGTGCCACATCCTAATATTGAATGTATATATTTGGGAAAGAAGTATGGACTTTATAAGCGCCAACAGTAAAAACAAAAGATTTTTTATTAGTAAAAATCCACATATAGTAGTAAAAAAGACATAAAATTATTTCTGCAGCACCCTACAGTTTGGCATTGACATTATTATTTTTATTATTATACAGGATTTATATAACACCAACAGTTTGCACAGCTCTTTACAACATCGGGGAAGACAGTACAATTACAATACAATTCAATACAGGAGGGATCAGAGGACCCTGCTCATTAGATCTTACAATCTAGAAGGGAGGGTTAAGTGGAACAAAGGGTAGTAGCTGTGGGGGATGATCATATGGACAAAATGAAAATACAGTTGATAGGTGTGGGCAGGATAGGCTTCTCTGAAGAGGAGGGTTTTCAGGGATCTTTAGCCACTGAATCAGGGTCATAGAATCTGGTGACCCTAATAATGGTTCAGCATGGCTGGAATAGATGGTTGTAATAATAGATAAGCTCTACGTGTTTCATGATATATTCTTCTTCAGGAGCTTATTTACATTTTTCTAGATGAATAAAGAGACATCAAATAAGTATACATACAACCTGTACATTGCATTGACAGTAATTGTAAACAAATTTTTAAAGCTGTATCCGAAATCCAAAAACCAAAGAGTTACATGCACATTAGGCTGAGGAAAGTTGTGGGGACACACCTGATGTCTATAGAGATAGGATAATACTCCTGAAGGTACTAAGGTTTACTTTGTTGTTTGATCTTGAAACACCATGTTGTATTCATGTTATACAGGTCATTATTATTTCCCTACCATCCGTCCCCCTGCCCAGTAAGCCCCCCCCCCCCCATGCCCATTTACCAATTTCTTACTTTTTTTCCTATATGACTGTACTGCCTCGGAATTTATTTGCTAATCACTAATGTATTGTACAAAATCCAATAAACATTTAAAAAAAAAAAGGTAGGAAAATAGTAACGTACTGATGCTATACCCTGGACCGGGAATCAGTGTAAACCATACTGCCACAGGTTGCGCTAATAGTCACCAAGATACACCTACTTATGATCAATGTAATTGAATGTAATAAAAAAAACAGAGAGACTACTATTTTTATTACATTCATTGACATTGGTCATAGGTAGATGTATCAGTGCAACCTATGGATGCTGATTCCCAATGCAGGGCATAACATCAATATATTTGGTGGTAGTTTCTGTCCCAATATATGTATTCTAAGAAAAATCACATCAGTGCAACCTATGGCAGTATGGTTAATGCTGATTCCCAATGCAGGGTATAACTTCAATATATTTGGTGGTAGTTTCTGTCCCAATATATGTATTCTAAGAAAAATCACTTTGGTGGAGAATTTTACTATTTTACCACATCGTTCCTCGGCCTAATGTGCATGTAACTCTTTGGTTTTTGGATTTCAGATACAGCTTTAATATTTTGTTTACAGTTACTGTCAATACAATGCACATGTTGTATGTATAATTATTTGAGGTCTGTTTATTCATCGAGAGAAATTTAAATGAGCTCCTGAAGAAGCGTACAGTATATTGCGAGACATGTAGAGCTTATCTATTTTCACAACCATCTATTCTAGCTGTGCTGAACATTATCAGGGTTGCCAGATTCCATGACCCTGATTCAGTGGCTATAGTTGGAGATATCAATGCCAACCTGTAGGGTGCTGCAGTAATGTTTTTATTTGTCTTTTTTAATTCTATAAGTGGATTGTTACTAATAAAAATCTTTTGTTTTTATTATTGGTGCCTATAACGTCCATTAGGGATGAGCTTCGAGCTCGAGTCAAACTCATGTTTGACTCGAACATTGCCTGTTCGGCGAACAGTGAACAATTTGGGGTGTTCGCTGCAAATTCGGAAAGCCATGGAACATCCTGTACAAGTCTATGGGAGAAATCTAAAGTGCTAATTTTAAAGGCTAATATGCAAGTTACTGTCCTAAAAAGTGTTTGGGGACCTGGGTCCTGCCCCAGGGGACATGTATCAATGCAAAAAAAAGTTTTTTCGGGAGCAGTGATTTTAATAATGCTTAAAGTGAAACAATAAAAGTGTAATATTCCTTTAAATTTCGTACCTGGGGGGTGTCTATATTATGCCTGTAAAGGGGCGCATGTTTCCCGTGCTTAGAACTGTCCCTGCACAAAGTGTAATTTCTGCAGGAAAAAAAGTCACTATAATGAATTGTCGGCTCCCTGTAATACAGAGAACAGTTATTGAAAGTCATTGATAAAAAAAAAGATGGGGTTCCCCCAAATTCAATCACCAGGTCCTTTAGGTCTAGTATGGATATTAAGGGGAACCCTGCATCAAATAAAAAAAAATGACATGGGTTTCCCCCTAAATATCCATGCCAGACCCTTCAGGTCTGGTATGGATTTTAAGGGGAACTCCATGCCAAATGAAAAAAAAAATGGCTTGGAGTTCCCCCTTAAAATCCATACCAGGCCCTTTATCCGAGCACGCAACCTGGCAGGCTGCAGGAAAAGAGGGGGGTACGAGAGAGCACCCCCCCTCCTGAACCATACCAGGCCATATGCCCTCAACATTGGGAGGATGCTTTGTGGGTCACAGACCCCTCAAAGCACCTTGTCCTCATGTTTATGAGGACAAGGGCCTCATCCCCACAACCCTGGCCGGTTGTTGTGGGGGTCTGCGGGTGGGGGGCTTATCAGAATCTGGAAGCCCCCTTTAACAAGGGGACCCCCAGATCCCCCCTGTTTGAAATGGTAAGGGGGTACAAAAGTACCCCTACCATTTCACAAAGAAAGTGTAAAAGAATGTTAAAAAAGACAAACACACTTTTGAAAAAGTCCTTTATTAAAAATAAAAAAAATGTAAAAAAGATTCCAGCGGTGGTAATTCACTCTTGCTATCCAGCGACGGATGATCATCTCCCCGGGGTCCAGCGATGGCTGATCTGATCCAGCAATGGGTGATCTCTCCTTCCACTCCAGCACAGCGCAGTCCATCCATCCTCTGTCTCCACTGGCGGAGACACTGTGGGGATCCCAGCAGCCTGACATTTCTTATATGAGGAGGGCGGGGCCACCCGTCACCTGACTCTGCCCCCTCTGACACAGTGGGGAAAGCCTGGCTTCTACAATGACGTGTGGGTGACCACACCCCCCTCTGATGTAACGGAAACCTGCATTATATAATTCTTATATAGTATACGTTCATAAAATCCATACATAGAGATATTTTTTGTTGGGATTTTTTAGGTGCTGGTATAATGAAAATAAATATTCAATAAAAATACATGTTTTTTCATTAAGACACACAAATAAAATCCCATTTTTTTTGCTATATAACAACATTGACATCATCACAACTTGTATGGAAATATGCCATATATATGGAAGTATCTTATCGTGTAAATGTGACAGTTGTGAAGTTATCCCGTCATGTTTTGCCACCGTGGGCTTCCTCAGGGGATATAATTAATAGCGCAATGGGTCACTAAATATAAAATAAAATACATTTAGAACATAATATTTACAATTCCTCATAGAGTACAGACCCTATTTTGAAAAAAATCAAAACATTGCTCACCATTATTAACTACAGGACCACTCACCCAATTCAAACTCCCAGAAGCTCTCAGCGAACGGTCCAATAGAGGTCCAATAGGACCAAATTATAGAATAAATAAAGCTGTAATTAATTATATGTTCAACTACCATCCAGGTAGCAGACGATGATGAACTAGTAATAAAAGCTTAAAAGGAGACCAAGAATTCAGGATAATACAGCACAAACAAAAATATTTATACTGCACAAACTGTTGATGTGCAGTCTAGTCAATGATGCTGTGTGTTGTTGATAAACACTGATTAGCAGGTATAAAATAGTGTCAGACTCAAGCGGTATGTATGTTTTCAATGAGTGTACCAGTCCAAAACTGTATTTCTAAGGGCCTAGTAGCTCACTTTTATTTGAAAGACCAGAAAAGTTCACAAGAGACATCACTAGCCCACGCAGGAAGTTCCACAGATACTTCCGTATATATGGCATATTTCCATACAAGTTGTATTGATGTCTATGTTGTTTAATAACAACAAATTATAGATTTTATTTTGTGTGTCTTACTAAAAAACATGTATATTTTTTTTCTTTATACCAGCACCTAAAAAATCATGCCAAAAATATCTCTGTGCATCCATTGTTCATACAGGGGTGTTGGTGCTTGGTTTGAATTTGTCACCAATCCATATCACCACTTTCTCCATTCATAAAATCCACTTATAGTATATTCCCAAAGTGCTATATTGTGATGTCTTCAATCAGTTCCAATTGATTGGGATTGTTGTTGAGTGTGATAAGAGACAGCTGCATCTACTGAGGGCATAATCCATTTCTTAAAACAAAATCTCTCCACAGGATACAGCTGAGTTAACTTCTTTGGAGGAAAAAAAATAGTATTGTGTACCAGACATTAGGATGGAAATCCTTTAAAATACTGGACACCTTTTCATTATTCCTTAAGTTGATCATACAATTTTTCACTTTCTGAAAGGAAACGGATGGTTTCTTCTAGGCCTGACTCTTGAGCGATGGTCTGTTTATTCTTGTTTTTATTATTATTATTATTATTATTATTATACAGGATTTATGTCGCACTGACAGTTTACACAGCACTATACAACTTGAGGGTAAACAGTATAACTACAATACAATTAAATACAGTAGGAATCAGAGTGCCCTGCTCATTAGAGCTTACAATCAAAGAGGGAGGGTCAACAGATACAAGAGGTAATAACTGTGGGGCATGTGCTAATGAAGACAATAAATGTACAGTTGTTGGGGGGGCAGATAGGCTTCGCTGAAGAGATGAGTTGTCAGGGATCATCTGAAAGTGGACAAAGAACAGTATTCATATCCCTTGAAATTTTCCATATTTTGTCATGTTACAACCAAAACGTAAATGTATTTTATTGGGATTTTATGTGATAGACCAACACAAAATTCAAAATTGTTTACAAATAAATATTCTAAAATTGTGGCATGCATTTGTATGCAGCCCCCTTTACTCTGATACCCCTAACTAAAATCTAGTGGAACCAATTGCGTTCAGAAGTCACCTAATAAATAGAGTCCACTTGTGTGTAATTTGATCTCAATATAAATACAGATTTTCTTTGAAGCCCTCAGAGGTTTTTTGGAGGACCTTAGTGAACAAACAGCATCATAAAGGCCAATGAACACACCAGACAGATCAGGGATAAAGTTGTGGAGAAGTTTAAAACAGGGTTAGGTAATAAAAAATATCCCAAGCTTTGAACATCCCATAGAGCACTGTTCAATCCATCATCCAAAAATGGAAAGAGTATGGAAAAACTGCAAACTTACCAAGATATGGCCGTCCACCTAAACTGACAGGCTGGGCAAGGAGAGCATTAATTAGAGAAGCAGCCAAGAGGCCCATGTTAACTCTGGAGGAGCTGCATCAACATCTCAGGTTGGAGAATCTGTCTACAGGACAACTATTATCATGTACTCAATAAATTTGGCCTTTATGAAAGAGCAGCAAGAAGAAAGCCATTGTTGAAAGAAAGCCATAAGAAGTCCCATGTTCAGTTTGCGAGAAGCCACGTGGGGGACACAGCAAACGTGGAATGTGTTCTGGTCAGATTAAACCAAAATTTTACTTTTTCACCTAAAAGCAAAATGCTATGTGTGGTGGAAAACTAATACTGCACATCACCCTGACACATCATCCCCACTGTGAAACGTGGTGGTGGCAGCATCGTGTTGCGGGGATGCTTTTATTCAACAGGGATAGGGAAGCTGAAGACTTGAGACTGGGGAAGAGGTTCACCTTCCCACAGGACAATAACCCTAAATATATAGCCAGAGCTCCAACGGAATGGAATCTGTGGCAAGACTTGAAAATTACTGTTCACAGACACTCTCCATCCAATCTGACAGAGTTATTTTGTAAAGAATAATGGGCAAAAATGTCACTCTCTAGATGTGTAAAGCTGGTAGAGACATACCCAGAAAGACTTGCAGCTGTAATAGAAGTGAAAGGTGGTTCTAAAAGTATGAACTATTGTATTTTATTGGGATTTTATGTGATAAACCAACACAAAGTGGCACATAATTATGAAGTGGAAGGAAAATGTCCTTCCACTTCCCAATTATGTGCCACTTTGTGTTGGTTTATCACATAAAATCCCAATAAAATACATTTATGTTTTTGGTTGTAAAATGATAAAATGTAGAAAATTCCAAGGGGTATGAATAATTTTTCAAGGCACCGCAGGAGACAGTCGAACAGATTGGGGTAGAGCATTCCAAAGAATGAGAGAGGCTTGGGAGAAGTTCTGGAGGTGAGCATAGGATGAGGTGACAATGAAGCTAGAGGACAGGAGGTCTTGGGAGGAGCGAAGAGAATGATTTGGTTGTTATTTTGAAACCAGGTTAGTGATATAGCTGGGGGCCAGATTGTGGATGACTTTGCAAGCGTTTGTTAGTATCTTAAATTTAATTAATTGACCCCGATGGAGAAAGGAAGAGGAGAGGAGGAGGTAGAGTTGTAAGTGACACTGAAGGTGCAGTGGGATTGTTAGGATTAGAACCAGCGAAGAGTACAGTCAAGGAGAATAAAGGCGTGGAGTTTTATGGAGGAGGAGGGGTGGTCTACTGTGCCAAAGGCAGCAGAGAGATCCAGAATAAGTAGTACAGAAAAGTATCCATTGATTTTAGTCGTTAGTACGTACGTTTAAGGAGAGCAGTTTCCGTGGAGTGTTGAGGGTGAAATCCGGACTGAAGGGGATCAAGAAGTTTGTTCATAGTCAGATGGTTGCTCAGTCGGTTGTAGACCAGTCTTTTAAGGAGCTTGAAGGAGAAGGGGAGTAAGGAGATAGGGCATAGGTTGTTAAGATTGGTGGTGTCCAGTGAGGGCTTTTTAAGGATAGGGGTGACTAGCACATGTTTTAGAGAGTTGGGGATGATGCCAGAAGAGAAAAAAAGGTTGTAAATGTGAGTTAAAGTGCGTAGAATAGGGTCAGAAGATTCAGGGAGCAGGTGGTTGGATGGGTGTTAGAAAAAAGTTTAGCAACCTTGTTAGTACTAGCAGGGTTGAACGATTGTACCTGTGGAGATGTGGTGTTGAATAGAGGAATAGAGGAGGTTTATGTGCATTGGAGATCTCACAAATTGTATCAATCTTATTTTTTAAGTGATTGGCGATCAGGGGGGCAGTGAGTGAGGTAGTGGGTGAAAGCAGTGGAGGAAAGAGTAGAGTGTTAATGGTAGAGAAGAGTTGACTGGGACTGGATGATAATGTGTTAATAAGTGTGATAAAATAGGTCTGGTTGGCAGTGTATAGGCAGGAATAATATTTTAGAAGGGCAGGTTTATATTGGTTGAAGTCTTCCTGGGACTTAAAGGGGTTGTAAACCCTCCAGGTTTTTTACCTTAATGCATTCTATTCCCCCCTCCTGAGCCCCCTTTTTACTTACCCGAGCCCCATAATTTCCGCAGTGGGAACGAGCACACCATCTCCAGCCGGTGTCTCGGGTCATGATCGGATAGATTAATAGCAGCGCAGCCATTGGCTCCCGACTCCCGTAACAATAACGCAGCCGCCTGGGGGGGGCAGAGTCTTGCTGTCTGTGTCAACAGTGTGGGTGTCCCGAAGGAGAGCGCTTCTCTGATGGGGCAGTCGAGAAGAGTAGGGGCCACCAGAAGAGGAGAATTGGGCCCCCTCTCTATTTAAAAAAATAAAAACAAGGCTGTAGTAACCCTTTAACCACTTTCAGACCGGACCATTTTGCTGGTAAATGACCAGAGGTCTTTTTACAATTTGGCACTGCGCTGCTTTAACTGGTAATTGCGCGGTCATGCAATGTTGTACCCAAACAAAATTTGCGTCCTTTTCTTCCCACAAATAGAGCTTTCTTTTGATGGTATTTGATTGCCTCTGCGATTTTTATTTTTTGCGATATAAATGGAAAAAGACCGCAAATTTTGAAAAAAAATGATATTTTCTACTTTTTGTTATTAGAAAAATCCAATAAATTCAATTTTAGTCATACATTTAGGCCAAAATGTATTCAGCCACATGTCTTTGGTAAAAAAAAAGTCAATAACTGTATATTTATTGGTTTGCGCAAAAGTTGTCACATCTACAAACTAAGGTACGCAGCTTTTAGTTTACGACTGCCTATCTCAGTTCTTGAGGTGCTAAAATGGCAGGGCAGTACAAAACCCCCCCAAATGACCCCATTTTGGAAAGTAGACCCCCTAAGGAAATTGATAAGTGGCATGTTGAGCCCATCGAATATTTTATTTTTTTGCCTCAAGCGATTGAATAATGACAAAAAAATAATTTTTTTTTTTTTTACACAAAGTTGTCACTAAATGATATATTGCTCACACATGCTATGAGCATATGTGAAATGACACCCCAAAATAAATTCTGCTGCTTCTCCTGAGTACGGGGATACCACACGTGTGGGATTTTTTGGGAGCCTAGCCGCGTACGGGGCCCCGAAAGCCAAGAACCGCCTTCAGGTTTTCTAAGGGCGTAAATATTTGACTTCACTCCTCACTACCTATTACAGTTTTGAAGGCCATAAAATGCCAAGATGGCACAAAACCCCCACAAATGACCCCATTTTAGAAAGTAGACACCCCAAGCTATTTGCTGAGAGGCATTTTGAGTCCATGGAATATTTTATATTTTGCCACAAGTTGCGGGAAAATTACAAACTTTAATTTTTTTTTATTTTTTTTTCACAAAGTTGTCACTAAATGATATATTGCTCACACATGCTATGGGCATATGTGAAATGACACCCCAAAATAAATTCTGCTGCTTCTCCTGAGTACGGGGATACCACATATGTGGGACTTTTTGGGAGCCTAGCCACGTACGGGGCCCCGAAAACCAAGAACCGCCTTCAGGTTTTCTAAGGGCATAAATATTTGACTTCACTCCTCACTACCTATTACAGTTTTGAAGGCCATAAAATGCCAAGATGGCACAAAACCCCCACAAATGACCCCATTTTAGAAAGTAGACACCCCAAGCTATTTGCTGAGAGGCATGTTGAGTCCATGGAATATTTTATATTTTGCCACAAGTTGCGGGAATATTACAAACTTTTTTTTTTTTTTTCACAAAGTTGTCACTAAATGATATATTGCTCACACATGCTATGGGCATATGTGAAATGACACCCCAAAATAAATTCTGCTGCTTCTCCTGAGTACGGGGATACCACATATGTGGGACTTTTTGGGAGCCTAGCCGCGTACGGGGCCCCGAAATCCAAGCACCGCCTTCAGGCTTTCTAAGGGCGTTACAGTTTTGAAGGCCATAAAATGCCAAGATGGCACAAACCCCCCCCAAATGACCCCATTTTGGAAAGTAGACACCCCTAAATTTAGGGGTACACTAGTGAGACTAGGTAATAAATGGCGGGTGCCCTGAAACTATAAAAAAAATAACTAACCAACCAGCGTCACCTGTAACAGTTATATGGTGATCACTGGTGAAAGGGTTAACTAGGGGGCAATCAGGGGGCTTTATGCTGTAGTATATGGGGGTCCCTGGCGCTATAAAAAGCTGCGGCGAACCTAAATACCTACCTGCCTAACTAGCGTCACCTGTGACACTAATACAGTGATCAGAAAAACGATCGCTTATTAGGCTGGGTTCACACTGGAGCGATGTGGGAACGCCACGAATGCGCGGCGGGTTCCCGCATCACATGCCTCCCGGCGGCAGTTCACACTGCCCTATGCGAACTGCTGGGAGTGTCAGTGAAATGTTAATGACACCCCCAGATCAGTTCGCATATCGCAGTGCGATCTGCAAACTCGGATTGCATGGTGTGAACACCCATGCGATCCGATTCTGCTGCGGACCAAAAAAAGGGTCCCGTGCGAGTTTGCGGCGGGTGCGGCGGGTGCGACACGAATTCAGCCATACTATCTGTATGGCTGAACTCGAATCGCACAGAGATCGGATGTGATTTGCACTGCAGTGCGGTGCGAATCACATCCGTTCTCATAAACCGCTGCAATGTGAACCCAGCCTTAGTGACACTGGTGACGGGGGGTGATCACGGGGTTAAACCTTTATTGGGGGGGTTAGGGGGGTACCTTAGAACTAAAGGAGGCTAACCCTAACTGCCCTAACAGTTATTACAGTCACAAATGACACCCGCCGGGTGATCAGGGGGTTAAACCTTTATTAGGTAATAAATGGCGGGTGCCCTGAAACTATAAAAAAATAACTAACCAACCAGCGTCACCTGTAACAGTTATATGGTGATCACTGGTGAAAGGGTTAACTAGGGGGCAATCAGGGGGCTTTATGCGGTAGTATATGGGGGTCCCTGGCGCTATAAAAAGTTGCGGCGAACCTAAATACCTACCTGCCTAACTAGCGTCACCTGTGACACTAATACAGCGATCAGAAAAATGATCGCTTATTAGGCTGGGTTCACACTGGAGCGATGCGGGAACGCCACGAATCCGCGGCGGGTTCCCGCATCGCATGCCTCCCGGCGGCAGTTCACACTGCCCTGTGCGAACTGCTGGGAGTGTCAGTGAAATAATGACACCCCCAGATCAGTTCGCATATCGCAGTGCGATCTGCAAACTCGGATCGCATGGTGTGAACACCCATGCGATCCGATTCTGCTGCGGACCAAAAAAAGGGTCCCGTGCGAGTTTGCGGCGGGTGCGGCGGGTGCGACACGAATTCAGCCATACTATCTGTATGGCTGAACTCGAATCGCACAGAGATCGGATGTGATTTGCACTGCAGTGCGGTGCGAATCACATCCGTTCTCAAACCGCTGCAATGTGAACCCAGCCTTAGTGACACTGGCGACGGGGGGTGATCACGGGGTTAAACCTTTATTGGGGGGGTTAGGGGGGTACATTAGAACTAAAGGGGGCTAACCCTAACTGCCCTAACAGTTATTACAGTCACAAATGACACCAATGCAAAAAAAAAAAAAAAAAGCAATTGGTGTCACTGTGACTGGGGGGGCAGGGGTAATTGGGGGGGTGATCGGGGGGTAAAGGGGGGGTGTGAGTGTGCCTGGCATGTTCTACTGTATGTGGGGTGTGTTGGTGCAACTCACCGAACCTCTCTCCTCGGTGCCGGAACGAAAAATACCGACACGGAGGAGAGAATACATCACTTCCTCTCCTGTGTTTACATTACAGGAGAGGAAGTGATGTCACGGAGGATTTCCATTCGTCGAGAGCGATCGCGAGGGGGTGGCCATGAATGAATGGCCGCCCCCTCATCCCGGATCGCTCTCGAAGGAATGCCGACCGCCGCAGGCACCGGGGGGGGGCCCGATCGGGCCCCCCACCCGCGGGCAGGCAGGGACTTATATATACGCCCATATGCCTGCCCGTGCCATTCTGCCGACGTATATCGTCGTGCGGCGGTCGGCAAGTGGTTAATCTTACACCAGAGATGCTCAAGAGCGCGGCTACGTTTTCTGAGACTGTCGTCCATTTGCCAGGGTTGTAGCGATCAGGGCCTGATTCTGTGTGTAGTGAGGGGCGTGATCTTGTTTCCCTGGGGGGATGACAGTAAGCTGTTGTAGATGAAAGTGGGTATGTTGGGGCAGGACAGGGATGAAATTTAACAGATAACAGATAAGAATAGATAAGATGCAAATTTTATTTCTTTTGATAAGTAAAGACTCCTGAGACAGGGAAATGTATAAGTAAAGAGGCCTGAGATGGGGCCAGTTTGGCGTCCTTGCAAATTGTCAGGTCAAATAAATTACATAACAAGCTAAAGACCCTAGTCAGCCAAATGTGTAAAACACCCCCTCACTGGCCACAATTTCTAAAGCATCTATTGCTGTACCCGAGTTTTGCACGGGCTATATGGACAGGGACCCAATACCACCTCAAAAGTACTTTATAAGCTGATTCTAGGGCAGCAATATTGAAAGAACATTTAGCTACAATTGATCAGGCTTTGTGCCAGTCCTCTGGATCTATCACTATTGCTCCAAAGCGTTAAAGCAGAGAAAAGGCCAGGGGGCCCTGGGGAATGCTGGTATATACACATTTGAAGCTCATATTACGAAAGCAATACGACAAAGTGTTCTCTATAAAGTAAATGCAAGTGACCACCTAACCCTTGTTAGACTTGTCTATAGGATGTATATAAATGACACCCTGATTGACTCAAAAATAAATTATTATACATAAAACATCTGTACATATACATATATATATATATATATATATATATATATATATATATATAAACAAATATATACACTTCCTTTGAAATATTAGTGAACAACACAACAAATGTAATTATCCCTAAACCACAAAGTGCGAATGTGTATAATTTTTTAAATGCAAACGAAAAGACAAAAATCATAAAGAGTATCCAAAAAAGTTATTATTATTATAGACAGGACCATTAAATCCTTTTCATGTGCAGTTCTTGTCAGTGTCCATAAAATGATAAAGCCTTCACCACACCAGCTGTGACAGTGACCCCCCCTTGATGGAGCACTCACCAGCTACAGCGCCTAACATTCTCGTGCCAAGCTCAACAGGCGTTTGAATCACTTAAATGAAGACCGTAGATGTTCAGCACTCAGTATTTTTCCTCTTTTCAGGCTCCAATAAGGCTATCCCTCAAAATCCCTCAAAGAGAAAAAGAGACACCTCCCATAGTGTAACACTATAAAATATCTTTAATTGCAAATTTTTAAAAGCCACTCATTAATGCACTCACATGAACAAAACTTGAATAAAAGCACTTCAAAATCACTGCAATCCTTCACACCAGCGTACTTCACCCCAAGGCATTGGTGGTCACAGTGGTTACTGGTCAGAATAGCAGCGTAAATGCTGTCTCTCACCCTTCCTTCTGCTGTATGGTACCCCACAGCGAAGTTCTCAGTTTGAGCCCAGCGTCACACTCTCTCCAGTTCTATTCCTCGTGTTACACACACTCTTCCGCCTTGGTTGCAGTGTTCAATCAGTCAAAGATAGTTGCCAGATAGCCACGCGTGGGGCAACTATCTTTGATTGATTGAACACTGCAACCAAGGCGGAAGAGTGTGTGTAACACGAGGAATAGAACTGGAGAGAGTGTGATGCTGGGCTCAAACTGAGAACTTCGCTGTGGGGTACCATACAGCAGAAGGAAGGGTGAGAGACAGCATTTACGCTGCTATTCTGACCAGTAACCACTGTGACCACCAATGCCTTGGGGTGAAGTACGCTGGTGTGAAGGATTGCAGTGATTTTGAAGTGCTTTTATTCAAGTTTTGTTCATGTGAGTGCATTAATGAGTGGCTTTTAAAAATTTGCAATTAAAGATATTTTATAGTGTTGCACTATGGGAGGTGTCTCTTTTTCTCTTTGAGGGATTTTGAGGGATAGCCTTATTGGAGCCTGAAAAGAGGAAAAATACTTACTGAGTGCTGAACATCTACGGTCTTCATTTAAGTGATTCAAACGCCTGTTGAGCTTGGCACGAGAGTGCTAGGCGCTGTAGCTGGTGAGTGCTCCATCAAGGGGGGGGGTCACTGTCACGGCTGGTGTGGTGAAGGCTTTATCATTTTATGGACACTGACAAGAACTGCACATGAAAAGGATTTAATGGTCCTGTCTATAATAATAATAACTTTTTTGGATACTCTTTATGATTTTTGTCTTTTCGTTTGCATTTAAAAAATTATACACATTCGCACTTTGTGGTTTAGAGATAATTACATTCGTTGTGTTGTTCACTAATATTTCAAAGGAAGTGTATATATTTGTTTATATATATATATATGTATATATATATATATATATATATATATATATATATATATATATATATATATATATATATATATATATATGTATATGTACAGATGTTTTATGTATAATAATTTATTTTTGAGTCAATCAGGGTGTCATTTATATACATCCTATAGACAAGTCTAACAAGGGTTAGGTGGTCACTTGCATTTACTTTATAGAGAATTGTTTATATTTTTATATATTTTTGTAAGGGTAGAACTTATATAGGGGGTGTTTGCACTAATTAAGCGCCACAAGGTGAAATTGATTTGACAAAGTGGAGTTGTTGATTCATATTTACTTTTTGATTTATTTAGCTATATATATAAGTGGCAGCTGGGGGAGGGTGGGTGCTGGCGCGGTGATGACACACTTAGCTGGTGAATTTTGAGGTGTGTATTGAGTTTGGTATAATACGACAAAGTGCATTGAACCAGCATTATCCAGTTGTAGGTATTGGAAGAATTCCAAAGTGGGTGCCTCATACGTTTCCATTATAGAAACCCATGACGGAAAAGCACGCATGGTTAGGAAGTAGTGTACTTGTGCAAATCCATGAGAAGTCCTCCATGTAAATGCCCAAGGATGGCCCATTCCTGGCAGAAATAATGGGTTATTCAGGATCGTCAAAAGAGTAGAAAAGGGGACACTTTCAAATAAGTATTCACTTGTTTATTAAAGTCTTCAAAGTAGGTCATTCTGTCTCAGCCCTTTCCTTTGTTAACCACAAAACCATACAGCTGAGAAGGCACTTAAGCATACCATCTCCATGACTTCCTTTGGTCTTAAATTAATTTCATGTGCTGCACTTATATATGATTGGTCACCAGCATGAAATAAAGCATCGAGTAGGAATGTCCTGCACTATATGAGTGACCATTCTACACTATCAAAAAAACACTTCATGCTTTGAAGCTGATTTGCAGGCGCTACACATATAGTGCCTTGAAAAAGTATTCATATGCCTTGAAATTTTCCACAAATTTTCCACATTTTGACATATTACAACTAAAAACATAAATATATTTTATTGGGATTTTATGTGATAGATCAACACAAAGTGGCACATAATTGTGAAGTGGAAGGAAAATAATAAATTGTTTTCAATTTTTTTACAAATAAATATCTGTAGCATGCATTTGTATTCAGCCCCCTTTACTCTGATACCCCTAACTAATTTAATCACAGTAGAAATATAGCTTTTCTGTGAAGCCCTCAGAGGTTTTTTAGAGAAACTCAGTGAACAAACAGCATCATGAAAGCCAGGGAACACACCAGACAGGTCAGGGATAAAGAAGAAAGCCATTGTTAAAAGAAAGCCATAAGAAGTCCAGTTTGGAGTTTGTGAGAAATCATGTGGGGGACACAGCAAACTTGTGGAAGAAGGTGCTCTGGTCAGGTGAGACCAAAATTTTACTTTTTGGCCTAAAATCAGAACGCTACGAATGCAAATCACCCTGAACACACCACCCCCACCGTGAAACATGGTGATGGCAGCATCAAGTTGTTGGGATGCTTTTCTTCAGCAGGGACAGGGAAGCTAGTCAGAGTTGGTGGGAAGATGGATGGAGCCAAATACAGGTCAATCTTAAGACTTGTACACACGATCAGACTTTCCACCAACAAAACGGTGGAATTTTTTCAGAAGGGTGTTAGCTCAAACTTGTCTTGCATACACACGATCACATAAATGTTGGCCAACAATTAAGAACGTAGTAACGTACTAGACATACTACGTGGTTTTTCAGCTCTTTAGCGCCACCCTTTGGGCTCCTTCTGCTAATTTCATGTTAGTAGAAGTTTGGTGAGTGTTGATTTGTGCTTTTCTTTTCACTCTTTTCATTTAGTGCTTTTCAGTTTGTTTCTGAAAGGCCATCCATCAACCAGACATGTTGCAGAATCGGAGGAGACATTTGATTGTCCCTCTCTGCAAGAATTATCAACGCGGTTTCCCTGGGCCTCTGGGGCTATCTCCAATTGTCAATATTTTAACACACTTACCTTCATTTGGGAATTCAAAGATATGTGGTGAGGCCTGTCTTCCTAACTTTTTGATCATTTGTTTTCTATGCCCTTGTAATTTGATATTTTGTCATTGGATTTCTGCTTGGTCCTTGATATAGTCACTAAGCCTAATGAATAAATAAGAGATATATGTGTTGTATTTATGCTATAGGCATTTCAAAAGGATGTTTCTCATTTTTGCTTTGTTATTGCAGCATACAAAAGAGCTCTACCATCAATCTCCTGAAGAAACTCTAATGAGTGAAACATGTCGAAAGTGGTAGCGCTTTATATGTTTATGTCAAAATAACTTATATTTTCTGTTGTATGGATGTATTATTGTTTTCCTTTTGTTTTTATCACTTTGTAATTTAATAAAAACCAATGTTTTTTATACTTTTACTTCTGGTACTTTGACCCTTTACACTTGTTACTGCTAAAGTCCCAAGGTTTGTTACCTCTCAGCCCCCCTCTTTCTGATTTATTTTATACATTTTGGGATGTGGTATCTTTAGTTTGATCTCTTTATCTTGCCTTTTTTTGATAATATAAAACATAAATACTTCACAAAACATATACTATACATGTGAGCCAGTGATAAAAACACGTTTAAACAAGTATTCACCTTTCAAGTAAATCTGCAAAGTAGGTCATTCTTTCTCATCCCTTTCCTTTGTTAACCACAAAGTCAAAACGCTGAGAGGGTACTTTGACATACAGTCTCTTCGACTTCCTTGGTTCCTAAACTGATTTGATGTGGTACCCTTATACATTACAGAATTGGTCAAGACTATGAAAGAACGGTGAGTAGGAATGTCAAATACAATAGACACCCATTCTGTGCTATTCTGAGTCTGACCATTCTACCCGTTATACCTACCTATCTGAAGAACACTCCAAACTTTGCAACTGATTTGCAGGCACTACACATGTTATTTAAAACCTGTTTCCAGCTTCTTAAATACAAACATAAAAGATAAAACCACACTAAAAAATATATTTTCGAAAGAACAAATGAAAAGTAAATGGAGTTACGTTTTAGAAGAGTGACAGGCTGTATTGAGGTTTTGATTTGTTTATACTTAGATCTAAGGCCGCGTACACACGGGCGGATTGTATGGCCTACTTAGTCCGTCATACAATCCGACGGACAGTCCGTCCTACTTTCGAATGAACGGACTTGACCACACACGGATGCACAAACAGTCCGTCGAAAGCTTGCGCGATGACGTGTACAGCACATACGACGGGACTAGAAATAGGAAGTCCAATACACAGCAATGCAACCTTTCGCCGTGTAAATCCTTTCTGAGCATGCGCCATTCTTAGTCCATCGAACTAGCCTACTGACGAGCGGATTATCCGCTGAAACCAAAGTATGACGGACAGTATTTTGAAAAATCCGAAATACATAGTACGCCAGACTGCACGCTGAAAAAGTCCGCTGAAGCCCACACACGAGCGGACTGTCCGCTGAAATGTGTTTAGACGGACTAAGTAGGCCATACAGTCCGCCCGTGTGTACGCGGCTTCAGGGTAACCATGCTGGGGAACCTTCCATCACAAAGGCTTGTGACCTCATTAACTAAAATGTGAAGTGAGGTGAAGTGCAGAGAAGTGAAATGAATGCAACAGATAACTTCAAATATCCAATCACGAGTAAGGGAATTTGAATAAAAATGTTTCTTTGCATGACTGTGTAAAGTGAACAGAAGTAGCCTTGATAAACTTTACTTTTCTTCCTAACCAGGGAAAACTGAGTGATTTTGCCAAAACTGATTTCACATACAAATTATTGATTTAGAAAATATTGTTAAAATCTGCCTCAATGGAGATTGTTTAAGCAAAATTTGGCTGAAAAAAAAATGACATGGCTTTAGTTGTCATTTTTGTTTAAAGCCGAACTTCACCTAAAAAGGGAAGTTTCACTTTTTTGGACCTAACCAGTCTCTAAAATCAAGGTATAAGTAGGCTCTGGTCAATAGGCTATAACATTACTACCTTATATAAGAGTGAGTTCTATCTCTCTCTTTATTATTATATTTATCTTTTTCATCCCAGGCCCACTTTCAGTCTCTCTTTCATACATATGAAGTTTATCTCTGCGTAAATCCATCGGTGGGATGCCTAAATAACTTACTATATATATTGCTGCACTCGGGAGATATACACTCAACTATCTATATGTTTCAATCTGGGATGCCAGTGCATCTTTACATACATATGTATTACTATTCTAGATCTTTCTCACCCGCACACATGGTTCAATATCGACAAGATCATCTAGGTGACTCTGACATTGCCTTTTTGTCACGGAATGGTGTTCGCTCTCCTCGATGCTGTAATATGATCAATGTCAGACTATTTGGGTGAGCACTATAAACATTGTTATACTTTTTGTAAAATAACTGTTTGTTGATACTAATGTCAAATGTTTTTGTAATTTTAACTATACAGATGCATGGGAAACAGCCCTGAAGAAGCAGTAACTATAACTGTGAAACGTGTCGGCTGCTCAGTACACCCAACCATTTGTTCAATATTCTCAAAATGAGTATTAACCTTGGTAATTTGTTGCACGACTAACATTGTTTTAAGTTGTATATTTTTTGTAATAAATTAATTTTTTCAAATATCCTCTATGGTTGTGCTTGCCTCACGACAGACATGTGTATCTTTAAAAGTCCCAACCATTATTAGGGGACAGGTTTTCATCTGTTCCCTTTAAATTTCTTTTACTTGCTACTTATCAGGGATGTGGATGCAATACTCTGTCTCTAGATTCTGTCCATAAACGTCTCTATATATATATCCAGGCAGGTAGTGTATTTTGCTTACATTGGCTACAATATAGGGTAATTGTTGAGCTGAGCTATACACTGTAGGTATAGTAAAGAATAGAGTAAGTGACTGGGATATGAAAACTTTCATTTTTATAACATCAGCTTAGCAATAAAAGTACATGCACTAGTTATTACTGATAATGCAGTAAAAGGCTAACTTCAAAAATGTCCTTTCATGTTGAGAGAGCTGCATGTCTGCCGGTCATCTCTATCCACAACTTTCCTGATTCTCTGCATGCTTTATCATTTTTCTGGTGCTGTTTGCTCTGTGAATGCTGTTAATTAAGAATGCTTTCAGAAATAGAAGTGTTAATAGTTTATTTTTCTCAATTAACAAAATGAGATGTAAATGAACAGAAGAGAAATCCAAATCAAATCAATATTTGGTGTGACCACCCTTTGCCTTCATAACAGCATCAGTTCTCTGAGGTTAACTTGTACACAGTTTTTGAAGGAACTTGGCAAGTAGGTTGTTCCAAACATCTTGGAGAACTAACCACAGGTCTTCTGTGGATTTCGCTGCCTCAAATCCTGCTGTCTCTTCATGTAATCCCAGACAGACTATGTGATGTTGAGATCAGGGCTCTGTGGGGGGGCCAAACCATCACTTCCAGGATTCTTTGTTCTTTTTTACACTGAATATAGTTTTTAATGACATTGTCTATATGTTTGTGGTTGTTTTCCTGCTGCAGAATAAATTTGGGGCCAGTCACTTGTCTCCCTAATGGTATGACATGATGGATAATTATCTGCCTGTATTTCTCAGCATTGCGAATACCATTTTTCCAGACCAAATCTCCAACTCCATTTGTAGAATGCAGTCCCAAACTTGCAAGGAACCTCCACCTTCACTGTTGTCCACAGATACTCATTATTGTACTGCTCTCCAGCTCTTCAGAGAATATATGTCTCCTGCTACACTGTCATGTTGTTTTTAGTGTCACGCAAAGTAGAGGTGAAAGCATATCCCTGTGTCCCAGAGCAATAGTAAATGTAAAGAGGAATGGATTGCTGCTACTCCGAACCAGCCCAGGTGAATACAGGTACTTACTTTACAGCATTTTACACCTGCCTAAACTTTTGCACAATACTCTCATTAACAATATATAGTATCTAACAAAAGTGAGTACACCTCTCACATTTTTGTAAATATGTTATTATATATTTTCATGTGACAACACTGAAGAAATTACACTTTGCTACAATGTAAAGTAGTGAGTGTACAGCTTGTATAACAGTGTAAATTTGCTGTCTCCTCAAACTAACTCAACATACAAACATTAATGTCTAAACCGTAAAAATGTCCAAATTGGGCCCAAAGTCTCAATATTGTGTTTGGCCGCCATTATTTTCCAGCACTGCCTTAAGGGCATGGAGTTCACCAGAACTTCACAGGTTTCCACTGGAGTCCTCTTCCACTCCTCCATGATGATATCACAGAGCTGGTGGATGTTAGAGACCTTGCAGTCCTCCACATACCATTTGAGGGTGCCCCACAGATACTCAATAGGGTTTAGGCCTGAAGACATGCTTGGCCAGTTCATTATCTTTACCTTCAGCTTCTTTAAAGCGGGACTGTACTGGGGAAAAAAATATTAAAAGCCAGCAGCTATAAATACTACAGCTGCTGACTTTTAATAAATGGACACTCACCTGTCCCGGGGTCCAGCGATGCTGGCAGCCGAGGCCGATTGATCGCTCGGCTCTCGGCTGCTGCCGCACACCATTCTAGGTGAGGGAATCAGGAAGTGAAGTGAATCGGCTTCACTTCCCGGTTCCCTACTGCGCATGCGCGAGTCGCGCAGCGCAGTAGGAATTGTCCGTGCTGTCTCTGGGACCCGTGTGTGTCCCAGCATACAGCGCGGCAGGACAGGAAGAGGCATAGACTCCCACGGGAGTCTATGCCCGGAAGTGGGTGTAAATACCTGTCTTTGACAGGTATCTGTACCCCCCTCCCCCCTGAAAGGTGCCAATTGTGACACCGGAGGGGGGAGGGTTCCGATCAGCGGAAGTTCCACTTTAGGGTGGAACCCCGCTTTAACAAGGCAGTGGTCGTCTTGGAGGTGTGTTTGAGGTCGTTATCATGTTGGAATACTGCCCTGTGGCCCAGTTTTCAAAGGGAGGGGATCATGCTCTGCTTCAGTATGTCACAGTACATGTTGGCATTCATGGTTCCCTCAAACTGTAGCTCCCCAGTGCTGGCAGCACTCATGCAGCCCCAGACCATGACACTCCCACCACCATGCTTGACTGTAGGCAAGACACACTAGTCTCTGTACTCCTCACCTGGTTGCCGCCACACACGCCTGACACCATCAGAACCAAATTATTTTATCTTGCTCTCATCAGACCACAGGACATGGTTCCAGTAATGCATGTCCTTAGTCTGCTGGTCTTCAGTAAACTTTTTGTAGGCTTTCTTGTGCATCATCTTTAGAAGAGGCTTCTTTCTGGGATGACAGCCATACAGTTTGATGCAGTGTGCGGCATATAGGCTGAGTACTGACAGGCTGACTCCCCACCCCTTCAACCTCTGTAGCAATGCTGGCAGCACTCATACGTCTATTTCCCAAAGACAACCTCTGCATATGACGCTGAGCATGTGCACTCAAGTTCTTTGGTCAACCATAGTGAGGTCTGCTCTGAGTTAAACCTTGTATGGTCTTGGCCACCGTGCTGCAGCTCAGTTTCAGGGTCTTGGCAATCTTCTTATAGCCTAGGCCTTTTTTATGTAGAGCAACAATTCTTTTTTTTCAGATCCTCAGAGAGTTCTTTGCCTTGAGGTGCAATGTTGAACTTCCAGTGACCAGTATGAGAGAGTGATAACACAAAATTTAAAGTGGAAGTAAACTCCCCTATCGTTTTCAGCCAAGGAAGCTGCCATCTTTGCCTCTGTTTAATCTTCAACTGCTATGGTGCTGCACATGTGATTCGTTATGACACCAGCCATTGGATGGTTTGATAGTTTGGCTGAGAGCACAGCCAATGTGCAGTTAGCATTCCCGGAATGCCTTTTATTTTAACTGTTTAAATCCATGGGTTTACTTCCACTTTAACACAACTACTCCCCATTCACACCTGAGACCTTATAACACTAACGGGTCACATGACAACGGGGAGGGAAAATGGCTAATTGGGCCCAATTTGGACAGTTTCACTTAGGGGTGAACTCTCTTTTGTTGCCAACGGTTTAGACATTAATGGCTGTGTGTTGAGTTATTTTAAGCAGACAGCAAATCTACACTGTTATACAAGCTGTACGCTCACTAATTTACATTGTAATAAAGAGCGTTATTTACAAAAAGGCAAATCCACTACAAGTGCAAAGTGCACTTGAAATTGCACTTGGAAGTGCAATCGCTGTAAATCTGAGGGGCAGATCTGAAATGAGGGGAAGCTCTGCTGATTTTATCATCCAATTATGTGCAAGCTAAAATGCTGTTTTTTATTTTCCTTGCATGCCCCCCTCGAATCTACAGCGACTGCACATCCAAGTGCACTTTCAGTGCAATTTCATGTGACCTTTGCACTTGTAGTGCAAAGTGGATTTGCCTTTAGTAAATAACCCCCAAAGTGTAATTTCTTCAGTGTTGTAACATGAAAAAGCAATAATAAAATATTTCCAAAAATGTGAGGGGTGTACTCACCTTGGTGAGATACTGTATATGAGAGAGACATAGACAGACAGACAAACAACAGACAGACAGACCGTATATAGGTGAACATGAACTGACAGTACTAAGTTGCCTTTACCCGCTTGATTATTTTTGGCAGCTGGTTTAAATTGCTACAGTATTACCTGCAATGATTAAATTCATACTCAGGTCTACTGTTCCAGAAATATGATGATCTTCACTGAACAATAAAAAATAAAAAAAGGAAAAAAACAACAACACAATTCTTATGCAAACAGAAAATAGTTTCCCCTGCATTTATCGTTAACTAAGGCATGTGGTTTCCTTTCTAACACTGTCTTGAGCAATCTCTATATTGAAGCTGTGTACTTATCTTCCAGGCAGTGAACCAGGTGTAAAGTTCATTGCGTACATTTTCCTATTGGCTTCTTGTTTCAGATAGTACTGTTTTCTATTGACCGTTGCTGAAATGTTAAATCTTTTCCTGTTTATTCATTTTTTTACTACTGGCATATGCAGCAAAAGTAACTGGATTGTGTAATATTGGATTGTGTTCTCTGAGCCTGACCTGATGGTTAGTGATTCTCACTATTGCACAGCGAAACTTGCTAACCACAGCAAATCATGCTTAGTGGGCTAACTCACTGTTTGAATGTATAACATTAACTCGCAAAGTATGCTGAAACTACTTTAACACTTTGAGAAGCGCAGAAGTCATAAAGGTCAAAATACTTCCTTTATAAGCCTGAAAATATTCCAGCAGAGCCTCAAAATAGCTAATCTATTTTTATTGGAGTCTGAATTCTAAATCAAACTTAAAGGGGTTGTAAACTCTCATTCAAAAAAATAAATAAAATAATAAACAAGCCAATACTTACCTGCTCTGTGTAATCGTTTTGCACAGAGAATCCCTGATCCTCTTCTTCTGGGGTATGCCCTGGCGCTCAAGGTCCCTCCTCTTCATCAGGTGCCCCCACAGAAAGACGCTTTCCATGGGGGGCACCCATGCAGGCTTGCACCCCAGTCCCGTTGCTGCGTCCACTGACACAGACAGTGGGACTCGGTCCTGCCCCTGTTCCTGTGTCACTGGATTTGATTGACAGCAGCAGGAGCCATATCAATCTGTCCAATGAGGAGAGAGACAGTGGCTGGAGCTGCTGCACTTGTGCACATCGCTGGATCAGATCAGGCTCAGGTAAGGAAAAGGGAAGGTCTGGGGGGAGCTGCAGCACAGAAAGTTTTTCATCTTAATGCATAGAATGCATTAAGGTGAAAAACCCTGAGGCTTTACAACCACTTTAAATTATATAAATGTGAATATTATTTGTGGTTAGAAATCTTTGCATTTACAAAGATTCTCAATATATATACTGAAGTATATTTGAAACATGTGTATGGGCTTAGAAGCTTGGAGGGTAGCTACTACACAAGAAAGAGGGAGAGGTTTTACTTTTAGTAGCAATCTTTCTTGGCAGATTGAGCACTTAATTAATACACCAAATGCTTTGCACTACAAGCACATTGTTAGTATTTGATCCATGGCAACATGCCTCATATAGTGCAACCTTAAAATTAGCTTTCCTTCACTGTCATAGATTGGATTCTACTAGGGACCCAGGCTCATTATAAAATTATTAGTTGTAGCGTATCACAGAGTGGTTCTGTGGATACAAAAACAGTAACCAGTACCACCTCGTATCAATTTGGAATCGCAAGAGAAAACGAGACTTGGACTTTTTAGGCACAACCAAACAATTTTACAAAAATATAATATTTATTATAAACACATAAAAATTTGTTTACATGATATCTAAAAAACCCACATTGATATATCATCGCATATTATGCATTGCCGCTACTGTACAAAACCATAACATATCAACCAGGAGATTGGAGATAGATCAAGGTCGTTCTATAGTATATATAAATTTAGGAGTGTGGTTTGATTACAGGGAAGCGGTAGAAAGATGTTATTGCTCATTGCGCTTCTTCAGGAGAGTTGACATTGACTATCAAAAATAGAAAAAGAAAGACATACATAAATATGATACAACAAACTAAGAAATAAACTAACATACTATATACATAGAGAGCTCCCCAGTCTGAATCCATAGTGGCCAAACCCAAGCATCTATAATGCAGACAGAGAGAAAGGCAAACCAAAATACTATGGGAACGTGCATAACATAGTAAGATATTTATAAAACGAAAGGAGGCACAAGCCTCCTGAGGGCAGAATAGTTTATATGATATTAGCAATAAAGTTTGTCTCTCTCTGTCCTCATTCTCAGTTTGCCTTTAAAGTCCATCCTATAGGGGATTCCGTTTTTAGCTTCTCTCTGTCCGCATTCTCAAGAGCGAATTCTCTTTTTTAACATCTTTCTACCGCTTCCCTGTAATCAAACCACACTCCTGGATTTGTGTATATTATGGAATGACCTTGATCTATCTCCTAGTCTCCTAGTTATTATGGTTTTGTACAGTAGCGGCATTGCATACTATGTGTTGGTATATCAATGTGTTTTTTTTAAGATATCACATAAACAAATGTTTATATGTTTATAATAAATATATTTTTGTAAAATTGTTTGGTTGTGCCTAAAAAGTCCATGTCCCCTTTTCTCTTGCTATTCTAAGCTCATTATATTTGCCCAAATCCCTATGACCTCATGGGCCACAAACAGCAAACAACTACCTGTCTCTCTATACAGGCCTCATAGAAAAACAAACAATTCCCACCAAAGGAAGTCACCAAATACAACATGTTTAATTTACCGTGCTGCTAATTCCCAGATCTCGACAAACTTTACCACTTTGGCCTCTCTACAGCCATTTTTAACATCTTTCTCAGAAAGGTCACCCTTATGAGCAGACCTGTCAAGTAACTTGGAAAACTCAGAACGCACCCAGTGGTGTTCTCCCAGGAGCCTCAGTAAATACTCTAAAATTTCACAATACTTGACATTTTACCCAGCACTTTTAGCCACCTCCCGGTGTCCTGTTACTTGCTAAATCCTGCTGTTGTTCCACTGTCCAGACTTCAGATCAGCATGGAAACAGTGCAGGCAGTGAAGAAACCTGCTAGCCCCACTGCTTCTGGTCATATGACAACAGCCTGTCCCATTATGCAAACAACCCCCTCCCGGTCGGCAGGTGTCACCTCCCCCAGCAGTCGATCAATTGGACCCGCACTTACCCCATCTAGGTTGCAGATGGGCAGCGTTCCTACGGGCGATGGATGGACATCTCCTTCTCCTCTGCATCACAGTGGCTTCTGCTGTGCTTCTCCTTCCTCCTCCTCCTAGGCATCCAGTAGGGTCACTTGTCCTTTCAGCCAATTGGATGATGGGTTGGGTGGGTTGATAGATTGGCTGGGAAGAGGATCAGTGTGAGAATAGTGAATATTCATTCACTGCACCCCGAGCCAACATTTATACAGCGCTGAAAACTGAAATTTGGCCTGGGCAGGAAGGGGGTGAAAATTCCCTGTTTTGGAAGTGGTTAAATATGACCCACCCCTTCCTGTTTAAGACCCAACGTGTTATCTCTAAACCACACCCTTCCTTTTTAGGCGCCATATTTTCCTCTTAGAGCTCCACCTCTTATTCTGTACATTAAAAGTAGGTACCAAATGCAGCCTCATCAATACCCATCAATGCAGCCTCATCAGCGCCCATCAATGCAGCCTCACCAGTGCCCATCAGCGCAGCCTCATTAGTGCCCATCAATGCAGCCTCACCAGTGCCCATCAATGCAGAATATCAGTAACCATCAATGCAGCCTCATCAGTGCCCATTATTGAAGCCTCATCAGTGCCCATCAATGCAGCCTCACAAGTGCCGATCAGTGCTGCCTCATCAGAGCCCATCAATGCAGCCTAATCAGTGCCCATCAATGCAGCCTTATCAGTCAATCAATCAGTAACACCTCATCAGTGCCCATCAATGCAGTATCACTAGTGCCCATCAATGCAACCTGATCAGTGCCTATCAATGCAGCATCACCAGTGCCCATTAATTCAGCGTCACCAGTGCCCATCAGTACAGCCTCACCAGTGCCCATCAGTGTAGCCTCATCAGTGTCCATCAAAGCAGCCTTATCAGTACCCAGCTATGCAGCCTAATCAGTGCCCATCAATGCAGCCTCAGCAGTGCCCATCAAAGCAGCCTCACCAATGCCCATCAAAGCAGCCTCACCAGTGCCCAGCAATGCAGCCTGATCAGTGCCCATCAATGCAGCCTCATCAGTGCCCATCAATGCAGCCTCACAAATGCAGCCTCACCAGTGCTCACTAAGGGTCTCCAATTGCATTCTAATCACACCTGTCCTCCGCACCTTAACATACACACAGAAAGTGTGTGCATTAGGGGGTGGAGTATGGACACAACTGATGGGGCAGGCACAACATAGATTGGATAGATCATAAGGAGGTTGGGAAAAATCATTAGCCTTTTCAGCAAAACTGCATTCACTCCAAATAGAGACATGTGTAGTTAAAGAGACAAAAAAAAGAAAAAGAAATATCCATCAGTCTTAAGGCCACTTTCACACTGAGGTGCTTTACAGGCGTTTTAGTGCTTAAAATAGTGCATCTCATGCCACTCCAGTGTGAAAGCCTGAGTGCTTTCACACTGGGGCGGTGCACTTGCGGGATGGGAAAAAAAATCCTGCAAGCAGCTTCTTTGGCGCAGTTTGGAAGCGCTGTATACAGAGCTCCTACACCGTCCCTGCCCATTGAAATGAATAGGCAGTGCGCCTGCAAAGTGCTTCGACAGCACCGCAACATGGGCTGTTTTAACCCTGTCTTTGGCCACTACCAGGGGTTAAAAGCACCCTACTAGTGGCCAAAAAGCGCTGCTTAAAACTAGCAGCACTTTACCACTGATGATCATGCCATCCCTGTGTGAAAGTACCCTAAATGTAGTTAGCAGGATGGACAATAAAATCCAGACTGATCTATAATGAGAAATTACAATTTTCTTCATATGTCAGAAGGCAGCTTTAGCCATACAGGTAGTTATGAATAAGCAAACACTAAGGTGTTAAATGGCATTTATTCCAGAAGCACCAGCATGTAGATGTTAAAGTGGGAGTCCACCGGGACTCCGCGTTTTTTTTTTTTTTTTAAAAGCCAGCAGCTACAAATACTGCAGCTGCTGACTTTTAAAATAGTAACACTTACCTGTCCAGCGCGCCCGCGATGTCGGCACCCGAAGCTGATCTCTAGATCGTCTGTAAGGTGCTGCCGCCGCCATCTTGGGTATGGGAATCAGGAAATGGAGCCTTTCGGCTTCATTTCCCGGTTCCCTACTGCGCATGCGCGAATCGCGCTGCGCAATAAGGACGGTCCCCGCTGCCTCTGGGATCTGTGTGTTTCCCAGCAGGCAGCGGGGCACTTACGGAAAGGGGCGGGCACTTGCGGAAAGGGGCGTAATCTACGCCCCTTTCCGCAGAGAGCTATCCCGGAAGTGGGTGCAGAATATCTGTACTGTACAGGTATCTGCACCCCCCTCCCCCCTGAAAGGTGCCAATTGTGGCACCGGAGGGGGGGAGGGTTCCGATGAGCGGAGGTCCACTTTAGGGTGGACCTCTGCTTTAAAGTGGAGTTCGACCCAAAAATGGAACTTCCACTGTGCGGATTCCTCCCCCCCTCCAGTGTCACATTTGGCACCTTTCAGCGTGGGGCAGATACCTGTCTAATACAGGTATTTGCTCCCACTTCCGGTGAAAGATCACCGCAGTATCCTAGGTGATCTATGCCATGTCCGGCCCCTCCTCCATCCCCCTAGCTGTCTTCTGGGAGACACACAGGTCCCAGAAGACAGCAGAGAGCAGTCAGGATGCACAGCAGAACTCTGACTTAAGAAGGGTTAACCATATGCGTAAGCAGCAGTGTACATGTGTCCCTTGAAGCAGAGTACCACTTGGTTATTTAGCAACTATCAGCCTTTGTCGGGGGCAGAGCTTTTTATTTCTGTTTGGGTCGGTGCCCAGTGTTCACCATCCCCCATGTTGAGGGCATGTGGCATGGTATGGTTCAGGGGGGGTGCTCGCTCATTCCTCCCCTTTCCTGGCCTCCTGGGTAGCATGCTCGGATAAGGGTCTGGTTTTGGGGGGAACCCCCCAGCATTTATTTTTCTCATTTTGATGTGGGGTTCCCATTAAAATCTATACCAGATCCAAAGGGCATGGTATGGGGTTGGGGGGGGACCCCGCGCAGTTTTGTTTTTCATTTTTTTATTTGCTGGCAATTCTGTTTACATCCAACTGTTAGCTGGGAACCTGATGTATTTGTTTGGTGGACAAAATTGTTAGTAGGAAAGGATTAAAAATAAAGAGGAAAAATGTCTCAAAGTCACGCTGATATGGACACAAGTGTGATTTCAGTGTAATTTACATTACAGTCTAGGAGAGATAAATCTCACCGAAGTTGGACAAATGTAATACACAAACTTCTTTTCAAAATGCACCCCTTCAAGTTGCAGCTATTAAGACAGAGCCATAGAAATACATTACACGACTTCAGGTGCGATTTGGAAATTACACGTGACACCTAAAGTCACACCAGTGTGAATGGAGCCTTAGTCAAATCATCTCCATTTAACCTCCCCGGCGGTACGATTATTTCAGATTTTAGGTGCTAAAAGCGGTACCATTATTTTGCATGAAAATTTGGCGTTTTATATTGTAGTCCTGTAATTCTTAGGAATAACTCCCTTAAATCTGTCCAAACCAGAGACATCTAGCAGACATCCCGGGTATGATAAAGTTTGAAAAATGAAATCATAAATTATAATATAATAAATAACTATAAATAATTGTACCAAATAATAATATAACAATAATAAAAATTATTCAATAATGAAATCAAATCAAAAACACTGAAATTTGCTCAGTTGCAGAATTGTCACTGTCATTACTTTTCAGTATTTGATGACGGATCTCCCCACAAATCGCTATCGCTCAATTCTGCAAGTGATTCCAATTTATTATCGCTGTTTTCTAGCTGGTCTAAAACCATTTTTGATGTAAAATGACAGTTTGGTTGCTATGGACAATCTCCAGTTTCCAGGCATAAAGAACAGTTTTTATTATATAAAACTGCATGCAGAGCACTGGACAGACCACTAGGGACAAAGGGGATGTGAAATATTTACATACAGCAATGTAATCTGTAAGATTACATTATACTGTATGTATACTGTCTGTTTCACTTTTTGAATTTGGCGCCGATCTCCATCCCCGTGCGTCGCAACGCTCGCAGGGCACGGAGATCGGCTCCGTGATAGATCGAGCGAGACACGGCTCGCTCGTACAGCGCGGGGACATCGCTGGATCCGAGGGAGAAGGTAAGTAAACCTCCTCCTGGATCCAGCGATGCAGTCCCGAGTCTGGCTCGGGGTTACCGCTCTTGGTATAAAAATTCCACCCCGAGCCAGACTCGGGAATACCATCAGGGGGGTTAAGACCCTTAATCTGATCTCATGATAGACTACAATAAATACTGCTATCTCTTAGCCCACGTACACACGGTCGGAGATTTTGCCAACCAAATCCGTCTGATTTTGCCCATCGGATTTAGTCCGACGGATTGTGTCTGAAACTGTTGCATACACACGGTCGGGCCAAGTTGGCGAAAAATCCGATCTTTCAGAACGTGATGACGTAATTTCGTTACGATGGGACTACATTCAGGCTAGTAGCCAATAGCTTTGATGTAGGAATTTGATCTGAGCATGCGTGGCACTTGGTCCGATGAAAATTCTCTACACATGATCGGATTAGGTCCGTCCGGCCCAGTTGGTCGGGAAATCTTTCCAACATGTTGGAAATTTGGATTGGATGGAGATTCGGACGGAATCAGTCGGATGCATACCACACACAGTCGGATTATCTGACGACGTGGTCCGATAAGACTCATTCCGACAGATTCTCCGACCGTGTGTACAAGGACACATAATCTTTGTATCAGCTTATTAAAGTGAAACTTAAAGCAGAGCTACACACGAAAGTGGAAGCTCCGCTTGTTCACACCCTCCACGGCCACATTTGGCACTTTTTGGAGAGAAGGGGGAGCGGGTACCTGGTTTTGACAGGTACCCGCTCATACTTCTGGGTAAGATCTCCGCATGGCGATCTTCAACATTTCCAGCCCCTCCTTCTTCCCCACTGTGTCTCCACAGTGGAAGCACATGTATGGAATGGATAGGTGAGCCTGGAGGCTGCCCAAGCCCCCTTAAAGGAACAGAAGCACACTGGACACCCAGCAAGAGCACAATGGCAGCGAAGGTGCCCAGTGTGTCCCCGGACCATATACAGGTATACGAACAGTAACAAAAAACTAGCCACTGCCCACACCCATAACTGGCCTTCACAGTAAGGAGCACATGGACGGCATATACATGTAAGACAAAAAAATTCCATAGCTCAACTCACCAACCAGCCTGCTGCCCAACCAAATTAACCTGTCTTACCATCTGTTAAAAGCAGGGGTTTATTTAGCACACATTTCCAAATGCATGTGAAAGCTGCAAGGCCTCATCACAGCACCCTGTGTTGCTGTTAGGACTGCAGGCAACACAGGGTGCCGTGACGAGACCTTGCAACTCTCGCATGCATTTTCAAATGTCTGCTAAGTAAACCCTTGCTTTTATCAGATGGCTAGACAGGTTAATTTAGTTTCAGGTCAAGTTCTTCATCAAGGACTCAGGGCAGTGAAAGGTCAGTGAGTCTTACTACAGTGGAGGGCTGGATGTGCCCAGAGGTCAGTAAGGGAACTTTGCTTCTACACGGCCATTAGCAAAGTCTTCATCATTTACACGGTGAATGATGAGGAGTCCTGGATCAGAGGAGAGACTGTGGGGATCTGTGTCAAATCGATGTGGCCCGAGGGCACAGGATTTGCAAGTTGGGCTGGCTGGGAACAGCAGTCCACCGTCCATTAGAAAGCTTTTAAACTACTAGGCCTTTGGGGAGAGGTACTGCAGGAACCAGGTCGAGTAGCAGCGAGCAACCAGAGCCTGCTAAAGGACTTATTCAGAGTGGGTCCTTCTTGCCTTAATAGAAGATGTGACATTGCTTCGGCTCAGAATAAGTTTGTGCAGGAGGGGAACTTGAGGAGAAGCTTTGTGCAGGAGAACAGAAGTTTGTAAGAACATAATTTCTACACGGTCAGAAGTGGTGTCCTCATTCTCTACACAGTATTGAAAGAGGAATCCTTGGAAGAAAATAGTCTGTGGGAGTACAGCAGAGGAGGAGCAACAGTCTGCATGGAGATGCAGGAGGAGAACCATAACTTTTACAGATGCACATCATACTTCCTGGCTCTAAATATGTGCTAGTGTGTATATTCTCTAAAATATGATGGCAATTAAAGTATCCTATGGGCATCCCATATACCCTTTTCCCCAACCAAGTTTTACCCCCCCCCCCCCCAATAAAACAAAAACAAAGCCAGCAAAAGACTGTTCATTGTCTCTGCAAGTGATGTATGAAATCTGGCAGCGGGGTGAATTGGTGGATTGTCTGTTACTAGTGACAACTATACTGCTACAAGGAAGTGAGAAAAAAATCCCTCCAAAGTGAGGGAATCCTGGGGTGTCACCAGGGTTACCAGAACTAGTGTTCTTATTGGAAGATTTCCACTATTCTATTCCAGTGTCAACTCAAAATGTGGGATTTTCTTTTACTCTCACTTTTGAAGATAACGGTAAATAGGACAAATTGAGAGGTTGAATTTCCCTAATAGGGGCACCGGCAGCAATGAAAACTGACAGGTGTTCTAATCTATCTCCACTCTATCCAAAACTAAAAATAAGTCCCATTTTCCCAACCCCTTTTTGACACACTCTCATCTCCTCTCCTCTTTTCTCTTCTCTTATCCCCCACACTCTTTTTCACCTTTCCCCTATTTATCCTTCTTTTTTTTCTACCCCACTTGCCTCCCCCCTCTGTGTAACACTTGGTGGTTTTACCAAGCTGCTCTGTCAATTCATTCTTCTGAACTGGATCGCAGCTTAAAAACTTCTCTAGATTGAACACGATACTGAATATAAAGGTCCCCAGGGAATTATGAAGAATGAGAACTCAAATTGCACACCTATAAGGAACTTATTTTATTAAACAGTCCACCGAAATAAAAAAATTTGATTCTACAACTCATGTAGCGGCGGCTCTTGAAGAGCACGCACTATGCGTTTTTCAAAGTTAAAGTTATGCCTGAACTGCAGTTTGGTTTGGGTACAATTGTCTAAATTTAGACTTCGGCATCAATCTGACTGGACTGTGAGATGTTCAGCCTGGCCACAGGGGGCACTGTCTCTTCTGACAGGTGTGGAACTATGGTCTGGTTAGGTGCTTAAGCTACTCTCTTGGAGCCCATCCAGTGGGAGTGGCGCTCTCTCGAGTATTTAAGATGCGGACGTCATGTGGTTCGGGGTTCCGGTCCAGAATTATGTACTGACTTCATGGTCCTGGTCCTCCTGACCAGCCCCCAGGAAGGCTATGGCCTGGGGTGCGGATCCACCCAATCCTGATGTCTCTGGGCTGGCTAGTCCGAGGCAAGAAAACTAAAGGAGGATTCTGAGGTGGTTGGGTGCCATCTCCGGTTTGGGAGAGACCCAGTGTCTTCAAGCATTCCAGGGGAGGACTCTTCAGAAGAAGACCACGTACGGGTTGGTTTCTTAGTAAGAGCCTGGAAGGGCTGAAGTACCCAAGAGAATCTGGTCTCATGGATATCGCCAAGCTGGCTGAGAAATCCAGGTATCCTACGAGTATTCTTCAAGTTTAGTTTCCCTACGTGTTCTACAACAACATCTGTGGCAGAGACATTATCTTGTATGTTCTACAGCAACGTCTGTGCCAGAGACTTGTTCCTGAGTAAGCACCTTTTTGGCTGCTAGGCCTTGTGAGAGAAGGACTGTCCAACTTGAGTGAACATCCAGTTGCGAATGGCTATTCTCTGGATGCAGTCAAAGTAAGCAAGTTCTTCAACATTTTGACATTGACACTAAGAGTACCTGAACTTCCTTTCCAACCCTCTGATCCCAATTTAAGAGTCTGTTTATTGTCTACGTTTTGCAAATAAAATCCATTCAAGTGGATCTGTTGTCGGTCTCTCGAGTTACTGGGCCATTTACCACGGGACACCGCTAGACGTGAAACGAGGAGAACAGAAGGTAAAGGTAAGCCCAAATCTAACCAACAGCTCCTTCGGGGGTAGTGCTACACTCATTTCATAGTTATCCTGCAAACTGAAAGCTGAAACAGGTATCCATTGTAATCCACAGAAAACTAACAAAAAATGGCGCCACAGTTAACATTGTGGCAAAATTAATGCATCAAATTCACAAAAAATAAAGACAGTTTGTGGAATTAATTAAGACCAAGTGCCTTGTGTGCATTCCAAAAGTGGTACAACATGCACCAAATTCAAGTACAGGTTCTAGACAGGTACATTAATTTTGTGCATTCTGCACAACTTTAAGAATGCATGAGAGACACTTGCAAAATCAGTATTTATGAATTCCAGGGGGTATCTCTTCCTGGAGAGGATCATAAACAGGCAAACAGTTTACAGCTTGGCTGTCTGGAATCCTGTCTGGAGGATCTCTCAAGCTTTGCAGAAGGACTATTCGGGGGGAGGCTACTTCATCAAAACTTTAGACCAATCTACCTGGCATCCTCCTACCCGAAAGGATTTAAAAAAAACTATTATTCTAAGAGAGACTGGTTGATGTTTGACATATCCAACCCAATGACACCAAGGGGCCTTTCATACAAGCCTTCTGTTCAGGTCCACCTGTCAGTTTTTCAGGAGGACTCAGTCAAAACTTCCATGCAGCCCTAGGTACATTAAGGTGTAAATGGACTAGTGTCCATTTACAAATGGCTATCTCTGAGTCTTTCCAGGTCTGAAAAAAAAACAAAAAACAGAAAAAGTCTGCATCCTTTTCCATTTTTGCAGAACTAAATGTGACAGATAGGAGGTAGCCCAATGTAGACAAACAACAGAGTCTGCTTACACTGATCACCCATAGAGCTGTCACAGATCTGCCTTTGTCAGCAAGCACAAACTCAATGGGCATAGATGTGAAAAACTGATGCTTCCAAATTGACTACTTTTTCATCTCGCAATCATCATTAGCTCAGGTTGCACAGCCAACAGTTGAAACCATGGGCTGCCATTTGACAAGCCATGGAAGTAGTGACTAAATGAAAACCTCATACAGGAGGACCTAAATAATGAAAGAACTTAAACATTTCTTCAACACCAGCAATATTCCAGACATAATCCCCATGTTAATTTGGGAAACCTGTGTCATTGGGGTACTCTTATTAATGATAAACTAGGACAAACTGCAAAAAAAAAGAAAAAAAAGAAAAAAGAACAGCTAAACTACTCTCCCTGATAAAATAAATGCAAATAAAATGGAAATTGCTAACAAGAAACACTTCCCAGGCAGCAGAACTAAAGCTACCGCATGCAGAAAAAGGAGAATGCTCCACAAACTGTGTTTATGGAAAAAAAATCCAGAAAACTCCTGGCAAGATGCCAGAAAGATGCCCAGATATGTTAATTTGTCACAAGACTGTCCTCATCTTAAGAACATAAACAGGGATGAGCTGAGTGTTCAGTCCAAATATATGTTCGTAACATTTAGAACGTTCGACATGGACGGAGGTCACAGATTTCTGCTGTCATTAGTTGCTAAGGAAGCAGCAGGTGCCTGTGCCCATTGTGTCTTCACCAACCACTGGTGTCACTCAGCCCTTTCACTTACATAGCCATGAATCTCTGGGGGTGGGTGATTGTTTGGGTATGGGGACTTACCATAAAGTATCTATGCAGATGACCTACTTTTTTTCATATCTAAACCCAATCTCTCCATTCCCAACCTTCTGCTGGAACTAGCAATTAAATATTTAAAATCCCAACCAATCAAATCCCAACATCACCCCTTCCTTAGGAGGCACGGCTGGAGAGAGATTACCCTCTCTTTTAACTACAATACAATGGGATCTCAAAAAATTACATAAACACATGTATACTTGATGTGAGAGGAACAGTATCTTAAAATAAATATTTACTGTATTTCCTTCAAACCCTCTTAATCCATATACCATCCTTGTATCTACAATCGGTAATAAAGTACATTTATTTAATTCTTATGGATTTACAAGCCCCCTAGAATAAAAATTACTGTTTTATTCTTGTATAAGAACAGGGAAGGTGGTGGCATTCCTGGCCCTACCTGTTGTCACCAGGCTGTCATCAAGACAGAGTGAATCAAAAGAATGGCTGAGGCAAGCACTTCTAGCTTAAAGGCTGGGTATAGGTAGAAAAAGAAATGGAGGGGCGTGGCTTGGTGCCTGAGGAAGATGGACGCTCGCTTCTAAGCTCTCTCTCCCAGAGGTCCAGCTATCTATTCATCGGATATCTATTTCACCGAAAATCATGGGGAGCACACCGCAAAACCCTTCTGGTTTACCCTCCCGTTCGTCCAGGAGCCAAGACGCCCTTATAAACCAACACATACCGGAGATATTCCGTGCGCGGCCTAGAGGAGCGGCGTCTGACTCGCACGCAGCACCGCGCGACGATTCACCTCATGGCAGAGGGCCTAACAGATCCAGAAGCCGGAGCCCACAATCTCAACCCACGGATCCACCGTCGTCTCAATCGCTCAGTCTTGCAGATTTGAAAGCTATGACGGCGGATATCAAAGGGGCACTCGCGGCTGCGGTCTCCGAACTACGCGCGGACTTTCAGTCGATGATCCTGAGAGTGGAAGACATAGAAGACACACAAGCCCACCATGACACCACTCTTTGCCGATTGCAACAAGTCTCGGAATCCCACGCGGTCCACTTCAGGGACATTAATCGACACCTGGAAGACCTTGACAACCGTGGAAGAAGACACAACGTTCGAGTACGAGGTCTTCCAGAGTCTGTGGAACCTACACAGCTTGCCCGCTCTGTTACGGCCATTTTCAATGGCCTCTTAGAGAGGCCTCCCGATACGCCTATTGTCCTAGAGCGCATTCATCGAGCCCTACGACCCAGGGGAAGGGATGCTGATCCCCCTAGGGATGTCATATGCTGCATAGCCGATTATATCCTTAAGGAAGAAATTATGCGGAGGGCGAGGAATGGAGGGCGGATGCTTCATCAAGGCGCTGAAATTAAACTTTTCCAGGACCTGTCGGCCATTACTCTACAGAGAAGAAGAGAGCTAAAACCGGTCCTAGATCTCTTGAGAGCCCGCGCTATACCATACAGATGGAAATTCCCTCTTTGCCTCTCAGTCAACTATAATGGTCACTCGGTCAATCTCAGAGTTCCTGAAGATATCGATCATTTTTGTAGTACTCTCAATTTGCCCCACGTTGAAGTGCCTGACTGGTACAGTGATTTTCGTCTCCCTGTGTTACGGAGAGCTGACTCTATGGAAGGCATTGCAGAGGCAGGCAACTTTAACATCGGCAGACGCAGGAGGAGCCATCCCCCTGCCTCATCACCGAGAGCACGAGGCAACGTGCGCAATCTCAGCCCTACAGCCTCACCGGACCACCGAAAGGCCAGGAGATCGTAAAGTCTCTTCTTCCTGGAAATCCGTCTCGTTGACACACAACCCAACGAACCTTGTTCTATGTTTTCCCGGTTACCTGAGTTAAGTGCAGTCCCACATGAAACCTAGAACCAATGCTGCTCTGAGGATTTCTACTTCTTTTTTCATTCGACAACCACTATAGATGTATGAGAAATTTTGCAGGTTACTGACCTAGAATGTACCCCGGATACACTCGATTGGAGTCTTTTACCACGTATGTTCTCCTGAATCCTCAACGCACCACCTACAGACTCTATTGCACTGCATTGGATTTCGTACGTCAAACCTGTAGGTAAGCTGTCTGGCTGGACTATATCTATACCCACGATGCGATCCCTAATAGTTGGTGAACTTACACTTGGACTTTGACATCATCTCATGCTTAATTTTTTCCCTTTTTCTTTTTTCTTTTTTGTGGTGCAGTGCTATCTTGCTTTTCCTTTTCTAATTATTGGTATATTATTTTTCAGTTTTTTCCCAAGTTTTCTTGGATCTCTGTATACCTGATAAACCAGCCGCATGATGAGTGTATCTGTTCAGTTTGACATGCTTTATAGATTTTAGTTTACTGTTGTTTGCTTAGTAACCTTCTCGTTCGATTTCTGCATGAATACCGCATAACACTGTATATTCACTGAATATCTGGCTACGAACACTTGTTCTCTCTGAGGCAGCCCTCGCGAGGAGAATCGATCCCACTTCATTCATTGAATATACAGTTAACTTGCACCTCAGTATGTATGCTCTTAGACCCTGATTACTCGCTCCAATAGTTGTTATAAAGATTGCCTTTGGTTTAATGCTTATCTTCTAGTTTGGATATATAGAGTACGGTATTAAGAACTCCCATCCGTTCCCTCATAGTTGTATCGTGCATCTTCCTGATCAGAAGTGACTCTCTTCATGATCTCTTTGTAGAATCTACCCACTCCCCTTACCTTTACATAACAATATCTCCATTTTCTTCCATGTTTGTGTATTCCCTCTCATGATATCTTTGTCGCCACAAACAAACCGATATCCCTCATTCTCCCTTCTCGACCTCAAGGGACATGGAGCATATCCCATCTTTGTCGGGTTACCGAACACTCTCCATCACAGGAATCTCTATGAGATCCACCTGACCTTTACTGGTATTATTTACTGTCGGGAAGTTTCTAATAATACTTCCGGACCCCAGTTGTATTTACACCCCAAAAAACCCACCTTTTCTGTCACATACTATCTACAATACACTTACCTTTGATCAGTCTTCCTACCTACTCAACTTCTGGCCCATATGAAATCTATGAAAGCTGATATCATTTTTATTCAGGAAACCCATTTTAGCTCTCAGGCCACGCCTAAATTCTCCAACTTACACTACCCTCAGGGTTATCACTCCACCACTCCGAACTCTAAAACGAAGGGTGTATCCATTCTCATATCCAAGCAGACTCCCTTACAAATTACTGATACCAAGGTCGATGATCATGGCAGGTACATTTTTCTTAAGGGCTCTGTACACGACAAACCGATTACATTAACAAATATATATAGCCCTAATTTGGCACAAGTCCCCTTTTTTAGGTTAATCTCGAATCAACTGGCTACTTTTCAATCAGGTATGTTGATTCTAGGGGGCGACTTTAATGTCCCCCTAGATCCTCTGATTGACACCTCGACCGGTTCCTCTACTCTCCCTTACAGGGCCCTAAAACAAATTAAACTGACGCTACAAGATCTCCTTCTCCACGATACTTGGAGAACCCTTCATCCGACCGAAAAAGACTTCACCTTCTATTCTAACCCTCACGACAAATACTCTAGACTTGACTACCTTTTCTTAACCCAGTCTGATCTATCCTATCTCAAACATGCGACTATAGAACCTATGGTCCTGTCGGATCATCACCCTATTTCGATCACTCTGACATTCCCTGAGACTCATGACCGCACCTATATCTGGAAATTGGATCCAAGTATCCTGACTGACACTATTCACACTACTCAACTCCGACAATGTCTCACAGATTATTTCACTGAAAACACTACCCCAGATACCTCTTCTGTCACTCAATGGGCAGCTCACAAAAGTGTTATCAGAGGGAAACTCATATCCATTTCTGCTGAGATCAATAGAGAACGAAAACGTTGCCTATCCGATCTTTTCAAGCGTCTTAGAAAGTTAGAGACAGCACACAAATGTACGCTGGCTGAGCAGACCCTCCACGATTTACAAGCAATTCGTTCCTCCATTCGTGAGGAATTGGGGAAATCTATCTGGAAAAAATATATGCTCTCTCAGAAACTCTTTTACCAGTTCGGAAATAAAAGTGGTCATCTTCTAGCCCAAGACTTGAAAGCCAAACGGTCGAAGACGATTGTACATTCCTTACATACTCCCACAGGTAAAAAACTCACATCGAACGAAGAGATAGCTAAAGAATTCGAATGCTTCTACTCTAATTTATACAATCTTAAGAACTCTGATGTACCCCCCTTAGCTAAACTTCACAGACAACGAACGATGGAGGGATTTTTACACCAATTCTGTCCCAAAATTCAAAACCCAGACATCATATCCTCTCTAGAGGACCCGATTACCCCTGTAGAATGGAAGACCGCCCTTAAGCAGACCAAAACTGGAAAGAGCCCAGGCCCAGATGGACTGCCCGCGGTTTATTACAAAACCTTTTCGGACGTTCTCTTAGATCTCTTCTGTAGAGCCTTCAACTCCATTTCAGACACTACCCCCCTTCATCAGGATATGCTAGAAGCCCATATAGTGGTAATTCCGAAGGGTGACAAAGATCCAACCAAAGCTGAAAATTATAGACCTATCTCACTACTTAACGTTGATTTGAAACTTTTCTCTAAAATTCTTGCTAACAGAATTCTTCCTCTTGTCCCTAAATTGATCTCTTGTGACCAAGTCGGATTCGTCCCTGGCCGTGAGGCCCGGGACAATACGATTAAAGCCATTAACTTGCATCACTTAATCAAAACCTCTGGACAAAAAGGTTTTTTCCTTTCCCTTGACGCGGAGAAGGCATTCGATAGGGTAGCATGGGATTACATGCACTGTGTTTTGAAAACCATCGGATTAGGACCTCGCTTTCTCCGCTTTATTGATGCCCTATACATTAACCCGAAAGCGAAAATCAGAGTGAATAATACCTTATCGAATGCCTTCTCCATACGAAACAGGACCAGACAGGGATGTCCCCTGTCCACTATTCTATATATTCTCACCTTGGAACCTTTCTTAAATAGCTTAAGATGTAACCCAGATATCAATGGAATTAAATCTAAAATAAAAGAATACAAAATCGCAGCGTACGCTGACGACATTTTACTATTCCTCACCAATCCCCTTATAACGATTCCATCCCTCTTAAAAGCATTTGGCTCATTTAATACCTTGTCCAACCTAAAAATTAACTTTAGTAAATCCTATGCCCTCAATATCTCTCTACCCCACGAATTGGCCGAACAATGTAAACTTAACTTCCCATTTCAATGGACAAATGAGACTATTACCTATCTGGGCATACAACTCCCAAAAAATGTAGACGACCTATACGCTAAAAACTACCTACCCATCCTACATAAGATATTGATGGACTTAAAACTATGGAACAAACCAATCTTTTCGTGGTTCGGTAGGGCTTCTATTCTCAAAATGAACATCCTCCCTCGCATCCTGTATCTTTTACAAGCCGTCCCGATTAAACTCCCCATAGCTTTTTTTAAATCGTACAAACGAGCGTGTACGAATTACTTGTGGAATACGCACAGACCCAGAATTAGCTATCACCAACTCTCCCTACCCAAAGCCAAAGGTGGCATAGGTCTCCCTAACTACTACAAAGCCACTCATATGACGAGGATAATTGACTGGAACATCCACTCACCTTACAAAGATTGGATTGCTCTAGAAGCTTCGTTCGTAGACTCCCCTCTTCGACATCTTCCATGGGTACAGCGTTCACACATGTTCGCTTCGACTAAATCCCATCCATTAATAGCCCCAACTTTACAATGCTTCTCTACTATATGCGCTCAAAAGGAAATTTCATCTAACCCTGGACCAATGACTCCACTGAAACAGAACCCACTCTTCCCGCCAGGCATGCACGAATCCTTCCTTGTTAAACATTGGACAAACGATCCGATTCTCATTAACTCCTTTTACAACAAAGGAAGACTGCTCACGGCACAACAAATCGCAGAGAACTTACAAATGCCCCCAATCCCCACGTGGACCTACCAACAAATTAGACATTACCTGCAATTCACGAATAAACAAAGTGACTGCACTAAATCCCTGACTCCCTTCGAGAAACTCTGCTCCTCACAGACCCCCCTGACTCACCTCGTTTCTTCGACTCATTCCCTTCTATTTCAGAATTACAATCCTGGCACTTCGTTGGCTTGCAAGGCTTGGGAGAAAGACCTGGAATCTTCCTTTTCACTGCAAGATTGGGAACGTATCTTTCTACATATTCATAAAGGTTCGCTGAACGTCTCAACGCAGGAAAATGGATATAAACTACAATGCCGCTGGTACCGTACTCCTGCTCTGATCCACTCCTGGGATGCAAAGATTCCGGATACATGCTGGAGATGCCACAATCCGGGTGGCACCCTCCTACACTTGTGGTGGCTTTGCTCAGCCATACGTCCTTTCTGGCAGATAATACATAGGAAAATTGAACAAATTACGAGCTCGACAATACCCTTCTCTCCAACGCTTTTCTTGCTACATCACGATGCCCACTCTAGCACGTCTTACCGAAAATCTCTCACACTCCACTTAATCAGCGCAGCGAAGCAATGCATCCCGATCTATTGGAAGTCTCCTACCGTCCCTTCCATTGCGGAATGGCTTCGTAGAGTAGACAAGATAGCAAACATAGAAGAACTGATCCACATTCATGCTGACACTCCGACGAAGTTTAGCTCCAAATGGGCGCCTTGGATCCACTTTCGGACTACTGCTGACTTTCACGACCTGATTCAAAATTCCTCCTGACTAACCATCGCATATTTAGGTACCCGTAATTAACACCGAGTACCCCCTGGGTTTCCTACCATACGACACCACAACCGTCCACCCTAAAAGGGTGTTAGTTCGTGGACGGCGAGTGGCAGATCTCCTGAACCCCTGTCTGATTCTTTTACCTAAAGACACAACCTCCCCTCTCTCTGCCCTTTCCCACTCGTTCTTTATCCCGTCTCTCTTTTACATAGTTCCCTCTCCCCACCCTTCTCCCTAAAAGGATACGCATCTCCAGAATAGAAGGTGTAAACCTATAGCATCCCCCCTTACCTCATTCTCGATCTTTCCTTACCTCGACACGTTCTTTGTTGTCGCGGTCGGGCAATCCAACTTTAGACCTGTTGATCATAGTACAACTCTACACCTACGCAATCAAACGCTCTGATTTTATCTGCATTTGGAATCTCTCCCATAGATTTCTACATGTTGTTAACTGTTTACTTAGACCTAAGGTTCCATTCTACATCTACTGTATAACCATATCCAACTTGTTTGTATTATTCCTGCTCAACATGGATTGCCTGTTCTATATATATATATATATATATATATATATATATATGTGTTATTATTCTTCTGTATGATGTATTTTGAAAACCAATAAAAACCTTTGGAAAAAAAAAAAAAAAAGAAATGTCCCAAATCTCCCTACACACCATGCCATAGATCTACATAACAATCACACCTATCACTAACAATCATCCACTCATTGGCCTTACTCTGTAGGTGGTGGTAAAAACAAATTGAATATCCTCAACTGACTCATGACCCTCCTTGATGATGCCAGGTATTGGTAACCCTGCCACTCCACCCAGAATCCACCAGGAGGCCTGACATTCCAATCTTACCAGAGAGATATTAGAAAAGTGATTATGACACCTGCAGTGACATATACTGTGATGTTCGCAGGTCTTGAGAGGTGAACGCACAATGAAGATTTTATTTCAATGTTTCAATAATGCAGAAGCTTGTCTTTCATAAGAGCCCATAGCAGCAAAGTAAAGAAAGTCATACACTCGGGCGGGCATACACATGTATATAAAGTAATATACGTGTGTGTGTGTGTGTGTGTGTATATATCCCCAGAGAGTCCTCCCTTACATCAGAATCCCCAGAGAGCCTCCTTCTTAAATCAGAGTCCCCAGAGAGCCTTCCCCTTGCATCAGGGTCCCTAGAGAGCCCCCCCCACTTACATCAGGGTTCCCAGAGAGCCACCCTTACATTAGGGTCCCCAAAGATCCTCCCTGTTAAATCAGGGTCCCCAGAAAGCCCCCCCTTAAAATGAGGGTCCCCAGAGAGCCCCTCACTTACATCAGGTTCCCCAGAGAGCCTCCCCTCCCCTTGGGGGTGCCTGCAGAGACTCGGGGGTATGGGCCCCAGATTCGGGGCTACAGCCCCAAAAGCGAAAAAATGGAACAAGTTCCCCCACCAGCGGGGTTTTTAGGCAGCAAAAAACAAAGATAGATGCATGTCAAATTAATATGAAAAATGTTTAATATTGGATAAAAACATGAGCTCCACCTGAACACTAAAAAACAAGCTCTTATATACAGAATACAATATTATCAATGGACATACACTGAACAGACTTAGCTATAAATACACTGTATGAAGTAATAACAGTAGAAATATAGTTCTAACGCGTTTCAACCACTTAGGGTCTTCTTCAGAGATGGTCTGTTAATAAAAACAAAATTACACTCATGAATCTATCAAGTGTTGTTTGTATTGGGATTATCTAATATTTGGTAATATGATTTACCCAATGGTGTGCTTCCAAAGGAAATAGAGTAAGTTGTAAGTTATAATACTTAGTGGTGGAGTTCCCCCATAGGGTAATGTTTCAGTTTCCTTCACATATCTGGAATGTTACCCGGTCCGTATGTTCCGCCAAGATGCCAAGGAGAGGGAGTGGAGTCGGAGAACCAGAGGCGTGGCTCGCGGGAAGTCACACGGGTACCATACCCCCCATAAATATAGGAAGTAGGTGCAGGTATAGGCGGCCGGCCAGTGTGGTAAGCTACATCTGTGATAAAAATCCCAACATGAATAGAATCAAAGACATATATTTGATATATAAACACAGGGTGTATATATGGTATGAAAGTATTGTCATACACATAATCTATATATATAGAAAAAGCATCCCCAAATATCTAAATACACATCTGGGGTGCTTTGGGAAGGGGAAGAGAGATAAAGGAAAAATACACCCTACCCAGATACGGTTACAGGGAAGAGAAAAAAAAAGGAGAGAAAGACTGTGTTTGTTTGGTATGAAAAAGGATAAATTGAGTGCATGAGTGAGGACAATGAATCAGTATGTGAACAAAAAAGGGCAGAAAAGATGGTGAACAAAAAAACTTCAAGTAGTGAAACAAACTGTGAAAATTAAAAACTGCATGCTAAAAAGGAAAAAAGGGAAAAGCAGTGAGAGGGTAAGCGGTGTATGTAGGTCAACATCAAAGTGTTGATAGATGAATTGGATAGGGTAAGGTAAGTGCGTGTAAGAGTGGGGAATACGTGTAAAAAAAAAATGATAAAGTGTACATGAGTAGTTACAGAAATAATGTGACGTATGAGGTGCCTGTCAGAGTGACAAGTGAGAAAAACAGAAAAACAAACAGAAAAACAAATAAAACTGAACGGGTATGCTAACCTAATTTCGTGAGCAGTATTTATGGTAAGAATAAAGGCTATTACCTGAGTTAATGGGCTTGATAGACAGTACCCCAAGTGGGGAAGAGAAGGACTGCTACTGGAAACCTATCCCAGAAGAAGTACCAGGCACAGTCACAAACTCATATTCTATGAAGTCGCCCAATCTGAAATTAAGTAGGACAATCAGGATGTTCCTTTACGGATTTCAAGATATTGCTTGAGTGCAATAGGTCAATAATTACAGATCGAATAGGAAATAGCCAAACTTACCATCCAGCAAATGAAGGTTAACAGAGTCCTTATTCATAGAGTAAGTATGACCTTCCCACAGGAAATGCTGTTTATATAGCACCCATGGGTTCCATCACAGGTGTAAGCCGCTTACCCACTGGTCGGTGTCCGCCCATTGCCGCGTGGTCGCCTAATTAGGTCGACCGCGTGTGGCCGCCCCGGCGTCCCGGAAGGCCGCAAAGCGGCCCCGAAATGACGTCACTTCCGTCGCAACTGCGTGATGTCAGTACGTCGCGTGCGTCCGCAAAGAGTGCGGACGCACGCGAGGTGTACGTCCGGAAGTGTCCAGGGATGCCGCCGGCAAGGTGTTACTTTTCGACCCACCCACTTTGTAAATTGTCAAACACGAGGTGTAGTATATCTTTTGGAATGTGAATGTGGGGCATACTATGTGGGTAAAACCAAACAAGAATTCCACCGTCGTATGTCCAAACATGTGTATAGCATGGAAATTGGTAACTATTATTTGCCAATTGGACGACATGTTGTATTAGCACACGACTACAGAATGCCCAAATTCACATTCACTGCCCTAGATCGAATACATATACCAGCTCGGGGGGGGTGATTGGAATAAGACCTTATTACAACGTGAACAGAGGTGGATACACAAATTGGATGCCACCTCTTTTCCAGGTCTAAATGAATCAGTCTCCTTTGCTCCTTTCCTAAAGGGGTTTTCCTCAGGAAGGACACAGTAGAGACCATCCATCGAACCTCTCCCCCCCCTGTTTTTTGACCTTATTTTCCCCATCACTTTTCGAGTAACCTTCCTCCTTAGTTCTTCTCTAGTATCTCTCAAGTAATTCTCTAGCAATATTTCTTGGCCATGCCTTCTTGTAAACTGTTGGAAACTCCCAGCTACTGTGATCACATGGGTTCTAAACAGGGTACCATATATGGTTATTTTGTAATAGAATATATCTCCATGTGACCAATCATTTAGAAATGTTATTGTATTTCTGTTGTTATATATTTATTGTAGATGTAGATCTACTATGATCGCCTTTTAAGTAAAGACATGCGTATGTATGTCGGGAAATGCATGTCATATATATACGTAAAATAATATGAAACTACACAATATGATCGGTGAAACAAATGTATGTTACTGTGATGTTGTGCTGGGATCTGCCGCCTGTCCTTCCCCCCCCCCCCGGTCCTTCTCCTTTTCCCCCCCCCCTCCTTCCTTTTTTTTTTTTTTTGCCTCCCCCCCTCCCCTCACTCACACACCCCTACCCTATTCAAGTCCCGGGGGTTGGGGGAATTTTTTGGACAGTTGCGGCATGCCTCGGTATTTGTATTACAGGGTTTCGTTCCTTTCTTCTCTTCCCCCTGACTAATGTTTATTCCTTTATTCCTTACTAATATGGTCTTTCTGCCATTTGCCTCTTTGTGGAGGGGGGGGATGGGTTGGTGCTTAGGCGTGACTCCCCGGCAAGGGTAGGAGAGGCCCGTGTTTGTTTTCATACATGGCCCTCTCCACATGCCTCCCTTTGTGCTATTGGGCGGGCTGGTCCCGCCCAGCTATAAGGGACACGTATTCCCTTGCCGGCGGCATCCCTGGACACTTCCGGACGTACGCTCTTTGCGGACGCACGCGACGTACTGATGTCACCCAGTTGCGACGGAAGTGACGTCATTTCGGGGCCGCTTTGCGGCCTTCCGGGACGCCGGGGCGGCCACACGCGGTCGACCTAATTAGGCGACCACGCGGCAATGGGCGGACACCGACCAGTGGGTAAGCGGCTTACACCTGTGATGGAACCCATGGGTGCTATATAAACAGCATTTCCTGTGGGAAGGTCATACTTACTCTATGAATAAGGACTCTGTTAACCTTCATTTACTGGATGGTAAGTTTTTAATTTTCACAGTTTGTTTCACTACTTGAAGTTTTTTTGTTCACCATCTTTTCTGCCCTTTTTTGTTCACATACTGATTCATTGTCCTCACTCATGCACTCAATTTATCCTTTTTCATACCAAACAAACACAGTCTTTCTCTCCTTTTTTTTTTTTTTTCTCTTCCCTGTAACCGTAACTGGGTAGGGTGTCTTTTTCCTTTATCTCTCTTCCCCTTCCCAAAGCACCCCAGATGTGTATTTAGATATTTGGGGATGCTTTTTCTATATATATAGTTTATGTGTATGACAATACTTTCATACCATATATACACCCTGTGTTTATATATCAAATATATGTCTTTGATTCTATTCATGTTGGGATTTTTATCACAGATGTAGCTTACCACACTGGCCGGCCGCCTATACCTGCACCTACTTCCTATATTTATAGGGGGTATGGTACCCGTGTGACTTCCCGCGAGCCACGCCTCTGGTTCTCCGACTCCACTCCCTCATCTTGGCGGAACATACGGACCGGGTAACATTCCAGATATGTGAAGGAAACTGAAACATTACCCTATGGGGGAACTCCACCACTAAGTATTATAACTTACAACTTACTCTATTTCCTTTGGAAGCACACCATTGGGTAAATCATATTACCAAATATTAGATAATCCCAATACAAACAACACTTGATAGATTCATGAGTGTAATTTTGTTTTTATTAACAGACCATCTCTGAAGAAGACCCTAAGTGGTTGAAACGCGTTAGAACTATATTTTTACTGTTATTACTTCATACAGTGTATTTATAGCTAAGTCTGTTCAGTGTATGCCCATTGATAATATTGTATTCTGTATATAAGAGCTTGTTTTTTAGTGTTCAGGTGGAGCTCATGTTTTTATCCAATATTAAACATTTTTCATATTAATTTGACATGCATCTATCTTTGTTTTTTGCTGCCTAAAAACCCCGCTGGTGGGGGAACTTGTTCCATTTTTTCGATTTGATAGGGGTGAGCAGCACCCTCCGAGCTCTTTGTAGCACTGTGTTCTTCCTGATTAACAGCCCCAAAAGCCACCCCCTAGCGACGCCACTGGCTGTGTGTTGAGTTATTTTGAGCGGACAGCAAATTTACACCATTATTCAAGCTGTACACTCACTATGTACCAAAGTGTGATTTCTTCAGTGTTGTCACATGAAAAGATATAATAATATATTTACAAAAATGTGAGGGGTGTACTCACTTTTGTGATATCTGTGTATCTTCTCAGCATTAACAAAGATAACCCAGCCCTTACCAGACAAAAACTGAAAAAATGGATCTCTGTAGGGGGAAGAGACGTTTGTCTGGAACTCGACAACTGAAAGCAATTATATTGTCCTTTGTACATGAGTTTTTAGGCAGTTTTTTTGTCATTTTTAGCCTTATGAAACTTCTAAGTTAGCATTTGCTGAGGTGCAATGCATAGTATTTAAAGGAAATCCTGAAAAGGGGAACAAATTACACTCATCACCATGTTAAAAAGGAGCACACTGACCACTAATTTAGGCGAGAGTACACAAATCGCCAATGTATGGGAGGATACTAACCATCAAAATAGAGTGGCACTACATTCACCACTGAACACCAATGTTTTAGGACACACACCACTGATCCCCAACGTTTAACCACCAACCAACACCACAAGGGGGCCCTTATGCTTTGTACACACAATCGGATTGTTGGCCAACAAAACCGTTGAATTTTGTCCAAAGGGTGTTGACTCAAACTTGTCTTGTATACACACTGTCATACAAATGTTGGCCAACAATTACGAACATAGCGACGTACTAGACCAGGGATATGCAATTAGTGGACCTCCAGCTGTTGCAGAACTACAAGTCCCATGGGGCTTAGCAAGATTCTGACAGCCACAAGCATGACACCTCCCCTCCCTTTGGGGGTGCCTGCAGAGACTCGGGGCTATGGGCTATATTAAGTTTGGTGAGTGTTGATTCACGCTTTTCTTTTTGCGTTTTTCATTTGGCGCTTTTCATTTCATGCTTTTCAGTTCGTTTCTGAACGGCCGTTCGTCAACCAGACATGTTGCGGAATCGGAGGAGATAAAGTGTTATTTATTATTGGCCTTGGAGTTATTGCTTTGACATTATTTTTTTGGTTGAATAATGATTTGATTTGGTATATTTTCTATATTTTTGGATGCATAGAATACACTTTTTGGTTACGTTCTATTGGCAGATAGCATGTCTACTTTTTTTTTTTTAATGCACAATAAAAAAATAGTGGAGAATAATACTTAACAATTTGTTTTACTTCAAAAGACAGTTTGGGAGTAGGCACTTACATTTGAAAAAATGCAATGTAAAATTGACAAGGGACACTGACATAGCTGTATCTTTGATCTTATAAACTACATGATAATGGTGTTGTGGTAACTTACTCAAATTAAAAATAAAACAAAAAAAAATAATATTATTCTTGATATCACTAGAAAAAAAAGCCTTTGAAAATGAATTTGCAATAAATCCATCAGTATCATCAGTAAAGCAGCTTCATTATTATCCCATTAAAGAAGAGAATGTGCGGTATTTGGAGATTTTATAATTTGCCATGTCACATATGTTAATTATCCATTACAAACGCTAGTTTACAAGACCGACTGCTTCTGCTTCCGAGCATGCGTGTTTGTACTTTGGACTTTTGTTCGACGGACTTGTGTACACATGATCGTAAAATCCGACAACACACATTTGTTGGTGGGAAATTTGAAACCATGCTAGCCAACATTTGTTGAAGGAAATCATGTCTGATCATGTGTACGGGGCTTTACTCTTGACTGCTACACTGCATTTTGTTCTATGAAATTACAATTCTCATGACAGGGTTTAGTGGCAGAGTATCCAACTGAGACTAGTAGCGCTGTAAATTGATAACACAGACAGGATGTAGAAGAGCACAGAAAATATGTGGGTGGTTTAGTGAAAAGAAAAAGGTTATTCAAGCTACCATTGTACTTTTAAAGAAATAAAAAAAAGTTTGTTTGTAACAGAGGGGAAATTTTCATATTATTGTGAGTCAGCTGTGTAATCGCTCAGTCATTTTTATACTCACTATCTGTAGGCATGATTCATTTATGGGGGAAAGTTGAAAAGCAAAGCAAGTGTCAGGAAATTTAATATCATTGTTCACCCGACTGTTGCCACTCAAAAAATTAACCATATATATATATATATATATATATATATATTTATATATACACATAATTACCCTATATATATATTTTTATATACACACAGTTTCTCACAAAAGTGAGTACACCCCTCACATTTTGTGAATATTTTATTTTATATTGGCTGTTCCCTTAAAATAACTCAACACACAGCCATTAATGGCTAAACCACTGGCAACAAAAGTGAGTACACCTATAAGTGAAAATGTCCAAATTGGGCCCAAAGTGTCAATATTTTGTGCGCTCACCATTATTTTCCAGCACTGCCTAAACTCTCTTGGGCATGGAGTTCACCAGAGCTTCACAGGTTGCCACTGAAGTCCTCTGCCACTCCTCCATGACGACATCACGGAGCTGGTGGACGTGAGAGACCTTGCGCTCCTCTGCCTTCTGTATGAGGATGCCCTAGTGGTCGTCTTGGAGGTGTGTTTGGGATTGTTATCATGTTGGAATACTGCCCTGCAGCCCAGTCTCTGAATAGAGGGGATCATGCTCTGTTTCAGTATGTCACAGTACAGGTTGACATTAATGGTTCCCTCAGTGAACTGTAGCTCCCCAGTGCCGGCAGAACTCATGCAGCCCCAGATCATGACACTCCCACCACCATGCTTGACTGTAGGCAAGACACACTAGTCTCTGTACTCCTGGTTGCCAACACACATGCTTGACACCACCTGAACCAAATACGTTTACGTGGGTCTCATCAGACCACAGGACATGGTTCCAGTAATCCATATACTTAGTCTGCTTGTCTTCAGCAAATGCTTGTGGGCTTTCTTGTGCATCATCTTTAGAAGAGGCTTCCTTCTGGGATGACAGCTGTGCAGACAAATTAGCATATGGTCTAAGCCCTGACAGGTTGACCCCCCCATCCCTTCAAACCCTGCAGCTATACTGATATCAGTCAGCACAGTTTAAAGTAGTATGTCCCTTTGATTATTTCACACACTGGCATCCTAACAACCAATGACTCCCTGATTCCACAGTCAGGGATTCCCAGTTGACAGCAGAATGTTAACTTTTGAAAACTGGCCAAATGTTACTTGACTTGTCTGCATGCAGTGTGTTTCCAAGTGTCTGCATTGCACAAAAAAATCTGCCTTTTTTGTGCAACAAGCCTATTGTGTTTTGCAAATTTAACAGCCTGTAAGTAATTTGTAATGCCTGTAAGCTATCCTGAAACCCCAGTTACGCATGACACAGCATTGCATTGTAACATATTGCTCAACCCACTAGCTAATAGTTATTGTACGTGGTCTTATTTAACCAATTTGCATGCAAGCCCCGTAGTAGGGAAACTATAATAAAGCCCCAATTGCACAATGAACAGTGTTGCTGTGCGTAAAATTGTTTAGCAATAACAGTTTTTAGTGCTGTGTTATGTTTTACAGTTGTCACAGCAAGCTTAATAACTTTGTGTCTAAAATGGATGAAACACAAATTTACATTGCATACAGCCTGTAATAAATACTGTCCTATAGTAACTGGGTTTTTTCGAAGATTTCGGTATGTGTTTTGTCATCATATCTGAAGGAGGTTCTACCAAAATGAAGACACATCAAGAATGATGACAGGAAATACATAACACTCTAGTGACCTAGTCTGAATGTATTGGACATCTGAATTAAAGTAATATTATGTTTCCATATATGTCAAATCCCCCCTACCTTTAGGGCTAAAGTCATGTACCTCCATGTACCTGTTGTCCACTGTCCAGTGAAAGCACCTTTATTGCTCACCAGTGTATAGTAACTGAGGCCTATTTCTACTGGCAAATAGGGATGGGCAAACGGTTTGGCCCAAGCATAAATTCGGGCCGAACTTTGGTTGTTCGGACATTCTGTGAACACCGAACAATATGTGGTGTTCGTGGCAAATTCGAAAGCCACAGAACAACGTTAAAGTCTATGGACACTAACATGAAAAATCAAAAGTGCTAATTTTAAAGGCTTATATGCAAGTTTTTGTCATAAAAAGTGTTTGGGGACCTGGATCCTGCCCCAGGGGACACATATCAATGCAAAAAAAGTTTCAAAAACAGACGTTTTTTCAGGAGCAGTGATTTTAAAGTGAAACAATAAAAATTAAATATTCCATTAAATATCGTGCCTGGAGTTTGTCTATAGTATGCCTGTAAAGTGTCGCAGTTTTCCCACGTTTAGAAGAATACTACAGCAAAATAACATTTCTAAAGGAAAAAAATTATTTAAAACTGATCATGGCTATTAATGAATTGCCGAGTCTTGGCAATATAGATAAAAATCATTGAAAAAAACAGCATCGCCCCCCCCCAGTCCATTACCAGGCCCTTTGGGTCTGGTATTAATATTAAGGGGAACTCAGAACCAAAAATGTAAAAAAAAAATTGCGTGGGGGTCCCCCCAAAATCCATACCAGGCCCTTCAGGTCTGGTATGGAAATTAGGGGGAACCCTGTGCCAAATTTGATAAAAATGGCATAGGGCCCGCCCAAAGTCCATACCAGATCCTTATCTGAGCACACAACCTGGCAGGCCACATGCCCTCAACATGGGGAGGGTGCTTTGAAGTAGCCCCCCAAAGCACCTTGTCCCCATGTTGATGGGAACAGGGGCCTCATCCCCACAACCCTTGCCTGGTGGTTGTGGGAACATGCGGGCAGGGGGTTTTTCGGAATCTGGAAGCCCCTTTTAACAAGGGGACCCCCCAGATCCCGACCTCCCCCCTATGTGAATTGGTAAGGGGTACATTGTACTCCTACCATTTCACAAAAAAAGTGTCAAATAGTAAAAAAGACATGAGACACTTAGGGACAAGTACTTTATCAAAAGATTAAAAAAAAGTCCCACGATGTCCGTTCATCTTCTATCACGCCGCCCGACGAACTGGAAAAAACCATAGGAGGCTCCTTATGGGAGGCTCCCACCGGCTGACGATTTTTCTTGGCGACAGCTGTTATATAACTGAGGGTTATATAACTGAGGGCGGGGCCGCCTTGTGACATAAACGGTTAACCCTTCCTTTCTCTGACGTCACGAGGCGTCAGAGGGGGTCGGGTCACCTGTTTATTCCCTCTTCCCCCTCTGATGCCACAAAGGCTTCCCCATGGCATCAGAGGGGGGCGGGGTCACATTTTTACATCACCATGTGGCCCCGCCCCCTCTTACACAGCGGGAAGCCATGGGGAAGCCCCTATGGCTTCAGAGGGGGGCAGGGTAACCTGGTTGCCTCGCCGGGTGACCCCGGCCTCAGTTATATAAGTACTGTCACAGCAAAAACACGTCACTTGGCAGGAGCCTCCCATGTAGGCAGATCGGTTGCAGCTTTTTTTTCTTTCTTTTTTCCATGGCGTGAACTTACTTCGTGGGACTTCTTTTTTTTTTAACCTCCCTAGCGGTAATCCCGAGTCTGGCTCGGGCTACAATTTCAGTACCACGAGCGGTAACCCTGAGCCAGACTGGATACAGGGAGGATACAGGGAGAAGTTACTTACCTTGTCCCCTGGATTCAGCTATGTCCCCGCGCTGTGTGTGCGGACCGTCCTCCGCTCGATTCACACAGTGCCGAGTGCCTCCGAGCTCCGTTCCCTGCGACATTATGAGGCACGGGAGTGGAGATTGGCGCCAAATTCAAAGAAAGTAAAAATACACAAAACACATACAGTACTGTAATCTTACAGATTACAGTACTGTATAAAAAAAATACACATCCCCTTTGTCCCTAGTGGTCTGTCCAGTGACCTGCATGTAGTTTTATTTATAAATACAGTTTTTTTCTGCCTGGAATTTGAGATTGTCCATAGCAACCAAAAAGTGCTCCTTTATGTCAAAAGGGAAGAAAACAGCAATAATAAATTATAATCACTTGCAGAATTGAGCGATAGCGATTTCTGGGGAGATCCTTCATCAAATACTAAATCTAATGACAGCGACAATTCTGCAAATGAGCAAATTTCAGTGTTTTTGGATTTGATTACATTATTGAATAATTAGTATTATTATTTATTATCATTATTTATTATATTTTAAACTTTATCAAACCCAGGATGTCTACTAGACTTATTGTTTGAACAGATTTAAGAGAGTTATTCCTAAGAATTGCAGGCCTACAATATAAAACGGCAAATTTCCATGAATAATAATTGTACCGCTTTCAGCACCTAAAATCAGAAATAATCATACCGCCAGGGAGGTTAAATAAAGGACTTGTCCCAAGCTGCCTCTTGTCTTTTTTACCATTTTGACACTTTGGGGGTTATTTACGAAAGGCAAATTCACTTTGCACTGCAAGTGCACTTGGAAGTGCAGTCGCTCTAAATATCAGGGGTAGATCTGAAATCAGGGGAAGCTCTGCTGATTTTATAATCCAATCATGTGCAAGCTAAAATGCTGTTCTTTATTTTCCTTGCATGTCCCCCTCAGATCTACAGCAACTTTACTTCCAAGTGCACTTGCAGTGCAAAGTGGATTTTCCTTTAGTAAATAACCCCCTTTTTTGTGAAATGGTCGGGGTACGATTGGGTACCCCATTACCAATTCACATGGGGGGATTTGACTTTTTTATTTGCTTCCTTTTTGGTCTGTTAACCACTTGCTTACTGGGCACTTATACCACCTTCCAGCCCAGGCCAATTTCCAGCTTTCGGCGCTCTCACACTTTGAATGACAATTGCATGGTCATGCAACACTGTACCTAAATTAAATTTTTATCATTTTCTTCACACAAATAGAGCTTTCTTTTGGTGGTATTTAATCACCCCTGGCTAAACAAACCAAAAAAAGACTGAATATTTTGGAAAAAAAAATGTTTAATAGTCTGATATAAAATTTTGCAAACAGGTATTTTTTCCCCTTCACCAATGGGCACTGATGAGGTGTCACTGATGGGAACTGATGCTGAGGCACTGATACACTGATAGGCAGCACTGACAGGCGGCACTGAGGGTCACGGATAAGTGGCACCGATGGGCACTGATCAGGAGACACTGACGAGGCTGTACTGATGGGCATTCATAGGTGACACTGATGGGCACTGATAGGTGGCACGGAGACGTTGCACTGATAGGTGGCACTGATGAGCACTGATAGGTGGCACTGGTGGGCATTGATGGGCGTCACTGATAGATGGTACTTGTGCGCACTGATAGGTGGCAATGGTGAGCACAGATAGACGGCCCTGATTGGTAGCACTGATGGGCACTGATAGGTGGTACTGGTGGGCACTGATTAGCAGTACTAATGGGCACTGATAGATGGCACTGGTGGGCACAAATTTGCAGCACTGGAGGGCACAGATTTGTAGCATTGGTGGGCACTTAGAGTGACGATGTCCCTCTAACATAAGCCAGTTACCAGCTTTATTATATTCTTCACGTTGACAGCATGAAGAAAAGAAAAAATCGGGTACCGGCTTCTGTTCATTGGCTGACAGCTGATCACATGTAAAAGGGCCCGCTTTGATTGGCCCTTTACCCTGCTCTATGATCAGCCAAGTCCCAAAAAGTCTGTGATCACAGAGTGTACCGGGGATGGTGCGAAAATGAGAGGACGTATATGGACGCCCTTCCGGCATTTGAGGTCTGCGCTGTAGCCATCTTTTGCTTTAGTTTGGTTTAGTTTAATGAGCCCTGAAACTATGAACATCCAGAACATCCCCTCCACTCATGTTATGGAATGACGGAAAGAGTGAAGTGGTCTGTAGTACTAATAAACTTCTGGTCCTGAGGAATGGATACAGGATATATACATTCTGTAAAACAAACCTGAAAAAGTAAACAAATACAGTCACCACAACTAAGGACTGGTAAAATGCAATAGCCTACAGTTATAAACTGGGAGAGTAATTTAATAATGTTACTTTAATTTGTTAAATAACTCTATACTGTTACTCATAATAGCATGGTTGAAAATGCATGGATTAGAGGAGAATGTTTGGACACAGTTGAAGAACCGGTTAAATAATGGAAGACAAAATATAGTTATTAATGGTATATATTTAAAATAGGCTAAGATTGGCAGTGGTTTTTCAAAAAAAATATGTAGAATTAATAAAAAGCATGAATATAATATTACAGAAGCAATGTCAACATCAAAACTTAAATGGTAAATGTATTTCAATCACAAAAAAATGGTTAACAATAAAGCAGTTAACGGTTAAGCATCACATTCACTACACGTACACACGATCAGAAATTCTGCCAGCAAAACTCAGATGATAGCTTTTTATCGGAAAATGCGACCGTGTGTATGCTCCATCGGTCTTTTGCTGGCAGAATTCCAGCCAGCAAAAGATTGAGAGCATGTTCTCTATTTTTCGGTCGTCTATATGCAATTCTGACGCGTCAAAAAATCACGCATGCTCATAATCAAGTGCGAGATGGAAGCGCTCATTCTGGTAAAATCAGCGTTCGTAATGGAGATTGCACATTCGTCACAAGGTAAATTTTTGGATCTTTTAATGCAGCACATTCTTTTGTTCTTTATAATGCTAGAAGAATGAGGTTGTTTTGCTGCTGATATTCACACAAAGTATCTCTTTATTATTTCTCGTGATCTCCTGAATAATCTTTTTCGTTTTTTAAAGCCAGATCTCCATAATAATGTTTAGAATAATTTTTTAGTCATCTCCATAATTTCCTTTTGTGTGTGTCAAGTTTCCACACCAACATTATTATCTTGTACTTTTAAAGCTCAAGGAGGTTGGTTGTTGTCCCTTGTTAATTTGACATTGTATTTTTTAAATGTACCTGCCTATTCACAAACTGTCCTTTTTGAAGGAAAATACATAGGCAAGTATTTTCATATAACAAAAATCTACATTTATTCTGGCTCATAACAAAATAAAGAGGAAGGCAATGCTGGAGAAACTGTTAGCATTTGCAAAGCCTTTGTACCCCAGGGCACACATCAACTCTTTGTAACTAAAAATTGGTAGCCTGAGAAGTCCATAGAATAAGGGAGCATGATCTGGTCCAGGACTCCCAGAGATCATGAACAGCAGCAGATGACATATATGTCTCCAGGCTGTGGTTACTACAACAGCCTGCATCTTCTGTCAGACCAGACTGAACCCAGGCCATCACTTTCTTGTCTTCCCTGCAGCCTTCCCTCCTCACTTCCCTGCAGCCTTCCTTGGAAGCTGTTGCTCTGGAGGTGGACTTGTGGCAGGAGGAGGAAGATGGACGAGCACACATAAGTGCAATAAGTTCTTACTAATTTGGCCCCTCAACCCCTTCCGAAGGGCCTGAAAAATAAGATTATTACACATGAAGCGTTGACACTCCCCCATTTTCTGCAATTTTTCAGCTACATAGCAGCCATAGGCTTCTTCAGCGTTGGGGGGGGGGGTTCAGGACCGCATTAGCGTCCTTAATGAGGCCCAGTGCTGACTCGTCCACATTACTCCCCTTCCTGGCTCTTTTTGCTGTAAGGTGGAGGGGAGGCATCTGGTATTGGGTGAGGCTACAGGGCCCGCCAACTTCTGGCTGACACCCCGCTTCCTCCTGGCCGACACTTTCCCCACGCCTACTCCTGGCTGACACTTACCCTCGCCTCCTCCTGGTTGACACTCACCCCTGCCTCGTCCTGACTGAGGTCTTCCTGTTTATGAAAAAGGGACATAGTTTTAGTTATTGGTTTATCAATCACACACAATTTTCAGCTCATGACTGTTACAAATTGAATTGAATGTTAATAAATAGAAAACACTATCATTCTGAGCCCAGCATTTTTCATTCTTGTCACAATCATTTTTGGCCCCTACTTTATATTCATTTGTAAAACACTTTTGGTTCAATCATTCATTTGTTATCAATAATAACATCTAGTTAACCTCCCTGGCGGTACGATTATTTCGGATTTTAGGTGCTAAAAGCGGTACAATTATTTTGCATGAAAATTTGGTGTTTTATATTGTAGTCCTGTAATTCTTAGGAATAACTCTATCATAAATCATAAATTATAATATAATAAATAATTATAAATAATTGTACCAAATAATAATATAACAATAATAAAAATTATTCAATAATGTAATCAAATCAAAAACACTGAAATTTGCTCAGTTGCAGAATTGTCACTGTCATTACTTTTTAGTATTTGATGACGGATCTCCTCACAAATCGCTACCACTCAATCCTGCGAGTGATTCCAATTTATTATCGCTGTTTTCTAGCTGGTCCAAAATAATTTTTGATGTAAAGGGACAGTTTTGGTTGCTATGGACAATCTCCAGTTTCCAGGCATAAAGAACAGTTTTCATAATATAAAAGTGCATGCAGGACACTGGGCAGACCACTAGGGACAAAGGAGATGTGAAATAATTACATACAGCAATGTAATCTGTACGATTACATTATATTGTATGTATACTGTGTGTTTCACTTTTTGAATTTGGCGCTGATCTCCGTCACCGTGCGCCGCAACACTCGCAGGGAACGGAGATCGGCTCCGTGATTAATCGAGCAGAGGACGAGCCGCTCGTACAGCGCGGGGACATCGCTGGATCCAAGGGAGAAGGTAAGTAAGCGTCCTCCTAGATTCAGTGATGCGGTCCAGAGTTTGGCTCGTAGTTACCTCTTTTGGTATAAAAATTCCACCCCGAGCCAGACTCAGGAATACCGCCAGGGGGGTTAATAATTTTCGGACAATAAATATGTTCAAAAATACTATACCTGGTTCCAGCTGGGCTCCTCAACTTCTTCCAGGATGGAAGGCCCAGGTTGGTCCTCAGAAGCCTCAGCTGGGGTTGAGGGAAGGGTGGATGAAAGTGTGGAAAGTGATTCCCTGCCTTCAATCTGGTCTTCCAGAAACTACATCCTGTTGTAGTACCACAGACTGGGTACATACACTTCCTTTGCCGCTGCTCCTGATCTCATGGAAGCCTGGACTTTATTAAGCTCCTTCCTATATGTGCTTCTCAAGCTACCAATTTTCTTATTCACAAACTCGATGTCTGTGTCGGGGACCTGCATCTTCACATATTCCAGCAGTTTCTCCAGCGATGCCTCATGGCTCATGAATTCAAGGTCTTTGAATTGTTTCATATTTGCTGCAAGGCAAAACACAAGACAAAAACACTAATATCAGGATAAACTCTCCTAATCGTATCCCAGTATAGGCCTCAATATTAAATCAGTATAGGCCACTGATGTCCCAAGTTAAAATGTTAACTTCGTTATAACGTTTGGCATTTCCTCCACTCACAGATCGTATGTACACTGTGCATGCGTTAAACTCTGCCCGCATTGCCCCTGTCCCTGGCATTCATTCTCAAATATTCCCCGCCCCTTCTCTTTCGTCGCAGTGGGAGAGTAACATGGCAAAGACACAGCAGGTGCGTGATAATAGTAGTAATGAGGAGGAGGAAAGCCCAGAGCCCGAAACGTCCCAATATGGCCTTAATAGAGATGGTGGAGATGGTCGACATATTGAAGAGGGCCGACTATGACAGGAAGTATGGGCTGTACCCAAACCCAAATGTGAGAAAGGCCAAGACCATGACTAAAGTTGTGAGAAGTCTGCACAGCAATTTTTGGGTAAGACGATCCAAGAAGCAATTGAGGAAATGCTGGTTAGACCAGAAATTGAGGGAGCAGGATCAGTACAGAAGGATCAAGAAAGTGCTTCTAAAAAGTAAGTAGTTGTCGTGTGTTTAGATTATTATTATTATTACTTGCATGATGCTCCATGTGCTTTTCTTTACTGTTGTACAGTTTAAAATGGCTACTTTCATGTTCATGGGCACAGTAATTTGACTTAGGAAACATCATTCGTTTCCAACTAAATACGATGTTTTGGGCAGATACAGAGTTAACTACATTTGGTCATGCTAATTTGTATTAAAAGAAGTTTAGGACATTGTTGTCGAGATGTGTTTGAAACTTGAAAGAATTGCAAACTTGATTCAGTGTAATGTAAGGAGATGTAATGTTTATACATCTGGACTCAGGAGCACTAATGTGGGACACGAGAACAAACTTTTTAGGGTGTCCCACACAGGTACTCCAGTGGATACTTAGGGTGTCTCCATGTGTGAAACTTCTCCAAAAAAGGTAAGTATTTCAGCTTTGGTAAGTGAAAAAATCACATCTTCAGCTTGGAACTCTGCCAAAACAGACCACTTCCAAACAATGTTTCATATTCCTATTTCTGGCTTCAAATATCGGTGTGCTAAGTATACCTTTTTTTTATTCTCATAGGGGAGAAACGACTCCAGACGTCTGAGAACACCAGGAAACCCCCACCTCCTGAAGAAGGGGAACAGAGGACACCACAACCTGAGGATGTGGAGGAAGGAGAGGTGGGTGAGATTGTCACCACAACAGGTGAGTGTCAGGATGCACATACCAGCAGAGTGATTCGCCACCCTACAAGAACTTTGAGGCGCAGAAATACACGCCTTCCAGTTGCCCATAGGAAACGGGCTTTGGCGCATAGAAGTGCGCATGCACGAACTGACGAGCAAACAGAAGCCGTCGTACATCCCCGTGCGTGTTGACACTTGTGTGCACTCATGACTGACGCTGGCACCAAGTGAGTCTATTTAGGCACAGCCAGTACCTAGCCCCAGTGCTGCTTTGTCTTCAGCTTCTGTGCATCCTGTTTCCCGAGAACCTGTATCTTGATTCCTGTTACCTACCCAGCTTTTCTTGACCATCCCTTGATCTTCACCAGCACTGACCCCAGATTGTCTTGTGACCATCCTCCTGTCTTCTCCTTGGCTCCTGTTTACTGATCCAGCTTTTGACATTGGCTTACTATAAAAATGTCACTACCAGTGAAGGGATTAACCACTAGATGACGCTGTAGGGGTTAAGTGTGTCCTAGGGAGTGATTCTAACTGTGGGGGGGAGGGGCTGTGTATGACACATCACTGATCAGCGCTCCCAATCACAGGGAGAGCTAATCAGTGACAGTGTCACTAGGTAGAATGGGGAGATGCTTGTTTACATTAGCATCTCCCCATTCTTCCTCAGCGTGAGACGATCGTGGGTATCCCACGGACATCGGGTCTAATGGGCCTGCGATCACGGTCACAGAGCTTCTGGCGAGTCACCTCTTTAAGGGCAATGTACAGGTACATTAATCTGCCTGTACATGCCCTTCTGCCGCAGTATATCTGCGTGAGGGATGTCGGGAAAGCCAAATTTTGAAGATGCACACAGTGTGTCAACATGTGCTATCTGCCATCAGGGGATAGCAATGTACACGTTTTGTGGGTGCAACCCCTTTCTCCTAACTCAAGTAGGTGAGAGGAAGTGGTTGTGCACCACTCTGGAGATGTTGGTAAAACTCGGTCTGGGCAAAGACTCCACCATCTAACATCTGCCCATTCTTCCCCATGTCCACATAGAGAAACTCGTATGTCGCCGACACCACCGTCATCAACACAATACTATGAAACCCCTTATAGTTAAAATAGTATGACCCCGAGTGGGGGTGGTGGGATGATATGGATGTGCTTCCTATTGATTGCCCCTCTGCAGTTGGGAAAGTGCCAATAATGAGCAAATTGGGAAGCCACAGTCTGGCATTCCTGTGGCGTTGAAGGAAACATAAAATTATTAGTATTTTTGCACATAACATTGCAAGCAGATTAGACACATTCTTGGCCAACATCAGTATAATATTTATTTTAAGGAGTATTTAAAGACAAAAATATAAGGTCCACTCATCAGATTCCTCACCCCCTTTGATGGCCCATTGGAAACATTTTAGGGTGCCTCTGGCACTCTGCCTGAATTTAAGGACAACAATAATATTTGTACACATTTTAGGGGGTGTTTAGGGTAAGGCACTACAATGGAGATGACAAAATACATTGTTAAGTGACTAGGCTAGGTTTATATGGGCCCAGGATAGAATGCTGGGGAGGTTATTGAAGGCAAATATGAATGAAGGACAAAAAAGGAGCATTAAAAGCTTCCAGCATGTATGAGGACAAAGGTAACATTCACAGCATATTACAATTATGGTAATTAGGGAATGATGAAAGAAATACAATACATTAGCAAACATTAAATACATAGAATGTGATGTTAAAGGAGAAAACTTACACTAATATAGTCCTTCTGCAGGACCTGAATGATGGCAGAACAGGTCTCTGGAATAATGATCCCCAGAGCCTGGGGGAAGATGTCTCTAGAGAACTTGAGGTCCTGTAGACTTCTCTCTGTCACCCAGTACCACAACGTGGCAACTAGCCTCTACTCCGGAGTGATGGCTTGCCGCATGCAGGTGTCCTGCTTCGTAATATAAGGGGACAGCAAAGCCAACAGATGGTTAAAAACGGGGTCCGTCATCCGCAGATAATTCCTAAAATCATCAGGGTTATTCTCCTAGATCTCACGCAGCAAAGGCATATGAGGGAATTGGTCACGCTGGAGCAACCAATTCTTGGTCCATGAACTCCTCCTCGCCCTGTTCATGGATTGGGCTTGGGTCAAGGCAAGAACCCCAACATAAAAAAGCCCCTGCACAGCATGAACGCTACGACGAGCACGTACCCGCAACATGGCTTCAAAGTGGTCGGCTGGTCAGAACGAACTAACAGAACGCACTGAAGAACAGCAAGGCCTGTGAAGAGCACAAAGGGTGGCTCACTGGTTATTGAACTTCCTCTTTATAGTCCCGTCGTACGTGTTGTACTTCACCACATTCTTGACAGTCAGAATTTGGTGTGACCATGTTTATGCAAGGCAAGCTTAAGCGTAACCCTGTCGGAAAAAACATCATTGCTTTTTTCGACCAAAATTCTGATCGTATGTACATGGCATTAGGGGACTTTAGCAAGAGAGTTATGCAAGGAAGGAGGTTCACTCTATTGTAGCTTCAGATGAAAGGTGATCCTGTTGGAAGCCCAGAGAATAATGGCAACATATCAGGTATACTGTAATGAAGGAGTGACAGTTGTGCGTAGTTGAAGAACATTCAAGTATAAAAACTGCAGATGTGTGAAGTTTACTTACTCCTTATGCACCATTAAAGTGAATGTGTCTAAAGATAATATAATATAGGTGGGCAAAGAGATTAGTGATGAGAGGTCAAGTTTGCAGAGATGGTCAGGATGATAGAGGAAGCAGGATTCAATGTAGTCTGTTAGCCTTCACAGAGGAACATTTTAAGTACCCTTAGGAAGTCTAGAGAGAATGATAAGTGTATTGGAGGGGTGCTAGTGAGTTTTAGGCATACAGTAATGAATTCCAGTCCACAGAGAGAGAGTAGCATATTCACTACTTTGAAAGGGTTTTTCCTCATTTGTCATTCCCCTGACCTTTGGTGAAATACATTCTGTTGTTTGTCGTACCCCTGACCCCCAGTGACATACAGTGGTGTGAAAAAGTGTTTGCCCCCTTCCTCATTTCCTGTTCCTTTGCATGTTTGTCACACTTAAGTGTTTCGGAACATCAAACCAATTTAAACAATAGTCAAGGACAACACAAGAAAACACAAAATGCAATTTGTAAATGAAGGTGTTTATTATTAAAGGTGAAAAAAAATCCAAACCATCACGGCCCTGTGTGAAAAAGTGATTGCCCCCTTGTTAAAACATACTATAACTGTGGTTGTCCACACCTGAGTTCAATTTCTCTAGCCACACCCAGGCCTGATTATTGCCACACCTGTTCACAATCAAGGCATCACTTAAATAGGAGCTGCTTGACACAGTAAGGTCCACCAGAAGATCCTTAAAAGCTACACATCATGCCGAGACCCAAAGAAATTCAGGAACAATTGAGAAAGAAAGTAATTGAGATCTATCAGTCTGGAAAGGGTTATAAAGCCATTTCCAAAGGGAATCCAGCGAACCACAGTGAGAGCCATTATCCACAAATGGCGAAGACATGGAACAGTGGTGAACCTTCCCAGGAGTGGCCGGCCACCCAAAATTACCCCAAGAGCGCAGCGACGACTCATCCAAGAGGTCACAAAAGACCCCACAACAAGGTCCAAGGAACTGCAGGCCTCACTTGCCTCAGTTAAGGTCAACGTTCATGCCTCCACCATCAGGAAAAGACTGGGCAAAAATGGCCTGCATGGCAGAGTTCCAAGGAGAAAACCACTGCTGAGCAAAAAGAACATCAAAGCTCGTCTCAATTTCTCCACAACACATCTTGATGATCCCCAAGACTTTTGGGACAACATTCTGTGGACCGATGAGACAAAAGTGGAACTCTTTGGAAGGTGTGTGTGTCCAAGTATATCTGGCGTAGAAGGAACACTGCATTTCATAAAAAGAACATTATACCAACAGTAAAATATGATGGTGGTAGTGTGATGGTCTTGGGCTGTTTTGCTGCTTCAGGACCTGGAAGACTTGCCGTGATAAAAGGAACTATGAATTCTGCTGTCTACCAAGAGATCCTGAAGGAGAATGTCCGACCATCTGTTCGTGTACTAAAGCTGAAACGAACTTGGGTTCTGCAGCAGGACAATGATCCTAAACACACCAGCAAGTCCACCACCGAATGGCTGAAGAAAAACAAAATGAAGACTTTGGAGTGGCCTAGCCAAAGTCCTGACCTGAATCCTATTGAGATGTTGTGGTATGACCTTAAAAAGGCCGTTCATGCTCGAAAACCCTCTAATGTAACTGAATTAGGACAATTCTGCAAAGATGAGTGGGCCAAAATTCCTCCAGGACGCTGTAAAAGCCTCATTGCACGTTATCGCAAATGCTTGGTTGCAGTTGTTGCTGCTAAGGGTGGCCCAACCAGTTATTAGGTTTAGGGGGCAATCACTTTTTCACACAGGGCCATGATGGTTTGGATTTTTTTTCACCTTTAATAATAAACACCTTCATTTACAAATTGCATTTTGTGTTTACTTGTGTTGTCCTTGACTATTGTTTAAATTGGTTTGATGTTCCGAAACACTTAAGTGTGACAAACATGCAAAGGAACAGGAAATGAGGAAGGGGGCAAACACTTTTTCACACCACTGTACATGTTTCATATACGTTTACATAATTAAATGTAATTTCATATTAGATGTGACACAATGAATTTATTCTGAAAATTATACCAGGGTTTTTTTCTTATACTCAAAATGGCGTAGAATGCTTTGCCACATTAGAAAATAACGGAAAAAGTCATAATCCAATTCAAGAATGAATTGGATGATTTTCTGGCAACTAATAATATCCAATGTTTTACATACTAAAAGCTAACATAGCAATAGTATAATCCACGGAATTGTGGTGACTGCTTAGAAGGAAGTGCCATAATCGGGCGGCACAGTGGTATAGTGGGTAGTACTTTCGTCCTAGCAGTAAGAAGGGTCGCTGATTCAAATCCCAACCATGACACTACCTGCCTGGAGTTTGCATGTTCTCCCTGTGCCTGCGTGGGTTTCCTCTGGGTGCTCCAGTTTCCTCCCACACTCCAAAGACATGCTGGTAGGTTAATTGGATCCTGTCTAAATTGTCCCTAGTATGTATGAATGTGAGTTAGGGACCTTAGATTGTAAGCTCCTTCAGGGTAGGGACTGATGTGAGTGTACAATGTATATGTAAAGCGCTGTGTAAAAATTGATGGCGCTATATAAGTAACTGAAATAAATTGGGTTACTGGCAACAGTTTACCTAGGGGGTTTTGCTTTGCATTTCTCTTGACTATGATTGTAGGATTTGTGAAAAATGTAACTATGTACCCAGATCTCTATAATGCAACTATGTAGATCCATGCAGATAAAAGGCTGGTCCCCAAAGGTCTTGAGCTTACACTGCAGAGCCTCCTGGGCAGTGCCAGGACTTCAACCAAAATAAGTGTGACCTAGTTCACCATTAAAAGTATCTTGCAGCACAAGAACCCACTTTTCTACTAGACCTTTTAATCGGGATGGTAACAGTTTCCTCCATCATACCTTTCTATCAAGATCATGACTCAATCATCAAGAGATGCTGCAGGGTTGTCATATATAATGACTATCCTGGTGTCACAAGTAATGATATGTCATATGAAGCATAGCTGCCAAGGAAATTAGGAGTAGACTACCATCCTGTAGTGTGCTGAGTACAGTGCTGACTGAAAGGTCAGAAAGAGGATAGCAGGTATCACCAACAATATAAAGATTATATATTAGTATTCATAAGAAGAAGAAAGCTATCAGCAAGAAAAGAAGATGGGAACTATTTTATGGAGATCTAGCTGCTGCATTCCTTAAAGTGATACTAAACACACATTGGAGGAGATTTACTAAAATGTATGCACACAATCCAGTGCAGCTGTGCATGGTAGCCAATCAGCTTCTAACTTCAGCTTGTTCAATTAAGATTTGACAATAAAACATGGAAGCTGTTTGGTTTCTTTGTAGATCTGTAAGAAATTTTGCACACTTCAGATTTAGTAAATCCCCAGCACTGTTTCATTTACATTGTCCCTTCTCTTTCTGTATATACTGTAGATGGTGGCATTGGAATTATTTTAATAAAAAAAAAAAATTGAAGTACCTTTTTCCTAATCAATATCCTAATCAATATACCGCTGTCACATGACCCAGCTCTTTCCCAGCTTGTCTGCAGACAAACATAAGCAGGGGGTGCTTTTAGACCTCTACTGCTGGTCACAAGTTAAAAAACAAACAACAAAAAAACAGCCTTTGGGATACAGAGTAAAAATAAAAAATTAATATCAATAAACTGTTTTAAATTGTCATTAAAATATATATTTGAAATCCAAGCTGTGTCGTGCCCCTCCAGCCTGTGTCTTAGAAGGACAGGGGGGTGAAGCCTCCATCAATCGAGATGTAATATCCCACCACTATTGTGTTTAGCTTTTTAGTGGGCATGGAGGAGGAGGGAGGGTGTGGGCTGTCATTTACCATTGTGTATTCGCCCACATATCTGACTCTATAGTCACATGGGCTGCTCATATGTGATAGGGAGGAAATGCTCAGCATAGAAACTCACTGAAAACTAAGCATGTGCAGAACTGCCACCCCAGCTGCAAAATTCCTAGCTGAATTGGGGACATGAACAGAAGGTGGAGATAGAGAGCAGTAGGATCAACCAGGTTTTTGTCAGAATACAAAAAACAAATCTCATAGTGATTGAGTGAGTATGAATACCATGTAATACACCATTTTTTGATAGTTTTTTTATGATGTGAGTTTAGTGACACTTAAAGCTTTGGCAAAAAAAACTAGAAGCTGATTGACTGCTATGCAGAGCTTCACCAGGTTTTGCACTCTCTAGATTTAGCAAATCAACTGCTGGGCTGCTCAGATGTGATACTCACTGGAACTCACTGGAAACTGAGCATGTGCAGGAGCTTCCAACACTGCTGTGCAAATTCCCCAGCTGCTTTGGGGACTTGGGCAGAAAGGGGGAGAAAGAGAACAGCAGGATCAACCTTTTTTTTTTTTTTTTTTGCAGAATGCAGAAAACAATTCCTATAATTATTAACTAAATATGAACAGCATTTATTGATATTTTTCTTTTCATGATGTGAGTTTAGTGACACTTTAATAAATGGCCTGCAAGTGAAATATTACTTTTATTACTTTTGAGTCTACTGACCCTTTAATTGGATTCTGAAGTTTTCTTACTCATAGGTACATTTTGCAAAGTGGAAGGAAGTATTTCTAGTTTGTGGTGAAGTATCAGTTCTTCGGCAGGGTAAGCCAATTCTTACTGAAAGCAAAAGGCTAAACATTTCTCTTTTTTCTGTGTGCTGTTTAAATACAGCAAGAACGTGCTGGATGAAAGAAGATGGACAAAACTATGTGCTCCATGATGGCTTTTATTTTGTCCTTGATAAGCTGCAATATTATGACAGAGGTTACAGGTAAGATTTTTATTTTACTAAAGACGTTGTGCAACTACGTGAAATGCCTTGATGTTAACAATCTAAAGCATCTAATTGAAATTCAAACTTTTCAGCTTTCCATAAATTTGATAAATTACTGGTGGGTTTATTGCAAAATATAATGTACTTTTAAACCTTATTGATGGTATTTTATTTGTATTGGTCTAAAATGTGCTTGCTTTTACATATTATTTCCTTCATGATGTTTATGCATAAATTTTTTATTTTTTTTTAGTTCTGAATAAAGTAGACAAGAGTTAATACCCCTTTTTTTCTGTCTGTGTCTCGTTGGAGAGACTTCCCTTCACTTTTTGTTCTAGAGACACAACCGGAAGTGAAGGTGATTCCCTTCTTAGACAGTTACTAGTGCAGGTATTTCCTTTGGGAGATTTACCTACACCTCTTGTTTTGGTGACAACTCTAAACATTTGAATTTCAAATGACTTTCTGTGTCAGTGATAATGGTCACTAGAACAAATTGATGTGTTTGAACCTCTCTGGCCAGCCTTTCCTATGCTATTCAAAATGAAAAAAATGTGTTTTGACTATGACAGCCCTTTATGCATTTACAGACCTCGTCACAAGAGAAATACTTTAGCTGCCATAGTCAAATTAGGCAATAGGCAATCTGTCTGGCATTTCAGGACAAGAAGTCCCATAAACTCACCGGATATTGAAAGCCCATGACTTAAGCTGGCCATACATGGGTAGAAAATGAACAAGATAAAGGTGTGTTGCACTACAGTGATTGATATTAAAAAATAATGAATAACCATTATAAATAAATAAACAGTCCAGAAAAATCTGTCTCTTAAATGGGCCATAATGCTCAAATGGAAAACTCCAGGATTCAACTATGGATAAGGTTATCCAATACCTTCACCAAGTGAACATACCACCAACACAATAGGTTGGATTCCTACCAGAGAGCCTGGACCCTTTATTATGAAGGGTCAAACAGGCTTGATGAGTATGTCCCAGTAGGGGTCATCAGGATGGGATGTACAAAGAGACCACGTCAGAAACAGCTCCAGAGCATCCAGGGGACTCCACCAAAATGACGATCATGTAGTCAGATCCAAATAAAACATAAAACGCTGGATAGTGTAAAACCTCTTAAACAGTGGCTGTGGTGAAGTTTTAGGACGGGGGGAGCCAGACCCCACTCTTCCATCTGCTCCTCTCATACTTCCTGTTACCTCTCTCTCGTGTGCAATGGGAGAAAGAAAACAGGAAGTGACATCAAACTCAGATGTCAATCAAACCGCCTGGTCGTAGTAATAGATACTACAGGCGCCAAGAGGAAGCTACTCGGCGCTTCAGAAAGCGCTGCAAGGCGGGCTAAATGCCCGCAAATGAAGCGCCATGTCTGCAATCTTGTGATTGCATAGACGTGGCACTTCCCATAAGTGAACAATGTCTGGCGTTGCACTGTGTCCGGCGTCCGAACACAGTGCACTTAAGAACTTTTTTGTATTTATTTATTTATTTAATATAAAGTATTGCACTTACACGTATCCATAATAAAAAAATCATTGCATGGTACAAAAGGAAGAACACAGAACATCCAAACATGTAAAATTCGCAATAGCAGGAACATACAGCTCAGCACGACCAGTTTAGTTGACAAAAGGACTTTTTCCGGGCATCTAGGGGACTCATCCTTTGGGTGGAGTCCCCTGGATGCTCTGGAGCTGTTCCTGACGTGGTTCCTTTGTACATACCCTACTGATGACCCCTACTGGGACATATTCATCAAGCCTGTTTGACCCTTCATAATAAAGGGTCCAGGCTTTATGGTAAGAGTCCAACCTATTGTTGTGGGAGCGTGTTCACTTGGTGAAGGGATTGGATGACCTTAACCATAGTTGAATCATGGAGTTTGCCATTTGAGAGACTGATTTTTCTGCACTGTTTATTTATTTATAATTGTGTTTCATTATTTTTCAATATCACTCACTGTAGCGCAACACACCTTTATTTTTTTTTCTTGTTTTTTGTGGTAATATCTCACATTTGTAGTGCTAATTTTTGCACACTGAATAATCTTTTCACATGCGCAGTATTATTTTTGTATTTATTTTATGAATACAACATTTTTTGAAAGGTTCATGCAATAACGCCATCATTGTTTCAGTAATTATCAACATATTTTCGATCGCTAACATCATAAAAGGTTAATTTTTCATCAATCGACTACACATTTTAACACATGCATCGCTATAGATTTTTTTGAACTGTTTTTGATCGATTCCACTACTAATGTTTCGAAAATCAATTGTTTAGGCTCAAAAAATCGAAAATGACGGTTTTATTTTTTGCCATAAAACTTTGCATTCTGGTAATCAAAAATTAGCCCACTAACGTTTCAAAAGCCGAACGATCGAGCGTAATGAAACTTTTTTAAACAATTTTCTATCCATGTATGGCCATCTGTAGAAACCATGTTGCCTGCTCTGACAGTGTATGTAGGAATTCAGATATTATGGCAACAAACAATGCTTGATTGAGACAGGGAGACATATCTGTATACTATCATTTCCTGTTCTTGGCTACTGTTCTAGGCATTTTACAATAACTTCCTACCACAAGATAAAATAAATAGTTTTTAAAAGTCTTTGCACAACAAATTATTGGTGTTATGATGTGAATGTGTTTTTACATTTAGGCTCCATACACACTAGCTCCTAAAAGCTGTTATTAGCATTTTTTCTGCTTCCAGATGCTAAATAGTGTTATTCTTTGTGTCCATGCACACTACATTAGGCTACTCGCGTTTTCTGATTTTCAGCGTCTAGAAGAAGAAAAAAAAATGTTTTTATAGAGATTTTTGGAGCATTTTTTCAGCAAAGATGAATGCTCCTAAACGCTCCTAACAGCTTTTTTTTAACTTTTTTTTTTTTTCATGTACCGTAAAAATGCTAATAAAATGTTAATGCTCCTAAATACTCCTAAAAGCTACTAAAACGCTACTAAAAGCCGGCACAAAAATGCTATTATCAGCTTTTTTCATCCAGCATTCATCCAGCATTTTTTCGAGCATTTTTTGAGCTTATTAAAAATGCTAGTTTGTATGGAGCCTTGAAGGCATAATTGTGTAGATATGTTCCTAATTGGTGTTTTGTTCACTTGAAATACCTTTAGAATTCCACCCAAACTGCTCAGACAGAGAACCAGATTACAGATATCAAGTTTTTGCTAAGGAAAATGTTTTCTTTCAATGCCCTGTTATATCGTCTTACAATGGAAATGGAAAACCATCTAATAAAGAGAGAACCCAATGGTTTTCACAAAAATCTGATGGAAACATTCAAAAAATGATTTATGGCAGAGACTTAAAGGCTACAAAATCTGCAATTTTGCTATGGTTTTCACCAGCAGAAATGAGACACTCTGGAAACTACTTGTGCAAGTAAGTAATTCATCAAAAATATGTTTAAGTGCACAAAAATCAAGGATCAAGCAGTGAGACAAACTGAACAGCCCCCCCCCCCCCAAAAAAAAATAGCAACTAAGCACCTAAATTCATTCACCAAAGAGTAAAATAAAAATTTTGTGTGTGCGTATATATATATATATATATATATATATATATATATATATATATATATATTCAAAAGTATTTGGATGCCTGCCTTTACATGTACATGCACTTTAATGGCATCCCAATCTTGGTTGGTAGGGTTCAATGTTTAGTTGGCCCACTCTTTGCAGCTATAACAGCTTCAACTCTTCAACCCAATAGAACACTTTTGTGATGAATGGGTGGAGCCAGGCCTTCTCTACCAACAAGAGTGCATGACCTCACAAATGTGCTTCTGGAAGAATGGTCAAACATTCCTATAGACCCACTCCTAACCTTTGTGGACAGCCTTCCCAGAAGAGTTGAAGCTGTTATAGCTGCAAAGGGTGGGCCAACTCAATATTGAACCCTATGGACTAAGATGGGATGCCATTAAAGTTCATGTGCGTGTAAATGAAGGTGCCCCAATACTTTTTGTAATATAGTGTAAGTTAATCAACATTGAAAAAACAGTCCCACAGTTAGTATTTTTACAAATTTCTTCCACCATACAACCAACAGTACCTATGAACACCACCAAAATACTTCTGTGTTCCTCCACGTGTCTTCGCACTTATAGATACAGTATGCTCTCTCTCTCCCTTTCTGGAGACCTCTATATTATAAGAGATCTATATGCGTCTGCTGTAAAATGGTTCATCGTCTCACCCAGGGTTCCCACCATAGACAAACAGGGCAGCAAGGTGTTGTAATAATAACAATCCTCCTCCTCTCCACCTTTTCTAGTGCTCTTTGTATCGGTATTTATTGAAAAATAACAGGATTGTACTCACAGTAACCCTGAGTTCACACTTGTGCGTTGCAGACACTGCATGTGATTCGCACAGGAATCGCACCACATTCCTGTGCACATAACATGCGATGTCTGTGTGGTGCCATTTTAGCCATACATTTGGTATGGCTCAAATTGCATTGCATCTGCACCAAAATGGTGCAGGACCATGGTGCAGGACCTTGTTCACACCCATGCGATCCGATTCTGACAATCGCACTGTGTTTTGCAAGCTGTTTCAGGGTGTCGTTAATCTAACATTGACACCCGCAGCAGATCGCATGGATGCTGTGAGATTGCAATGCAGTATGGGAAACACAGGATTTGCTGCATTTCCCGCATTGGATCAGTGTGAACCAGGGCTAAAATAGTGTGGTATTTCTTTAAAACATAGGTAAACAGTAGCTCAGCATCATCTCAGAAATCCTTGGCAAAGATTTCTGATCAATATGATGACATCATGTGCCTTCCAACCTTACGTGTTATGCCCACAGGGCTTCCTCTGATGAAACCCCACCCTGTGTGCAACGTGTAAAGTGGGAAGGCGCATGACGTCATCAAGTTGGTGATTTCATTTGACTTTTTTCCTTTTTGAGTCACATTGAGAATAGGGGATGTAGAATATTTGTAGTATTTGAGGTGGTCCCGCTTACAGCACTGCACTGTACACATGTACAAGAGATTTGAAAATGAACCTGTCACTTGCTGGATGAGATAACGGTGCGATAGAGCAGACCACGGTCATGTATATGTCACTTATTAAATGTATGTAGTTTTGGTTTTGTATATCTGGGCATTACTCTAATTTACTCCCAAACCTTGCTCTCTCCCTATCAAGCATTTCCCAGTATTATTAAGCCGGCCATAGACAGTTTGAATTGAACCATGTATTGGAAGGCTGATTGTATCCAAGTTGATCAATTGATCAACTTAGGTACAAGCAGCCTGTCAGATTTTTCATATGATTATTGCCAGCAGCTATAGCCGCTAGCAATAATTACTGTGTGTTCCCCTGGCCGGGACAGTCCCTCTGTCCCCCGCTGGGAGAACACATTAGCTCTGTGAGAGGAATTCCCCCATCCACACTGACTGTTGTGGTTGCAGGAAAGAAAATTGCACCATCTGTGGCTGGCTTTAACTTTTCTCCTTCTACTTTGTTTGTGTGCCAAATAAATCTTGTTTAATACTTCCTTTCACATCATCACCAGGCTTACAAAATTCTAAAATTATTGCAGAGGCAGCTGCTGGGAGCTCAGCTTCAAGTGAAGAAAGCACGTACTCCCAGAATTAAAGCTGGTCATATACTAGTAGAATTTTGTATGATATTTTAGTATTAAAAATGTTCATTCCATTTTTAATTATTAGTAGGGTCAAGTCAGTATTTATTTTTGACCGCAGTGATGAGAAAATTTGAAGGAGCAAAGAAGTGGAAGATTGAAAGATGGATGAATTTCTAACAGTGTATGTGTTTTTCATTTGGGAAAGTCCATTCATTCCAAAATTGAATGTTAAAGTATAAGTTCGTCTTTTGGAAACAAAAATAAAAATAAATGCACATATTTTTGTAGGGCAATTTTTTCACAAGAACCTGCAGAGCATTGCACCCATTGAATCATGGGTGTAATATCAGGCTCCTGCCGACACTGACTACAGCTCTGTGCCTATGCCTCTGTATGGGCTGTCAGTTTCAGAGCTGTAGAATTTGTCATTGGACTACTAGGGTGCTCATCAGCGCCCTGACAGTCTGTTGAGAACTACAAGCTATCTGCCAAGGTAGCAGACAAGACTTGTAGTTTCCTAATTCAAAGATTTCTATGAAAAAATTTAACAGTGGCTGTGGGGGAGAAGAACCTCTGCCCACTGTCACAGAGGGGGGATTGGGGAGTGAGCGGGGCAGGAACAAGAATATGTTACACCTTAACCACTTCCTGCCCAGCCTATAGCAGAATGACGGCCAGGCGGTGGTTCAGTTATCCTGAATGGGCCTTACATGACATCTAGCAGGATAACAGCGACTGTGCGCCCACGGGGCACGCACCGTGGCAATCGTTGGTGCGGTGTATCAGTGTGACACACCGCTACACCAATCTCGGTAAAGAGCCTCCAGCGGAGGCATTTTGCCACATGATCAGTCATGTCCAATCACAGGGGATCAGCCGTGTCTAATCATGGCTGATCACGATGTAAACAGGAAGAGCCGTTGATCATCTTTTCCTCACTCGTGTCTGACAGACATGAGTAGAGGAGAGCCGATCAGCAGCTCTCCTGACAGGAGGGTCTGCGCTGATTGTTTATCAGTGAAATGCCCCCCCCCGAATGCCCACATTGGACCACCAGGGAAGCCGCCAGGACCACCAGGGAAGCTCCTAACATGTGGATGGCCAGGTACATCCCCCATGGCCATCCACATGTGAAAATGAATGCCCAACATATGCCAATCAGTGCCCACTGACTGGCACCTCTATGGAATTAATAAAAAATCTGTGATGCCCATCAATGCCACCCATCAGTGTCATCAGTGCCACCCATCAGTGCCACCAATCAATGCCCATCAGTGCCCACATATCAGTGCACATCAGTGCCAATTTGTGCCACCTATCAGTGCCACCCATAAGTACCCATCAGTGCTGCCTACAAGTGCCCATCAGTGCCACCTATGAGTGCCCATCAGTGCTGCCTGTGAGTGCCCATCAGTGACACATACCAGTGCCACCTATCAGTGTCCATCAGTGTCACCTATCAGTGCCCATCAGTGCCACCTGATCAGTGCCACCTCACCGGGGCCCATCATTGCCACCTTATCAGTGCCAGTCAGTGCAGCCATATCAGTAGACAAATATTAAAAGAGGTAGTTGTGGCGCTCACCTGCTATTAATTTTACCTAGTATCTGCAGGGAACTCACCTGCTAATAATTATACCTTATTATTACTTGCTGGTATTTCTACACATGAATGAAATTAAAACATAAAATATAAAAATGGAAAATAAAAATTCCATATGTGCAATATACAGATAACAGTATAAATCGTGCATGAAAGTGTTACAGAAATGCTGTTTACAACTATATATTAGTACAAAAAATTCAATATACTTTCTATAGAAAAAAGTGCATATGTGCGTTTTTACAAATCACATGATGAAAAGTGCTAAGTGCTTATAAAAGTGCCACAGTTTCAATATATACTGAAAAAAAAGTGTTATGTGCTTCTGTAAGTGCCGCAATATGTAAATACGGTACTTTACATTTAGTAAAATCGCTAAGTAAAAATCGCTAAATGGAAGGATGCAAATATAAGTTAATACACAAGTCCAGCAGCAGAGAGTTAATATCAAAAAAGTCCTTTCTGGAACAAGAGTGACAGTGTGCTTCAGTGCTTAGTGGCTTCCTGGATTGCAACCGGTGCGATTCCCATGCACAAAGACAATATTCCGCACTCACCAGCTCCCCTACCCCTTAAGGGGTTAATGCGCCTCCACAGTGTAAGCCCCTGTGTCGCTATATGGAGCTGCTCTGGTTACAATCCGGTGGTTTTCCTCATTAAAGACAGAATGAAGCATACATAGTGTAATCCAGTTTAAAACACGCCCAAGGTGGCCTAAGGTGTACACTCTCATTACGGCGGCGGCGGCGGTGAATTCAAATGCTGTGACCAGCTTATACATTGAGGCTCTTTTCTCATCCTTCGTTTTGTGAGTAGCATTTCATGCACCTAATAAAATGTTGTTTTAAACTGGATTACACTATGTATGCATCATTTTGTCTTTAATGAGGAAAACCACCGGATTGTAACCAGAGCTGCTCCATATAGCGACACAGGGGCTTACACTGTGGAGGCGCATTAACCCCTTAAGGGGTAGGGGAGCTGGTGAGTGCGGAATATTGTCTTTGTGCATGGGAATCGCACCGGTTGCAATCCAGGAAGCCACTAAGCACTGAAGCACACTGTCACTTTTGTTCCAGAAAGGACTTTTTTGATATTAACTCTCTGCTGCTGGACTTGTGTATTAACTTATATTTGCATTCTTCTATTTAGCGATTTTTACTTAGCGTTTTTACTAAATGTAAAGTACCGTATTTACATATTGCGTCACTTACAGAAGCACATAATACTTTTTTTTCAGTATATATTGAAACTGTGGCACTTTTATAAGCACTTAGCACTTTTCATCATGTGTTTTTTAAAAACGCACATATGCACTTTTTTTTATAGAAAATATATTTAATTTTTGCACTAATATATAGTTGTAAACAGCATTTCTGTAACACTTTCATTCACGATTCATACTGTTATCTGTATATTGCACATATGGAATTTTTATTTTTTACTTTTTATTTTCCATTTTTATATTTTATGTTTTAATTTCATTCATGTGTAGAATTACCAGCAAGTAATAATAAGGTATAATTATTAGCAGGTGAGTTCCCTGCAGATACTAGGTAAAATGAATAGCAGGTGAGCGCCACAACTACCTCTTTTAATATTTGTCTACGTTTTCCAACACTTTGGGTTGAATATTTAAGGTAATGGCAGCCCCGCCTTTCATCATTAATCGCTTTTTGTTTATAAGTTCTCACATTTTGGTTTTTGGATTTCAAAAAAAAATTTTAAACGTTCATAGCGCACCTTAACCACCCCCCTTTTTCTATTGCAGCCATATCAGTGCCCATCATTGAAGAAGAAAACATACTTATTTACAAAAAAATTAACAGAAACAAAGAAAAACTTTTTCTTTTTCAAAATTTTCTGTCTTTTTTTATTTGTTGCACGAAAAATAAAAATCGCAGAGGTGATCAAATAACAGCAAAAGAATGCTCTAAATTGTTTGGGTACAGTGTAGCATGACCGCACAATTGTCATTCAATTGGCGACAGTGCTGAAAGCTGAATATTGGCTTGGGCAGGAAGGTGTATAAGTGGCTGGTATTGAAGTGGTTAAATACAGGTGTTCTAAAAGTTGAACTTAGATTTTAAAAGTAAATTAAATTTGGAGTACAGCATTTGTCAAGTCATTGAAAGTACTGAGGATTTTCATACAAATGTCAACTTGACAAATCTACTAGTGTATGGCCAGCTTTAATCTCTCAAGAGCACTTTTCCTACACAAAGGCTCTTAGGAGTTAAAGAGGGACACCCGCGGATTTTTTTTTTTAAAAGTCAGCAGCTACAAATACTGCAGCTGCTGACTTTTAAAATAAGGACACTTACCTGTCACAGGGTCCAGAGATGTAGGCACCCGAGACCGGACCGTCCCTCGGTCCCTGGATGCTGCCGCCGCCATCTTGGCTATGGGAGTCAGGAAATGAAGCCTTCCGGCTTCACTTCCAGGTTCCCTACTGCGCATGCGCGAGTTGCGCAGCCGAATCTAAATGGTTTGTGCTGTCTCTGGGACAGCGCGGCGGGATGGGAAGAGGCATAGACTCCCACGGAAGTCTATGTCCAGAAGTGGTGACCTAAGACAGGTATTTGCACCCCCCTCCCCCCTGAAAGGTGCCAAAATATGACACCAGAGTGGGGGAGGGTTTACGAAAAGTGGAAGTTAAATTTTTGTGTGAACCTCTGCTTTAAGCCTGCAGCATTGTTTTGCTGTGAACAAAATGTGTGCATGTGGAGTAGGATATAGAGCAGGGATATGCAATTAGCGGACCTCCAGCCATTGCAAAATTACAAGTCCCTTCATGCCTCTGCCTTTGGGTGTCATGCTTGTGGCTTGCTATGCCTCGTGGGACTTGTAGTTCTGCAACAGCTGGAGGTCCGCTAATTGCATATCCCTGATATAGAGGATTCCATAAAGTGGTTCTAAGGGCTCAATGTTTTTTACCTTCATGCAGTCTATGGGGGCCTACTTCTAGGGGGTTGTCACAGTAGGAAGTCTAAGGTAAAGATCGGGACTGCTTTTCGTTCCATCCCCACCCAGTCTGGTTTAGAAATCTTGGAGTAGACACTTGAAAATTGGCTAAATTTGGCCGCCTGGTAATACCACCAGAGGTTAGCTAGCCCTAATCCTCCTTTCTTTCTAGGTCTGAAGAGGGCTGTTTTTGCTAGGCGGTGGTTAGGTTTCCCCCAGATAAAGCAGATTATGGGCAACTGATGATTGTCTATATAAAGTTTAGTAACAGGTATGAGAAGGGAGCGAAAAAGCTTTTTGTACATGGGAGGGTAGTTCCTGTTATTTATAGTTCCTGCAGATTTATATTGTTTGTTAGATTTATGCCAAGATGCGGTATGGAATTGTCTCTTCAAGTGAATGGGAAGTGTTTTTTCAGTCTTCCTAATAATATCTGGGGGGTCGATATGTTGAGGGCGACAGATTTGGACATGTTGGCTGTTAGGCTGGAAACCTGTCCAAATTTGTTTAGAAAAATGTTAAGGGTGGTAATGAGTGGGGAGGTGATGAACAAGAGAACATCATCAGCAAAGAGCGCACATTTGTGGGATAACTGACCGCATTTGACACCATGGATGTCTGGATGACCTCCAATGGCAATGGCAATGGCAATCAGACATGTTATAAGAATCATAAATATACATAGAGAATGAACAACCTATTTTCTGTAGGAGAGGATGTTCATATGCTAGAAATAACTTTACAGAACATTTCAGCATACCTCAATGGCTTCTTAATAGTTGTAAATGTCCTCATATAGTTCAATGTACTAGACATGTATTATTTCTTTGTGTACTCCAGAGGAAGAGTTACATGAAGTTTCTCAGGTACAATCTTTGCGTATACCAGTCACTACACAATGTGGATTGTGAAGTGTATATCATGCGTACTCTACCTCCTAACCCTAATAACAGTCTCTGCCCCTCTTGACATACCTTGCAATAGTGTAAGTGCAATAACCAATAAGAAACAAATACGTTATGATAAAACACAGAAATTGTCTTTATTGCAATATTTCTGTGGAAAAGTAACAGACAGTAACAGTATATATATATAGAAATTACTGAGATTAAGAGCAATATAGCTTAATGCTATATTCAGGCTGCTTTCAGGGGATTCCAAACCTGAGAATGTCCCTAATAGCAGACGCACACTTAAATGGCAAATAAATCACAATATGACACTTTATATCGGATTGGTTACTTCTACTCAAATTTAGCTCTATGAGTCCAGGCAGGAGAAGAGCAGAAGACTGATCCTCTTTATATCTGACCTCTCTGTTCTGCACCCTGACATCACCGGCTCATTTACAAACACTGTACCCAGATCAATGTTCATTGAATTAACCCTCAAGGCAAATAATCCCACACATCCATTTCCTAAACAGAGCACTGAACATACCTGTTTGCTCATATGGCACCAGTAACTTCAGTTCCTTAAAGACACTTTCTCCCTCAGAGAAGAACCTTGGCCAGCTTGGCCAGGCCATGGGATATGCAGGGCACCTGCTACATATACAGGCATACTCCACTTTTAAGTAAACAATGGGGTTTATTTACTAGCAAGCTGTAAAGTGCAAAATCAGGCTCACTTTTGCATAGAAACCAATGAGCTTCTAACCCCAGCTTGTTCAATTAAGCTTGAAGTGGATTGTTTTCTATGCAGAAGCGAGCCTGATTTTGCATTTTCCAGCTTTAGTAAATAAACCCCATTGTGTACTCAAAAGTGAGGTATGCCTGTGTGTGTATATATATATATATATATATATATATATATATATATAAAACAATAAGTGGCTGGTCAAATACTTATGTGTCAAACAAAATACAATACCTGCAATAAATAAATACAAACTGTATCCCCTTACAAAAACATAAAAACATTTGTATAAACATGTTCACCAAAAATCTCTTAACTCAACACACTCTTGTGAATATAAATATGAAACAAAATTAGTGTCCATTAGAAATAAATAATGGCAGTGAATCACATTCTGTAGAGGGGATTTACTAAAACTGGTGCACACAGAATATTTATCTTTCAATGTGTGAAAGGTGCATTTTAGTGCATGCTGGCTCTATAAATACTATAACTTGATAGGTGGTATAGTCAGCGGCGTCACTATGGGGGTGCGGGGGGTGCAGTCCGCACCCAGGTGACACCCGCCAGAGGGGTGACACCATCCCAAGGTTGGAGAAAGCCCTGGCTCCCTTTGATGTTTTTTTAGCCTGAACACATCCGGCACACGCCGGGGCTGCTCCTGGTCTCTGTTTTCCTCCTCCAAGTCCTCCCCTCTCACTACTGCTCTGCTGAGCCTGTCACTTCTTTTCTCCACCCGGGCGGCGCAGCTGCACACTGTGTGAGTCCTCTCCAGCTGCCCCCGGGTATATTGTGTACCTGAGCCACCCGCCCTGTCCCCGATCTGAGGGTTGCAGGGGGGGTGTCATGATGTCCGCCACCCAGTCACACCTGAGCCGACCACAGTTGCTGAGAAGGAGGAGTGTTAAGAGGGGCACTGTTGTTTTTACTGCTGGACACAGCTATATCATTATATATATACACATAGCTGTGTCCAGCAGCACTCCCCCCCACCGGTTATCAACTATATTATATACAGGTATAGTGGCTGAGCTGCCCACACTGAGATGGTCTGATAATATAGCTGTATCCAGCAGCAAAATATGGACCATAGGACCAGTGGAGTGTCTGCAGCCAGGGCTGCTGATGGGGGGGTACTATTGGGCTTCTTGTAGGGGGCCCGCTCCAGTCACTTTAACAGGGGGCTGGTACAGTAGCTTCAAACTATGGTACATATGGGCATACTACTATAAACAAATAATGTTCCCCCTGTGGCCCACTGGTAGTAAATCCTATTCACTGGGTGGGGTTGGGAATTCAGTTCATCCAGAGGGGGCCCGGAAGACTGCAGGATAGAGGGACTTTTTTTCCCCTCCCCTTTTCAGGACAGACAGACTTACACAACAACCAGTGCTGCACTTGCATAAAGTCCTGGCTCACAGTTCATGCTGCTGGCGGAGTGATATACTCGGCTATCTTGCTGCCTGCCTCCTTCAGCAAGTAAGTGCTGAGGACAGGACAGACTCCGGCTGAGCACAGTAGCTATCAATAACATCAGCGCAGCAGGCATAGGCAGGTGCTGAGACTGATGTGGGGTGGCTAAAAGGGAACAGCAGGAGGAATAATCCCAGCAGCAGCATACATGCCAAGTGTCCCATGTACTATATACTCCCACTGCACTGACCTAACTATCATGCACCTTCCGATCTACAATCTTAAACCACGATATATATATATATATATATATATATATATATATATATATATATATATATAATATATATATATATATATATATATATATATATATATATATATATACACATATACAATCTAATTTGTATAGTCCATTGGTCCGTCAGCTTTCCAATCTTCCAATCTGCAGTGCCCGATTTTCCTTGGTCAGGCAAGCCATATCTCTGCTGAGAGCTGCCATTGATTACTAGGACCAATAGCATCCTAGCAACCAATTACGTCATGTGTGCCCACCTCCTGCAGAGTGGTTTCCCTCCCTTTTCAGCTACTGTCTTCTGCTTGCTGACTACAGGGCCTTGTAGCAACACTCCTTGTTGTCAGCAGGTCACAGCAACTTACAATCTCCCCTACAGCCATCAGATCCCATCTAGCTAGCAAGACACCATGTCAGCAGGTAAGTTCCAAAATCAAATCAAAATTATTGGGGGGGGGGGGGGTGACATCATGTTTTACCGCACCAGGTGACTCCAACCCTAGTGACGCCACTGGGTATAGTTTTTATTCACTGTGCAGTGACACATTTTATATAATTGTATGTATGTAATGTACCAGTTACATTTCTTCAGAGATCTGAACAAACAGTTACTAATAAAAAATTCAATTAACATTGCTTTCTTGATGTCTTGATACAGTGTGGATAATGACTGCATAAAATTAGCTGTATTTGTGCAGTCCAAGGACAACTGCATATTGCCATATGGTTCTAGCAGTTTATATTTCACAACTGACAAAACAAATGAGTTGATTTCTTGTCCTTCACAAGGCTGTCAGCACATGAAGAACATATCAAATCTGAAATGGTATAAGGTAGGTTTTCCTTTATTGTGCAACAATAAAATGTCCTATATTACATAAGATGAAAAATGAAACCTTGGACATAATGAAAGGTTACACTTTAAAGTGCTTTTCAACTGGCCTGTAGGGCAGGTGGGTGACAGTTCCTCCATGTTCCCCATTAACTCATGTGTTGGATATATAGGAGGCCTACCCGGGGGTAGGTTCTTTTGGGCTATGCCAGGCGAACAGAGTCACTCATGCTAGCACAGGGGCAACACCTTGCCTGGTGGTGTGCTCATCAATGCTCATGACCAGGCATGGGCCACGGTCATGTGCAAGCCAAACATTAAGGCAGTCCCCCAACTCAGAGATGAGCTACTTGTGTGTAGTGTTGTATGCGGAGTTCCTCCAGAAGATGTTTTATCTTGTCCTACACACTTGTACAGGTATATGTGTAGCATTAGGAGAGATATGCGGAGCCTATGTCCACTCCTCCAGTCTGCGTACCTCTGTTACCTCACTCTCAGTAACTTTTATAGTTTTTATCCTAAAACCCACTAGCAGCTGAAGAAAAGGTTAAAAGGGCCCGTGTTGCAGTGCTTTGTATGCGCTGCCCATTCATTCCAATGGGCAGGGGCGGATTAGGAGCGCTGTATACAGCGCTCCCAAACCACTCCAAAGATGCTGCTTGCAGGCCTTTTTTCCTAGTCCCGCAAGCGCACCACCCCAGTGTGAAAGCACTCAGGCTTTCACACTGGGGTGGAATGGGAAGCAGTTTTCAGGTGCTTAAGCACCTGAAGCACCATTAAAGCTACTTGGGGTATATTTTTTGAAGCAAAGCCAAAGCAAAGCAAAAGCAGGTGTGAACAAGACTGTAAGCTAACCATTTTATTTAGTGACAGGGGCTTTGTCTAGTCTTGTTTTGAAGCAAGTGTAAACTAGCCATTAATGTGTGTTGAAGCCGTAACAAGTGTAAATGAGCCCTTGAGGCTAGTTTACACTTGATTCAAAACAAGGCAAGCAAGGTTGCAGCCAGGAGGGCTGGTGAGTGAAGCACAGTCATAAGAACTGGGGAGGCACGCCTAAGAGAACTGGAAGTTTGCAGTCTGAGATGGGAGCAGAACCAGAAAAGTGTCCTGTGGGAAGGGCAGTGGAAAGAGGCAGCTGCAGCCTAAACCCAAGCCCTATTGAGCATCTGTGGGGCATCTTCAAACAGGGTGGAGGAGCGCAAGGTCTCTAACATTCACCAGCTCCGTGATTTCGTCATGGAGGAGTGGAAAAGGACTTCAGTGGCAACCTGTGAAGCTCTGGTGAACTCCATGCCCAAGAGTGTTAAGGCAGTGCTAGAAAATAATTGTGGCCACACAAAATATTGACACTTTGGGTCCGATTTGAACATTTTCACTTAGGGGTGTACTCACTTTTGTTGCCAGTGGTTTAGACATTAATGGCTGTGTGTTGAGTTATTTTAAGGGGACAGAAAATTTACACTGTTATACAAGCTGTACACTCACTACTTTACATTGTAGCAAAGTGTAATGTCTTCAGTGTTGTCAGATGAAAAGATATAATAAAATATTTACAAAAATGTGAGGGGTGGCCTTTTATTGGGGCCAGCCTAAGGCCGCGTACACACGGGCGGACTGTTCGTCCAACTTTGTCCGCTGAACAGTGTTTCAGCGGACAGTCCGCTCGTGTGTGGGCTTCAGCGGACAGTTTCAGCGGACAGTCTGACGAACAAAGTTTTTCGGAATTTCGGTAAGACTGTCCGCTGAAACTTGGTTTGAGCGGACAGTCCGCTCGTGTGTAGGCTTGTTCGGCAAACTAAGTCTCGCGCATGCTCAGAAAGAATTTACACGGCGAAGGTTGCATTGCAGTGTATCGGACGCCGAATTTCTCGTCCCGTCGTACGTGCCGTTCACGTCATCGCGCAAGTTTTCAGCGGACTGTTCGTTCGTCGTGTGTGGTCAAGTCCGCTCATGCTAATTTTGAGCGGACTGTTTGTCAAACTGTTTGACGAACAAGGTTGGGCGAATAGTCCGCGCGTGTGTACGCGGCCTAAGGCACACCTGTGCAGTAATCATGCTGTCCAATCAGCATCTTGATATGCCACACCTGTGAGGTGGATGATAGGGGCAAACACAAAAGTGTTGTGTTTATAATTTTGCTCAGTGTGTATGTATGTATATATATATATATATATATATATATATATATATATATATATATATATATATATATATATACAGCTGTGCTCATAAGTTTACATACTCTGACAGAATCTGTAATTTCTTGGCCATTTTTCAGTGACTATAACACAGAAACTTTTCTTTCACTCATGGTTAGTGTTTGGCTGAAGCGATTCATGTATAAATATTATTTATATATATTTTAGAAATGTGCATAATATTTTATAGGACAATATTTCTCTGAATAATAATAATAATTGAGTACCTATGTGTATATATAATATATATATATTTCCTGGACCTCTCCATATCAGCCTACTATGGGTCAGCTCCACCCTCTCTGACCCCTCCAGGACCACCTCTTTCTTAGCCCATAAAGGGTGGCTGTCTGCCCACACCAGTGTTCTTTTTCCGTCCTTGCTCTGGACACCTTTTAAAGATTATTATTTTTATTTATTTATTTTTATTTTGTTTTTTTTCTATCCATCCACCATCCATCCTGTTCGGGTCCAGCCTCTCCCGTTTCAGAAGACCTCCCAAATAGGCTGAAAATCTCCTGAGGAGATGGGTTCCCATGGTGCTGGGTAGGGATGAGCTGAGTTCAGATTTTTGTGATATGTTATGTATCATTTTAGATATTGTATGATCACTAGTCTCACATTTTTTATTGTTTGGTATTTGGTCTAGCGCCCCTATTATGAGTATATTTATGAGCTGAGTGTTCAAGTCAAACTCATGTTCGACTCGAACACCGGCTGTTCACCCGTTCGGTGAAATCCGAACATTATGGGCCGTTTGCGCCAAATTCTAAGGGAGCCATAATTGGCCACAGGCAAGATGCCTGTGCCAATTAGGGCTCAGGGGGGTTAGTACACGGCCCACACTATATAAGGCTGCCTGCGCGATGGCCTTGCGTAGTGTGTTGCGTCGCTAAGAGAGAGAGTGAGATAGACGGAGAGACAGTGTCTAAATTTCCCTTTAAGCTATTGTAATTACAGTCTGTGTATTGTGCCACCTGCACAGTGTACACCCAAAGCTACCCCAATTGCTGGTGTCCTTCTGATCCTATACCACAGGCAGCTGCTGCAGCAATCACAGTCAGTGTATTATGCCACCTGCACAGTGTAAACCTGAAGCTACCCCAATTGCTGGTGTTCTTCTGGTCCTACACCACAGGCAGCTGTAGCATTTACAGTCAGTGTATTGTGCCACCTGCACAGTGTACACCTGAAGCTTCCCCAATTGCTGGTGTTCTTCTGGTCCTATACCACAGACAGCTGTAGCAGTTACAGTCAGTGTATTGTGCCACCTGCACAGTGTACACCTGAAGCTACCCCAATTGCTAGTGTTCTTCTGGTCCTATACCACAGGCAGCTGTAGCCATTACAGTCGGTGTATTGTGACACCTTCACAGTGTACACCTGAAGCTACCCCAATTGCTGTAGTTCTTCTGGTCCTATACCACAGGCAGCTGTAGCAGTTATAGTCAGTGTATTGTGCCACCTGCACAGTGCACACCTGAAGCTACCCCAATTGCTGGTGTTCTTCTGGTCCTATACCACAGGCAGCTGTAGCAGTTATAGTCATTGTATTGTGCCACCTGCACAGTGTATGCCTGAAGCTACCCCAATTGATGGTGTTCTTCTGGTCTTATACCACAGGCAGCTGTAGCAGTTATAGTCAGTGCATTGTGCCACCTGCACAGTGTATGCCTGAAGCTACCCCAATTGCTGGTGTTCTTCTGGTCCTATACCACAGGCAGCTGTAGCAATTACAGTCGGTGTATTGTGCCACCTGCACAGTGTACGCCTAAAGCTACCCCAATTGCTGGTGTCCTGCTGATTCTATCTGCAGGCAGCTGTAGCAATTACAGTCGGTGTACTGTGTCATCTTCACAGCTTGCACACCTAAAGCTACCCCAATTGCTGGTGTTCTGCTGATCCTATACCACAGGCAGCTCCAGTAATTACAGTTGGTGTATTGTGTCATCTGCACAGTGTGCACCTAAATCTACCCCAATTGCTGGTGTTCTGCTGATCCTTTACCACAGGCAGACAGCTGCAATAATTACAGTTGGTGTATTGTGTCATCTGCACAGTGTGCACCTAAAGCTACCCCAATTGCTGGTGTTCTGCTGATCCTATACCGCAGGCAGGCAGCTGCAGTAATTACAGTCGGTGTACTGTGTCATCTGCTTAGTGTGCACCTAAAGCGACCCCAATTGCTGGTGTTCTGCTGATCCTATACCACAGGCAGCTTCAGTAATTACAGTCGGTGTACTGTGTCATCTTCTCAGTGTGCACCTAAAGCTATCCCAATTGCTGGTGTTATCATAGTAATAATACTACAGGCAGGCAGTTGATTCTGCTAGCTGCAGTATAATCAGTATATATACGTCCCAGCTTTGTGCAGATACATCTCCCTGCAGGCCATTAGTATGTCTGTGTCAGAAACCATGAATCAGACTGAGACAGAAGTACAATTAAATCACACTTGTTTATTAAATAAAAATAAAAAGGTAAATAGAAAAAGCGTAGTCAAAGCATAGCCAGAGTCCAGTAACCAGATCGAGTAGTCAGCCAGGCCAGAGTTCAATAACCAGATCGGGTAATCAGCCAGGCCAGAAGTCAGGGATCCAAGTAGAGCAACAGCAAGCAGGATAAGGAGCCAGAAGGGATGTCAGTAAGCCAGTCTTTAAACAGAACCGCAGGAGATGGTTACTTGTGATGTGACCAGGGCGAAGGCAGAGGTGAAGTGAGCTGGACAGCTTTAAGTAGGCAGGTCAGATGAGCATGATCAGGAACAGCTGGTAACTGTGGAGAGAAATGAGAGCTGGCAATTAGCCGACAGCTGGACAGCCAGCCCAGAGAAGGAAGGGCTAAGCCAGCCCTGACAATACCCCCTCCTCAATGACCCCTCTCCCTCGGAGGGCCGCCGGGCTTGAGGGGAAACCATCTATGCAACTCGCAGAGGAGGACAGGGACATGTACGTCCGAGGATGATACCCCTTCTAATGCACCAGGTACTGTATGCGCCCACGGAACCTACGGGAGTCAACAATGGATTGTACATCATACTTTTCATGGTTCTCAACCTGAATAGGGTGAGGGCATGTCACCGAGGTGGTAATCGGTTACAGACCAACGGTTTCAATAAGGAGGCATGAAACACATTTGGGATGCGCATAATAGGAGGAAGGTCCAATGCGTAAGCCACTGGGTTAATCTTGCGAATGATATGGAAAGGCCCAATAAACCGAGGTGCAAACTTCAGTGAGGGAACATGAAGCTGGAGGTTGCGAGATTACAGCCAGACCCTTTCTCCAACCTGGTAGGAAGGCGCAGGCAGGCGTCTGCGGTCAGCATGGAGTCTGTACCTATCATTAGCATGAAGCAAAGCCTCCTGGACTTGTACCCAAGTGGAACGAAGACCACGGAGATGCTCTTCTAACGCAGGAATACTCTGCGGAACAAATGAGTCAGGCAACATGGAAGGTTGGAAACCATAATTCACCATAAATGGAGACAATCGGGAGGCAGAATTCAAGGCACGGTTGTGAGCAAACTCTGCCCATGGTAATAGGTCTGACCAGTTGTTATGGTGGTCAGAAATATAGCAACGCAGGAATTGCTCTAAGGAATGATTGGCTCGCTCTGTGGCCCCATTAGACTGCGGGTGATACGCAGAAGAGAACGCAAGGTAGATTCCCAACTGTGCACAAAAGGCTCACCAGAACCAGGAGACAAACTGACTGCCCCTATCCGAGACAATCACCTTGGGTAGCCCATGTAAGCAAAAGATCTCCTGAGCAAAAATGGAACCCAGTTCCTTAGAGGTAGGCAACATCTTAAGTGGAATACAATGACACATCTTTGAGAACCGGTCAACCACCATAAGGATAACAGTGTTGCATTGGGAGTTGGGCTACTCCACAATGAAATCCATTGACAGGTGAGTCCAGGACCTCTATCCATTGGGTATGGGTTGTAGGAGGCCCACTGGAAGGTGTCGTGGAGTCTTACTCTGAGCACACAAGGGACAGGCAGCCACGAAGGCTGAAACATCAGACCGTAGACTAGGCCATCAGAATTGTTGGGAAATGGCCCAAATTAGTTGATTCTTCCCAGGATGGCCAGCTGCCTTGGGAGAATGGTAAGTCTGGAGCACAGCAGTACGGAGACTCTCTGGGCCAAAGCAGTGGTCACAAGGTTTCTCTGGAGGCGCATGGACCTGAGCAGCAAGAATTTTGTCACCCAAAGGAGAAGTAAGGCTGGTGCGAACCATAGCCAAGATACGATCAGGAGGAATCATAGGAACCGGAAACCGATTCTGACTTGGAAGTCGAGGAAAATTGTCGTGACAAGGCATCAGCCCTTACATTCTTAGTACCGGGTAAGAATGAGACAATGTAATTAAAGCTCGACAAGAAAAGAGCCTATCGCGCCCTTCTTGGAGAGAGTCGCTTAGCCTCAGACAAGAATGTAAGATTCTTTTTTTTATTTTTTATATTTTTTATTGAAAGGCTTGCATGGTGTACAGAAAAAGCAGACATCGGGTAACAATGACAGACATTCACGTATCAACTTACAGTCTACATCAAGAATGTAAGATTCTTATGGTCAGCAAGAATAAGAACAGGCACAGTGGTATCTTCCAGGAGCTGTCTCCATTTTTTCGGGGCTAAAATGATCGCCAACAGCTGTCTGTCACCAATCTCATAATTGCACTCAGCAGGTGACAATTTCTTGGAAAAGTAGCCACACGGATGCATAACACTCTCAGAGTTAGGACATTGAGACAGAAGGGTGCCAACTCCAGTCTCAGAAGCATCAACTTCTAGGATAAAAGGCAACGTAGGATCAGGATGTGCCAACACAGGAGCAGAAATAAAGGCAGCCTTGAGAGTCTCAAAGTCCTTAATGGACTCCGGAGACCAACTCTGTGGGTTACCGTACTTTCTGGTCATATCAGTCAGGGGCTTGACCAGAGACAATAAGTTACGAATTAACTTCTGATAGTAGTTGGCAAAACCCAGGAAACGCTGCAGAGGATGTAAACCCATGGGTCGAGGCCACTGTAGGATTTCCGAAAGTTTCTCTGGGTCCATCGAATAACCAGCAGTGGAAATGATATAGCCCAGGAATGTAACCTGTTCACGATGGAACTCACACTTCTCCAGTTTACAATAGAGATTGTTCTCTCTTAGTTTCTGAAGCACACAACTGACATATGTGTGGTGGCTCCCCAGGGACTTGGAAATAAATTCCTGGAAAACTGCCGGGGCATTACAAAGGCCAAAAGGCATTAATAGGTATTCATAATGGCCCGTTCTGGTATTAACCACTACAATACAGGGCACTTTCACCCCCTTCCTTCCCAGCCCAATTTTCAGCTTTCATCGCTCTCGCGCTTTCAGTGACAATTGCGCGGTCATGCTACACTGTACCCAAATGAAATTGTTATCATTTTGTTCGCACAAATAGAGCTTTATTTTGCTGTTATTTATTCACGACTCCGTTTTTTATTTTTTGCGATATAAGCGCAAAAAAAGCAGAAATTTGGAAAAAAAAACAATATTTTCTTTTTTCTATTTGAAAAGAAATCCAATAAAATCAAATTTTGTCATAAATTTAAGCCAAAATGTATTCTGCTACATGTTTTTGGTAAAAAAAATTCCGTTAACTGTATAATAATTGGTTTGTGTGATCACGGACATATGTACGCAAATGATCATGTACATATGTGTGCAGGTGATCACGTACATATGTGTGCAGATAATCATTGGGACATGTGATTTTAGTGGGACATATGTGGGGGACATGTTTTTATTATTAGGGACATGTGTTTTTATTATTTGGGGACATGTATGTTTTGGGGACATGTGTGGTTTGGGGACATATGTGGGGACTGTGTTTGTACTATGTGGTGTGTTGACACTAGACTGATGATCAGTGAGTAAAAAGCTGTAAAAAGCAGCCCATACTCACTGATCATCAGCCGGCTGCAGCGTTCTGCTCTCCTCTCCTCAGCGATGACTTCCGTGTGAGGAGAGGAGAGCCGATTGCCTAGCAACCGGCTGTTTGTTTACATCACATGACGGCCGTGATTGGACACGGCCGTCATGTGATCAGGAGGGCCAATCACAGAGCCCTCCTGCCGATCTCAGATGTGCCGTGTCCGGGTGACACGAGCACATCGGGATCGCGCCGCTGCGCGGGCACGCGCGCGCGCGATCCCGCTACTTCTGAATGACGTTCAGGAACGTCCTATCAGGAGTAGACGGCTCCCACCCGGCCGTATATATGCATTGGCCGGGTGGGAAGTGGTTAAACACAGTTTTCCACTTGTATTGATTGAATTGATCTCAGAATCGCATACGTTTGATCCTTACTATGGTTCTTGGTGGAAACTGTTAAGGATGCAATGGAGTGGCAAGAAGAATCATTGCCTCCAAAGAAACAGCAGAGATACTACCCGTATTTAAAGAAATCGTTATCTTCTTTCCCATTCATTTCTGAATTTTAAAGAAGTAATTGACGATGAGTGGGCGAGGCCTGAGAAGAAGCTCAAAGTGCATAATAGAGTATCAAAGCTGTACCCCTTGGGACACAACACCTAAGGTGTATGCTTCATTACAGAGATTTGCCCACCACATTAAGCTTCCGCTGGAGGATTTGGTCTCTTTTAGGGATCCTTTGGATCGCAGAATAAACGCAGACCTAAAAAGGTTGTATAGTTTGGCCGGAGCAGCCTGCAGACCGGTGGTAGTATTCACTTCTGTGGCATCAGCCCTTGGAGTGTGGGTAGCCGAGCTGGTGGATGGATGTTCGAATGAAAGTCTGGGAAGTGGCACTTCTCCTTTGCAGTTTGTTAAGACTGCTGTACAGTTTACGGCTGAAGTGGCTGTTGACCAGATCAAGATGACAGCAAAGATAATGGCTCATTCCGTCACAGCCTGCAGAGCCTTATGGTTGAAGCATTGGTCGGCCGGTAAGGCTTCTAAGCACAGTCTGTGTTTGGTTCCATGCGACGGAAGCTACTCTTCGGGAAGACTTTAGAATCAGCAATTCATTGGGTTTCCGGTGGCAGCTCTGGCCAAATCCCGCAGAAGAGAAAAAGACAACGACAGCCCTTTTCAGTTTAACAAAAGATCCAAAGAAGGATTCAGAGAGGCTAGTGCTTACAGACCTGGAATTTTTTTCAGTCAGTGGAAGGGAGCTGGTTCCAGAAGGACCCAGGACCAACAAGATTCCTAATGCCCCGTACACACGAGAGGACTTATGTCCGACAGACTTCCAAAGGAGTTCCGCCGGAGTTCCGACGGAGTTCTGACAGACTTTTCGGCCGAACGGACTTGGCCACACACGATCACACTAAACTCCGACGGATTCGAACGTGATGACGTACGACTGGACTCGAATAAGGAAGTTCATAGCCAGTAGCCAATAGCTGCCCTAGCGTCGGTTTTAGTCCGTCGGAGTAGCATACACACGAGCGGAGTTTTCGAAGGGGACCGGGTCCGGCGGAGTTCCGTCGGGAAAATTTGAAGCATGCTTCATTTCTAAAGTCCGTCAGACTTTGGCGAATCAAAAGTCCGTTGCAGCCCACACACGATCGGATAGTCTGATGGACTCGGTCCTTCGGACTTTGGATGTTGAAAAGTCCGCTCGTGTGTACGGGGCATTAGGCTTCAAATAAGTCCTTCTGAAGGTGTTTCCGCTCAACCCTCTTAAGTAGGAGCAAGACTAGCCCAATTCAGGGAGATTTGGGTGGACAAATTATGGGATGCCTGGCTTGAAAACTAGATCAGCTGTAGGTTTTTCCAATGGGGCCTAAAAAGGGTATGCCACCAACATCTAGAGTTGTGTCTTCCTGGATTGTCAAGTCCAGGCATATTGCATACAGGACTCTGGGCCTTCCTCCTCTGTCAGAGATCAAAGCACATTTGTTGAGGGGTATGGCAGCATGTTGGGCAGCATACACGAAGGTCGCTCCTGAGGTAATTTGCAGAGCAGTAAGCTAGAGTGCGTCCAACACTTTTTATTAAGCCCCGTACACACTATCAGATTGTCTGCTGGGTTTTTCCTTCAGATTTACCAAAACCATGTAGTAGAAGGGCCTGATGGATTGCATACACATTGAAACTCCTAAGGTTTGACCTCATATTATATGGTTTTGGTAAATCTGAAGGAAAAACTCAGCAGACAATCTGATAGTGTGTACGGGGCTTTAGGCATTACAGGCTTAATGGGGCTTGTCTGCCTGAGGAAACATTTGGCTCTATGGTTATTACGGCGGCTGTTGCCCATGAAAAAATTTGAGTAGCATTGCATTGAGGGTTTGGCTGATTTTTTATTTTTTATCTTCCCTCCCTTCTTAATATTGCTTGGTACATCCCATAGTAGGCTGACATGGAGAGGTCCAGGAATAAGGAAAATTGTTATCCATATTTACCGTAATTTTCCTTTCCTGGATCCTCTTCATGTCAGCCAGGGATTCCCATCCCATTTATCTGTCGCAAGGCGGGTAATTTTGAACACTGGTGTGGGCAGACAGCTACCCTTTTCGGGGCTAAGAAAGAGGTGGTCCTGGAGGGGTCAGGGAGGGCGGAGCTGACACATAGTAGGCTGACATGGGGAGGATCCAGGAAAGGAAAATACGGTAAGCATGGATAACAATTTTCCTTAATACAGTATATGCATACACAGACACATAGATAATAATAATTGAGTATTATTCAGACAAATGTTGTCCTTTAAAGTATTAATCAAATTTCTAAAATAATGTTTAAACAATTATATACAGTATATGCTCTATGAATCATGGTAACATTCTGTGAAAGGACATTTCGTTCTACAAAACAAGACCTTCCTAATGTAAATATAGTTGAATTTCTAGAATTCTTTTTGCCATGAGTTTGAGAATATATTTTTTGTATTCTCAGAGTGAAAAATTTGCATCTGTAACCTCCCCAGAAAGATATTCTTTAAAAATTATTAATAATGTTATCCAACTAGACAAGATCTACAAGGATGATGTCGGAGTCTACACTTGTGATTTTGATGTTTATGTTAATAGCAGCAAATGGATCGTAAGAGCAACCATTAAAATTGAAGTTGGTTGTAAGTATTGTCGCACATGCAGAACTTTTTCTATTTTAATAAAATATTATTTATTACAGTTATTTCAAAGACTGGGATTGCAAATATACAGTGGTGTGAAAAAGTGTTTGCCCCCTTCCTCATTTCCTGTTCCTTTGCATGTTTGTCACACTTAAGTGTTTCGGAACATCAAACCAATTTAAACAATAGTCAAGGACAACACAAGTAAACACAAAATGCAATTTGTAAATGAAGGTGTTTATTATTAAAGGTGAAAAAAAATCCAAACCATCATGGCCCTGTGTGAAAAAGTGATTGCCCCCTAAACCTAATAACTGGTTGGGCCACCCTTAGCAGCAACAACTGCAACCAAGCGTTTGCGATAACTTGCAATGAGGCTTTTACAGCGTCCTGGAGGAATTTTGGCCCACTCATCTTTGCAGAATTGTCCTAATTCAGTTACATTAGAGGGTTTTCGAGCATGAACGGCCTTTTTAAGGTCATACCACAACATCTCAATAGGATTCAGGTCAGGACTTTGGCTAGGCCACTCCAAAGTCTTCATTTTGTTTTTCTTCAGCCATTCGGTGGTGGACTTGCTGGTGTGTTTAGGATCATTGTCCTGCAGCAGAACCCAAGTTCATTTCAGCTTGAGTACACGAACAGATGGTCGGACATTCTCCTTCAGGATCTCTTGGTAGACAGCAGAATTCATAGTTCCTTTTAGCACGGCAAGTCTTCCAGGTCCTGAAGCAGCAAAACAGCCCCAGACCATCACACTACCACCACCATATTTTACGGTTGGTATAATGTTCTTTTTATGAAATGCAGTGTTCCTTCTACGCCAGATATACTTGGACACACACCTTCCAAAGAGTTCCACTTTTGTCTCATCGGTCCACAGAATGTTGTCCCAAAAGTCTTGGGGATCATCAAGATGTGTTGTGGAGAAATTGAGACGAGCTTTGATGTTCTTTTTGCTCAGCAGTGGTTTTCTCCTTGGAACTCTGCCATGCAGGCCATTTTTGCCCAGTCTTTTCCTGATGGTGGAGGCATGAACGCTGACCTTAACTGAGGCAAGTGAGGCCTGCAGTTCCTTGGACGTTGTTGTGGGGTCTTTTGTGACCTCTTGGATGAGTCGTCGCTGCGCTCTTGGGGTAATTTTGGCCAGCCGGCCACTCCTGGGAAGGTTCACCACTGTTCCATGTCTTCGCCATTTGTGGATAATGGCTCTCACTGTGGTTCGCTGGATTCCCAAAGCTTTGGAAATGGCTTTATAACCCTTTCCAGACTGATAGATCTCAATTACTTTCTTTCTCAATTGTTCCTGAATTTCTTTGGGTCTCGGCATGATGTGTAGCTTTTAAGGATCTTCTGGTGGACCTTACTGTGTCAAGCAGCTCCTATTTAAGTGATGCCTTGATTGTGAACAGGTGTGGCAATAATCAGGCCTGGGTGTGGCTAGAGAAATTGAACTCAGGTGTGGACAACCACAGTTATAGTATGTTTTAACAAGGGGGGCAATCACTTTTTCACACAGGGCCATGATGGTTTGGATTTTTTTTCACCTTTAATAATAAACACCTTCATTTACAAATTGCATTTTGTGTTTACTTGTGTTGTCCTTGACTATTGTTTAAATTGGTTTGATGTTCCGAAACACTTAAGTGTGACAAACATGCAAAAGAACAGGAAATGAGGAAGGGGGCAAACACTTTTTCACACCACTGTAAAGAAATAATTTTGTCTAATGCAGAACCTTTTATCTTTCAACATAAATATTCATATCATTAGTTTAATAATGTTATGTCTGAAATGGCCAGAATGCACATTCTGGCTGTGTGGTCATTATATATTTTCTGTGCATGCTCTTGCCTTCTATGAGACTATCTGCCAGTGTTTGTAAGAATAGCAATATTTTATTTACTGTAATATCATATCCCTTATTACCACTATTGGGTTTTTACTTAGCATAATATCACTTTTCACAATATCATCACTGAACATTTCTACATTGCTATCTTTGGAATATATATATATATATATATATATATATATATTGCATATACAGTTGTGCTCATAAGTTTAGAATTTATGATTTCTTGGGCATTTTTCAGAGAATATGAATGATAACACAAAAACTTTTCTTTCACTCATAGTTAGTGTCTGGCTGAAGCCATTTATTATCAATCAACTGTGTTTACTCTTTTTAAATCATAATCACAACAGAAACTACCCAAATGGCCCTGATCAAAAGTTTACATGTGCCAGTTCTTAATACCGTGTATTGCCCACTTTAATATTAATGACAGCTTGAAGTCTTTTGTGGTATTTGTGGATGAGGCCAGTTCCTGTAAATTCTTGGGCTGTCTTGCATGAACTGCACATTTGAGATCTCCCCAGAGTGGCTCAATGATATTGAGGTCAGGAGGCTGAGGTGGCCACTCCAGGACCTTCACTTTATTCTGCTGTAGCCAATGACAGGTTGACTTTACCTTGTGTTTTGGATCATTGTCATGTTGGAATGTCCAAGTACGTCCCATGCGCAGCTTCCTGGCTGATGAATGCAAAAGTTCCTCCAGTATTTTTTGATAACATACTGCATTCATCTTGCCATCAATTTTGACCAAATTTCCTGTAGCCCACACACCCCTAAAACATCAGCAATCCACCTCCATGTCTCAGTTTCACAGTAGGAATGGTGTACCTTTCATTATAGGCCTTGTTGACTCCTCTCCAAATGTAGCGTTTATGGTTGTGGCCAAAAAGCTAAATTTTGGCCTCATCACTCCAAATTACTTTGTACCAGAAGGTTTAAGGCTTGTATATTGTAAGTGGGATACTTTGTGGTAATTGCATAGTAATGGCTTTCTTCTGGCGACTCGACCATGCAGCCCATCTTTCTTTAAGTGCCGCCTTATTGTGCATCTTGAAACAGCCACACCACATGTTTTCAGAGAGTCCTGCATTTCACTTGAAGTTATTTGTGGGTTTTTCTTTGCACCCCAAACAATTTTCCTGGCAGTTGTGGCTGAAATTTTAGTTGGTCTATCTGACCATCATTTGGTTTCAACAGAACACCTCATTTCCACTTCTTGATTAGAGTTTGAACACTGCTGATTGTCATTCTCAATTCCTTGTATATCTTTTTATATCACTTTCCTGTTTTATACAGTTCAGCTACCTTTTTCCACAGATCCTTTGACAATTCTTGCTTTCCCCATAACTCAGTATCCAGAAACGTCAGTATAGCACTGGATGAAAATGCAAGGGTCTGTCAGGAGTCCAGAAACGCATTTAACTTTTATACACACACACTAATTACAAGCAAACATATCACAGATGAGGATGGTTACCTTTAATAGCCATTCAAACCGATTTGTGTCAACTTGTACGCATGTTATCAGGCCAAAATCACCAGGGTATATAAACGTTTGATTAGGGTCATTTGGGTTTCTGTTGCCATTATGATTTAAAAAGAGTAAACACAGTTAATTGATAGTGAATCGCTTCAGCCAAACACTAACCATGAGTGAAAGAAAAGTTTCTGTGTTATAGTCTCTGAAAAAATGGCCAAGAAATACAAATTCTGTCAGAGTATGTAAACTTATGAGCACAGCTGTATATATATATATATATATATATATATATATATATATATATATACACTGAGCAAAATTATAAACACAACCCTTTTGTGTTTGCCCCTATCATCCACCTCACAGGTGTGGCATATCAAGATGCTGATTGGACAGCATGATTACTGCACAGGTGTGCCTTAGGCTGGCCACAATAAAAGACCACCCCTCACATTTTTGAAATTTTTTTATTATATCTTTTCAAGTGACAACACTGAAGAAATTACACTTTGCTACAATGTAAAGTAGTGAGTGTACAGATTGTATAACAGTATAAATTTGCTTTCACCTGAAAATAATTCAACACACAGCCAATACTGTCTAAACCACTGGCAATAAAAGTGAGTACACCCCTAATTGAAAATGTCCAAACTGGGCCCAAAGTGTCAATATTTTCTGTGGCCACAATTATTTTCCAGCACTACCTTAACCCTCTTGGGCATGGAGTTTACCAGAGATTCACAGGTTGCCACTGGAGTCGTCTTTCACTCCTCCATGATGACATCACGGAGCTGGTGGATGTTAGAGACCTTGCCCTCCTCCACCTTCTGTTTGAGGATGCCCCATAGATGCTCAATAGGGCTTAGGTCTGGAGACATGCTTGACCAGTCCATCACTTTTACCCTCAGCTTCTTTAGCAAGGCAGTGGTCCTCTTGGAGTTGTGTTTGGGGCTGTTATCATGTTGGAATACTGCCCTGCCACCGGTCTCCGAAGGGAGGGGATCATGCTCTACTTCAGTATGTCATAGTACATGTTGACATTCATGGTTCCCTCAATGAACCATAGCTCCCCAGTGCCGGCAACACTCATACAGCCCCAGACCATGACACTCCCACCACCATGCTTGACTGTAGGCAAGACACACTTGTCTTTGTACTCCTCACCTTGTTGCCGCCACACATGCTTGGCATCATCTGAACCAAATACATTTATCTTGGTCTCATCAGACCACAGGACATGGTTCCAGCAATCCATGTCCTTAGTCTGCTTGTCTTTAGCAAACTGTCGGCTGGCTTTCCTGTGCATCATCTTTAGAAGAAGCTTCCTTCTGGGACGACATGCAGATCAATTTGATGCAGTGTGCGGCATATGGTCTGAGCACTGACAGGCTGACCTCCCACACCTTGAAGCTCTGAGCACTCATGAGTCTATTTCCCAAAAACAACCTCTGGATATAATGCTGAGCATGTTCACTTCTTTGGTCGACCATGGCGAGGCCTATTCTGAGTGGAACCTGTCCTGTTAAACCGCTGTGTGGTCTTGGCCACTGTGCTGCAGCTCAGTTTCAGGGTCTTGGCAATCTTCTTATAGCCTAGGCCATTTTTATGAGGAGCAACAATTCACAGAGTTCTTTGCCATGAGGTGCCATGTTAAAAGTCCAGTGACCTTTATGAAAGAGTGAGAGCTATAACACCAAATGTAACACACCTGCTCCCCATTCACACCTGTGACTTTGTAACTCTAGCGAGTCACATGACACCAGGAAGGGAAAATGGCTAATTGGGCCCAATTTAAACATTTTCAGTTAGAGGGGTACTCACTTAGGTTGCCAGCGGTTTAGAAATGAATGGTTGTGTGTTGAGTTATTTTGAGGGGACATAAAATTGACACTGTTATAAAAGATGTACAAAAATATATAGTTGAATTATTTTTTATCAATTCACAAAATGCAAAGTCAGCAAGATATGCACGTGAGAAATATCTAAATCAAGTCGATATTTGGTAGGATTAGCATCAGGTGTATGATTAACCAATTATACCAAGCAGATGCTAATGAACATCAATTTCATATGTAGGTTGAACATAGTCTCTAACTGAAAAGGAAACAGCTGTGTAGGAGGCCTAAAACTGGGTGAGAAACAGTCAAACTCTGCTACTAAGATGAGGTTGTGGAAGACAGTTTCATGTCACACGTTATACACCATCTGAGAACAGCAATAAGACACAGTTATACTGCAGTAAGTAAGGGCTCTCCAAGGCAAAAAAATGTCAAAACAGACTGAGATTCAAGTATGTGCTGTCCAAACACTTTTGAAGAAGCATAAAGAAACAGGCATCATTGAGGAACGTAGATGCAGAGGTCGGCCAAGGACACTTAATGCAGCAGTTGAAAGACACATCATGCTTACTTACCTTTGATATCTGAAGATGTCCAGCAGTACAATCAGCACAGAACTGGTGGAAACCGTTGGGGCCCAGTTACTCCCATCTTCTATCTGGAGAAGTCTGGCCAGTGATCATCCTGGAAGAATTGCAGCCAAAAAGGCATACCATATGTGAAAGCAAGGCTAAGCGACTATGTATTAAAACATAGGAACCAGGGTGAAGAAAAATGGCAGTGGGTGTTCTGGACTGATGAGTCAAAATTTTAAATATTTGGCTGTAGTAGTTTGTTTGCTGGAGAGCGGTACAATAATAGTGTCTGCAGGAAACAGTGAAGCATGGTGGAGTTTCCTTACAAGTTTGGGCCTGCATTTCTGCAAATGGGGTTGGAGATTTGGTCAGGATCAATGGTGTCCTTAATGCTGAAAAATATAGGGATATAATTATCCATCATGCCATACCATTAGGGAGGAGTGTGATTGGCTCCAAATCTATTCTGCAGCAGGACAACGACCCCAAACATACAGCCATTGTCATGAAGAGCTATTTTCAGTGTAAAGAAGAAGAAGGAGTCCTAGAAGTGATGGTTTGGCCCTCACAGAAACCTGATTCAAAATCATTGAATCTTTATGGGATTACATGAAGAGGCAGAAGGATTTGAGGCAGCCTACATCCACAGAAGATCTGTTGTTAGTTCTCCAAGATGTTTGGAACACCTTACTTGCGAAGTTCCTTCAAAAACTGTGTGCAAGTGTATCTAGAAGAATTGATGCTCTATTGAAAGTAAAGGGTGGTCATGTCAAATATTGATTGATTTGGATTTCTCTTTTGTTCATTTACTTTCCATTTTATTAATCGATAAGAAAAAAATAGTGACACTTCTATTCTGAAAGGGTTCTTAATTTACAGCATTGTTTTACACCTGCCTAAGACTTTTTACTGTACATAATGTATAGTATTTAAAACAAACCTAGCACTATTTAAAAAAAAAGTACTTACCTTCCACTCAGTCTCCACCCACAGAACTTAGGAGAGGGTGTGTACTTATCTTTCTGGAAAGATTCTGGGAATGATGAGAATCCCACATCTTACAATATGAGCCTACATTGTTGAAGCATTTGGAATTCTCAGCATTCCCGTGATCTCACCACGACGTCACCTTTTTCTAGTATGCAATCCAGTGTTAAGGTAAGAATATTATCTTATTTATCTTTTTTTTTACTGGTATGATCCAGTATTTTGACATGGGGGCATGAGGGCCTGATGTAATCAACAAACGTTTTTTTATTTTTAGTGCAAGGTCCACAATAATATAGAAGGGTGATATGTAAGATTCACTGAAATGTGCACTAATTATGAAACACTCTGTTGATTTCATATTCTTTATATTTTAGCACCAGACACACAAAAGCCTCCAGAAATTTTGGGCCCATCCAATGGAACAATATTAACTGCAGAAATTGGTAAATACACATATTTATATATTTAAATTTATATGTCTAATTTTGGTGATAATTTGATTAAATATTTCCACGTAATATCTGTAAAATAAGTGAGCTCACCAATACCAACCCCCACAAACACAGAAACATGGAGAAAATAAACCGTAGAACAAAGAAATATTGCCCACTGATACTATTTCTTATTTTTAAGTCCATAATGGCCTGTCGGTCAACTGTTGTTACCCATAAAAGCAGCCCATCTATGGTGAAATTGTAGGGACTTCTGATAGTTAGAAGATATCAGGTCCAGTTTCTCTAACTTGAAGAGGTTTAATAGATCAAATTTGAATTCTTTGATGGTAGGAGGATGGGAGGAAGTCCACTGATTGAGAATTGTTTTTCTGGCTGCCATGTAGCAGGTAAAGAGACAGGCCTTGTGATATTGTAAAAGAGTAGCCTGAGTCCTGTGTAAGTCTTAGTTGGGAGCATTGAATGATCCCCATAGTAGGAGGAAAATGTTCTTGTGAGGGTGGATTCCTGTGATTGTTGCCACTAAGAATTCAATTTGGTTTCAATAGCGCACAATGGAGGAGCATGACCAAAACCTGTATAATAGAGGAGGTTTGTGACTTTTGCACAGTGGGCTGTGAGAGCGGTCAGGGAGTGCTGTGGATTTCAGGTGAGGGACGTAAGCCCAGGGAAGGATTTTAAACTGTTGTTCACGCCAGAATAAATTTTTTACATGAGTGCACGTGGTTTTGTAGCCTGCTAGGATAATGATATGCACCTCTGGGGATTGTAGATCTTTGCTCCAAGAGGTAGAAGTGACAGAGTGGGCTGCCGAATAACGAGAGAGGGAGGCCTGACCAGTTTTTTAGTTCCGCGATAATTTTGTGTATAACAGGAAGAAAATTGAGTTGTTAAAGCGGCAAAGGTGATCTTCCTATTTTTATCCCTGAATAGATGATATGGTTTTTGGCAATTGGGAAGACCGAGCCGTTAGCCGCCTGGGGGGGGGGGGCTTTTGGAAGAGGGGTAGGCTCCCACTTTTAGAAAAAATTATTCTCAGGCCTGAAATGGCCCTGAATGTTGTAAATATCTCTTGGATGTGTATTATGTCTACCTTGGGTCTTGATGTGAAAATCCAATTTTAACGTAATGAAGATTGGAGTGGAAGCGTAAGAAACCTAAGAGGGGTTCAAGTGCTAAATTAAACAGAAGGGGGGCTAGGGGGCACCCTTGCCTAGTGCCTTTGTGCAAGTGTATGCTATTGGAGAAGTGATCTGCAGCAATCACATTGGCAGCTGGAGCAGAGTACATAGCATTTAATGAGATGTAGGAATGGGCCCGTGAAGCTAAACTTCGACAGGACCAAGCTCAACCAGTGTAAACTGACATCGTCAATTGCCTTTTCAGCATCAAGTGTGACTACAGCACTCTCATCAGATGGATTGGCTCTAGCCATTTCTAGCACTGTCAGGACTTTTCACATATTGGACGTGGCGGACCACCCCTGGGTAAAACCCGCTTGGGAAGGGTGGATAAGAGATGGCATAATGTGTGCAAGCCTGTTTGCTAAGCTTTTGGGTAAAAGCTTGAGCAGGGAAATTGGGCAGTAAGAGCCTGGTTCAGTGAGATCTTTACTTCTTTTTGGGATGAGTTTTATGTGGGCTTGGAGTCCTGAGGGTAAATATTGATTCCCATCTAATATATTTTGGTTGACTAACATCAAACTAGGGGCTATGGTTTCCATAGAAAACTTATGAAATTCAGGTGTATACCCACCTGGGCCAGGTACTTTGCCCAGGGATAATGATTTAATTGCATGGGTGATCTCCTCAAGAGATATTGGGGCACTGAGATGTGTCAGGAGTTTATCATCTATAATGGGAAGTGGGACTTTGTCCAGAAAGGATAAGGCTGTAGATTCATTGATGGGGTTGGGGTCGTATAGAGATTCATAGAATTTTTCTAAGATGAGATTTACGTCCTTGGGTATGGTGGCAAGATGACTGGGGTTGTCTTTCAGGGTAGCTATGTGTGTAGGAGCATGGGGGCCTTTACACAGACTGTCCAGGAGTTTGCCTGGTTTGTTGTTGTATTTGTGGAAGCGAAGGTTGAGCATAGATTGATGTAAACTTTCCTGTGCCTCTGCCCAGAGATCAAAATGTTCTTTTGCTTCGTGCCATGTGTCCCTATGTTTCTGTGAATTGTTTTGTGCCAGGTTAGCTCGTGTTATGCGTAGACCTTTGCTTGCAGCACAGTATTCTCTAGAGATTTTTTTCTTATAGCCAGAGGCATAGGAAATAATCCTACCCTGTAATACCGCCTTCCAAGTTTCCCAAATAAATTGGGGTTCTCGCAGTGTTCAGAGTTGGTAGATGTATATTCATTCCAAGTGTCATCGATAATCTGTTGTAATTCCTTATTGTGTGCTATGCATATGGGGAAGCGCCAGATCCTTACAGAGCTCTGGGTGACTAGGTTTGACAAATTGACCGAGATCGGTGCGTGATCTGAAATGGTTATGTCATGTATGCAGGGGTCAGAAGTGTGTGTAAGAAGGAGGGTGTTCAGAAGGGTATAATCTATCCCTTCGGATGCGTTAATCTCCAGAGGTCTGTCAGATGAAGACTATCGGCAAATTGCATTAAATGTGTGGGGGAGTTTGGAGAGCCTGTAGACAGGCTATAGCGATTACTGGCTGCTTTATCATCTCATGTATCTAAGACTGAGTTGAAGTCCCTGGCTACCAATAAAGGGAGGTGTAGATGCGAAGCTAGGTTGGATGTGAGATTTTGGAAAAATGGTTTGGATGGGGAGTTTGGGACATATACATCGGTTATTATCAATTCCTGGGCAGACATTTTAAGTGTCGCCGTGAGTATTCAGCCCTCACTAACCGCTTGGAATTAGGTCACATCCCAGGGGAGATTTTTGTGTAATAAAAGAAGGACTCCTGCTTTGCCCTTTACCACTGGTGACCCAAACACCTGTCCCAAACCATCAAGTAAACATTGAACAGGTAAAAGTTAACCATAGTTAGCTATAACAACAAATTTGGTGCACAACATTCTAAGCAGTATCCCTTAGGATGGCATTACCCACATGACTTCATGTAAGAGGGGAGAATCAAGGGGTGTTTCTATGGATTTTTTTCTGCGCTTACCATTGTGGCCATAAGAGTCAGTAAGACGGAGTTTCTTGGCTGGTTCCTTTCTCAGGCTGCGTTGGTTCCTCGGTTCAGGCAAGCATAAAGGGGCAGTAGGGGCTGAAGTATCCATTGGATTATGGAGGTATGCTTGTACAAAGTGCATAGCTTCTTCTGGGTGAAAAAAAGACTTTGAATCACCTGATGGGTCTGTAATGTATAGTACTGCTGGGTAGGCCAAGGTGAATTTGATCTTCTTTTCATAAAGAGCAGCACAAATGGGTTGAAAAGCTTTGCGTCTGTGTAGTCTGGAGTAGTTTGCACACAGTAGAAGTTTGTGGCCATCCAGCTGCAAAGATTTGGAGTTCCGGAATGATCTCAGAATATTGAATCTATCTGTGTAATTCAGGTAGCGCACAATGACGGGTCTTAGTGTGCGCCTGTCATTTGACGGTGCCCCCATCCGATGAGCCCTCTCGACAGTGCAGTGTGCAGTCATACCTAGGGCACCTGGGATGCGTGTGGCGCAGATGTCGTGTAATGAATCCGCATTGATGAACTCTGAGAGACCAACAACCCTCAGGTTATTGCACCTAGAGCGATTTTCCAGGTCATCCAGTTTATGAAGTATGTATTGCTGGGCCTGTTTTTATTTTTGTTCTGATGTAAAAGAGTTTTGTACTTCACCTTCTATATCAGACATGCAGTGTTCTAACTCACAGATCCCTTTAGTGTGTGATCTACCAGCTCTTTCCTAAGCTGTGTTATTCCCACAACTATAGACCTATCCACTGTCACCGCCAGGTGGGGGGGCGCCTTGGCTGTATGTTGCACAGTGTCAGCAGCTGCATTAGATGTGCCTGAGGCATTCGTTTCCCTGCGTGTGGACCTGGCAGGAATAGCTCTGATCGCGGGACTGCAAAGGGGGGGGGAGCCATGGACTATGAATTTGTCCATCCGCTGCTATCACTGAACCAATGTGAGGGAGACTGAGGGCTGCACACTGTCTGTGGGCCTGTATTTCCGGATTTGTATACGGTTAGGTCCCGGAGCCGCCATTCCTCACTCCCTCACATATGGTGCTGGAAACGGAAGTTGTTAATTGCGATGATTACTTTTTTAATTTTCCCCACTGCATCTTCATTTCCCATTTTCTTTTAAAATACTTGTCATAAATTGCCCCAGTGTGCTTTTTCCATTTGGTTGTTTCCTGTTAGAAAGAGAATTTAGTCTTTTAGTATCGGGACTGTAGGTATTTTATACATAGAATATGTACCCACATTTAATATAGTTAATTCTGATGAAAGGAATGCTGCTTATGGCATCATCAGTATTAATGGCAAGTGGAGTGTGATATTCAGTCAGACAAGCAGATATTAAAAATATGACTAATGTAAAAGGACCAAGTGAATGAACGAATAAATTGGAATCCTTACTATTTCACAAAGTTATTCCTTACCGGTTTGTAAAATGTAATATTTTACCTAGAAGCTTGTTGCTGATTGGTTTGTTATTCTGCAAAGTCCATACCTGGTAAACCTATCCACTCATTACTAACTATAATCCCGTGCTTATCATTAACCTATGCCTATATTGTCAGATTCTATGAGGATTTTAGGAGTTTTTCTTAACCCACCTTTTCTGTGCAGGCAAACCCTTAAACCTAACTTGTAGAATTCGATTTGGACCTGAAATTTATTTTAATCCAGTAATTAAATGGAAAAGTATGTATCCTAACTATGAAAAAGAACTTTGTGGAGGAAAAGTACTTTGGTAAGACAAACAATATAATGGCCTATCTTTTACCACATTCTAAGCTTTCTTCTCACAGGTACTACAATATACGTTTGGTCGCACTAAACGTATGCTTAAAACACCTAGCTATGAATAAGGTGGTCTTCAGGGCCGGTGCTAGATTATTTTGTGCCCTAGGTGAGACCAGCTAAAATATAATTTATATACCTCTAAACGATATAGAATAGGCACAAAAAAGTCTATCACTGGCCCTGTCTATACCCCCTGTGATGTTTGTTGCCCCCTCATTGAACTGCCATACACAGCGAGCATAGTTGACAACATTTACAATTCTTTTTTTTTAGAGAAATGGGTAACAGCAGAGGGCTTGGTGACAGCAGAGGACTGGGTAACAGCAGAGGGCTGGATGACAGCAGGGCAGAGGACTGGGCAACAACAGGGGACTGGGTGACAACAGGCAGAGGACTGAGCGACAACAGGGGACTGGGTGACAGCAGAGGGCTGGATGACAGCAGGGCAGAGGACTGTGCAACAACAGGGGACTAAATGACAGCAGAGGGCTCAGTGACAGCAGGACAGAGGACTGGGTGGCGCAGATCAGAGGACTGGGTGAACACACAGCAGAGGACTGGGTGACAGTAGGCAGAGGACTGCTCGAAAACAGGGGACTGGGTGACAGCAGGGCAGAGGACTGGCTGAACGCAGGGCAGAGGACTGGGTGAATGCAGGGCAGAGGACTGGGTGAACGCAGGGCAGAGGACTGGGTGACAACAGGGGACTTGGTGCCTGCAGAGGGCTGGGTGACAACAGGGGACTGGGTGACAGCAGAGATCTGGGTGACAGCAGGGCAGAGGACTGGGTGACAGCAGGGCAGAGGACTGGGTGACAGCAGGCAGAGGACTGGGTGAACGCAGGGCAGAGGACTGGGTGTCTGCAGAGGGATGGGTGACAGCAGGGCAGAGGACTGGGTGACAGCAGAGGGCTGGGTGACTGCAGGGAAGAGGACTGGGTGAAAGCAGAGGGCTGGGTGACAGCAGGTAGAGGACTGGGCAACAACAGGGGACTGGGCATCTGCAGAGGACTGGACGACAACAGGGGACTGGGTGACAGCAGAGGGCTGGGTGACAGCTGGGCAGAGGACTGGGTGATAGCAGAGGGCTGGGTGACAGCTGGGCAGAGGACTGGGTGGCAGCAGAGGGCTGGGTGACTGCAGGGAAGAGGACTGGGTGAAAGCAGAGGGCTGGGTGACAGCAGGGCAGAGGGCTGGGTGATAGCAGGCAGAGGACTGGGTGACAACAAGGGACTGGGTGACAGCAGAGGGCTGGGTGATAGCTGGGCCGAGGAATGGTTGACAACAGGCAGAGGACTGGGTGAACGCAGGGCAGAGGACTGGGTGACAACAGAGGACTGGGTGTTTGCAGAGGGCTGGGTAAACACAGGACAGAGGACTAGGTGAACTCATGCAGAGAACTGGGTGATGGCAAGGCAGAGGACTGGGTGATAGCGGGGCAGAGCACTGGGTGATAGCAGGGTAGAGGACTGGGTGACAGTAGGCAGAGGACTGGGTGTCTGCAGAGGGCTGGGTGACATTGGGCAGAGGACTGGTTGAACGCAGGGCAGAGGACTGGGTGAAAGGAGGGCAGAGGAATGGGTGAAATCAGGGCAGAGGACTGGGTGAACACAGGGCAGAAGACTGGGTGACAACAAGGGACTGGGTGTCTGCAGAGGGCTGGGTGACAGCAGGCAGAGGACTGGGCGACAACAGGGGACTGGGCATCTGCAGAGGACTGGGTGACAACAGGGGACTGGGTGACAGCAGAGGGCTGAGTGACAGCTGGGCAGAGGACTGGGTGACAGCAGAGGGCTGGGTGACAGCAGAGGGCTGGGTGACAGCAGGGCAGAGGACTAGGTGACAGCAGGCAGAGGACTGGGTGAACGCAGGGCAGAGGACTGGGCGTCTGCAGAGGGTTGGGTGAAAGCAGGACAGAGGACTGGGTGAACTTAGGCAGAGAACTGGGTGATGGCAGGGCGGAGGACTGGGTGATAGCAGGGCTGGGTGACAGTAGGCAGAGGACTGGGCGACAACAGGGGACTGAGCATCTGCAGAGGACTGGGCAACAACAGGGGACTGGGTGACAGCAGAGGGCTGGGTGACAGCTGGGCAGTGTCCTGACTGTGTGATATTGGGCAGAGCAGTTTTCAACCCAATTTCACCCAGTCCAGTGGCTGCATAAAAAACAAAACAGCATTTCTTGATCATACATAACGGGACACAGGAGCTTCATTACATAGTGGGTTATATAGGCACCTCTGGTGATTGGACACTGGTTAACCCCCAATTAAGGAGAATTCCTCCCCTATATAACCCCTCCCATATGGGAAGCACCTCAGTTTTTTGCCAGTGTCTATGATGGTTGGTCACGTAAAACATGTGCTATGAAGAAATCTCTGTGCAGGTCCCTGCGGGGGCCTAAGGGCTACAACTAACCGGATCCATATCTCGGGCCGATATTTTGACTCCCAAGATGATATGGTACCCAGGCCTCGTCATCCGAAGAAACAAGGTTTTGCCTGTAAGTCCTCTCCTATTGGAAGACTGGGCTCTGGGAAAACCAGACTTGGTATACTATTTACATAGTGGCACGAAAGTTTCTGGCAGAGTCTTTTACAAGGTCCAGGTAGGAGGTTCTTCTGAGAAAGAACCCCAAAAATACCTGAAGGTTGGCACAACTCTGCCCGCCGTGATGGGTGAAGGCTGGAATCTGTCTGTTTTCAGCAATTCCTGCGGCGAGGACAGGTAAGGGAAGTTAATCCTATATAAATTATATTATGGATTTCTTCATTGAGTAGTAGTATGTCTTACCTGGTTTCCAGGGAGTAAGAGCAGCCTGATGCATACTTACATGCCTTTCAGTACACACGCTCAGTGAAGCCTGGTTCTCCAGATGTCTCACGTCTCCACTGCAATCCCTGCCACAATAAAGGTAATACAGGGGTCCCACGTAGCTCCGATGGCGATTCCCTCCCCCCCGGATACGGCGGTCCTTGTGCACGCGCGCCGGGCGTGCTCCCGGCTAATGGAGGAGGGGAGAGTGTGGTTGCGAGCTGTGCACGTTGGTGTGCACGGCGCTGTACTGCGCAGGCGCCAGTCGGCAGTTTTAAAAAGCCCAGAGCATTAGGGGGCTGTAAGTGGAGACACAGGAGCTGTGGGCAGTAAGCATCCCAAGGGATTGGATCCAGGCAAACCTTAGACACCTACTCAGCATCAGGTTGTGCAGTTTAAGCATATATATTTATTGTGAGACTTTAAGCACAACAGTGATTGCACTTTGTACTAGTACCTCTGCTTTGTAGCTTAGGACTATGTCTCCTCGTAAGAGGGTCTCAGGGGGAGGTAACAGGTAACAAGGGCACTGGTAAATCACCGCCTAGGTCCAGGGGTTCTAAAAATGCCTGTAAGTTACCATCCCCCCCTGCAAGACTGGAGCCAGCCTCACAGGACGAGTCAGTGCCCCTGTCAGGTTTTGCAGCCTCTCCTAATGTTTCAGCCCCGGTATACGTCACTGAGGACTCCCTTAGGGATACATTGGAGGGTTTTGAAGGGAGAATCATGAATTTTATTTCAGCTTCCCTGAAAGATAGCAAGAAAAGGGGTAGATCCCCTCCCTCTGCTGAGATTCCTCTTTCAGATGACACTTCTGACAATGAGGAGAGATCCCTATCATGGGATAGGGATCTTGAGCAGTCGGATGAATCAGAGGAAGAGGAGAGAGTCCCCTCCTCCCAGGCGCTCAGAAAACAGGTGCAGTATTATACTGAATTGGTGCGTACCACATTCAGAATGCCTGCTGCTGAGGTCGCCACATCCTCTGTTTCTTCCCTGGGAGTCAGGAAAGTCCCACAGACTGCCTTTTCCTTTCCAATTCATCCCTTAATGGATAAATTGTTGTATGAGGATTGGGGACATCCCGATAAACTGTTTGCTCCTCCTAAAAGGTTTTCTATGCTTTATTCTCTGGAGGAAAGTTTCACCAAGAAATGGGGGGTCCCATCTGTCGATGCGGCTGTTTCTTGCGTGAATAGAATCCTGACCTGTCCTTTGGATAATGCTCAGGTATTTAAAGATCCAACTGATAAGAATCTGGAAACGTTATTAAAAACCTCCTTTTCCCTGACTGGCGCTGTAGTGCAACCTACAGTCGCAGCTGTGGGGTTGTGTCAGTTCCTCAAGGAACAGGTTAAGCAGATGCTTGGCCTCCTTCCCAGTGAGGAAGTGGAGAATTATGCAGAAATACCTCAAATTCTGTGTTTCATTATTGATGCGATTTTGGATTCTGTCCAACAAGCATCTCGTTTGTCTCTCCTGTTGGTACACATGCGAAGGGCCCTATGGCTAAAGAATTGGGCAGCTGAGCTATCATGCAAGAAGCATTTGAGTGGGTTTCCGTTTAAAGGGGAACGTTTGTTTGGAGAAGAATTAGACAAATTCGTCCAAAAAATTTCAGGGGGTAAATCTACTCTCCTGCCAGTCAAAAGGAGCAAACGCCCATCATTTAGGCGTTCCCTCTCTCCCAGAGCATAAAGCTCTAAGCAGTGGCGATGGCCTTCTCAACCCTCCTCTACAGGAAAGGCTCAAGGCCGGGCCCAGGGGCAGAAGAAATCCTGGGGGCGAAAGCCTGCCAAGCAGAGCCCAAAAGCTTCCTTGTGAAGGGGCGCCCCCGCTTGGCCGAGTGGGGGGAAGGCTCCTGCAGTTTGCGGAAGCCTAGCGGGAAGAGATCCGGGACAAGTGGGTGGTCTCTTCGGTATCTCTGGGCTACAAGCTAGAGTTTCAGGAGATTCCACCTTCTCGCTTTCTAAGGTCAAGGATCCCCAGGGACCCAGTAAAGCAAAGACCGCTATTTCTGGCCTTAGATCACTTACTATCCTAGGGGGAGATAGTAGAAGTGGAACCAAAGGAACAGGGTTCAGGGTTTTACTCGAATCTCTTCACCGTTCCAAAGCCAAATGGAAGTGTCAGACCTATCCTGGATCTGAAGGATCTGAACCGGTTTTTACGCATCCGGTCCTTCCGAATGCTATCAATTCGCACTGTGGTCTCCTCCCTACAAGGGGGAGAGTTTATGGCATCAATAGACATCAAGGATATATATCTCCATGTACCAATTTTTCCCGCACACCAAAAGTATCTAAGGTTTCGCAGTAGAGCGGCGCCATTTTCAATTTGTGGCCTTGCCGTTCGGGCTCGCTACGGCCCCTCGAGTCTTCACAAAGATTCTGGACCCTCTCTTGGCAAACCTAAGAGCTCAGGGTATTGCCGTCATGGCTTATCTAGACAATTGGCTTCTCATAGAGAAAACAGTAGCGCTCCTGAACCACAGTGTTACCAGAACGCTAGAACACCTGGAACGCCTAGGTTGGATTATAAACCTAGAAAAGTCGTCCCTACAGCCTGCTACCAGGTTGGAATACCTGGGTATGGTTATCGACACCGCTCAGGGCAAGGTGTTTCTACCAAGGCCAAAAGCCTTGGCCATTGGGGATCTGGTGCGCCTAATTCTGGGCAGAAGATCTTCCCCCATTCGGTTGTGCATGAGACTGTTAGGGAAAATGGTGGCTCCATTCGCCCAGTTCCACTCAAGGCCTCTGCAAAGATGCGTCCTTGCGGCTTGGAACAGGAAGCCCCAGTCTTTGGATCTTCCTATGCGTCTATCCCCAGGGACACGCAAGAGTCTCGTCTGGTGGTTACAAACTGAGAATTTGCTGAAAGGCAAAACTTTTCTTCCTCTTCCATGGAAGATTATTACGACAGATGCCAGCCTGACAGGCTGGGGAGCAATGTTGGAGGAGACGTGCTCGCAGGGGAAATGGTCTGCGATCGAGAAGCTATTGCCCATAAATGTCTTGGAGATCCGGGCAGTTTATATGGCTCTCATAAACTGGTCTTTCAGACTACGGGGTCTCCCTGTTCGGGTTCAGTCTGACAATGCCACAGCAGTGGCCTATATCAATCACCAGGGTGGTACCAGGAGTCTGGTTGCGCAAAAAGAGGTGAATCGCATACTTGTCTGGGCAGAAAGGCATGTGCCATGCCTTTCTGCAGTCTTCATTCCAGGAGTGGAAAATTGGCAGGTGGATTTTCTGAGCCACCAACAGTTGTGCCCAGGAGAATCGGCTCTGCACCCCGACGTGTTTTGGAACATATGTCGCAGGTGGGGTACTCCAGACGTAGATCTGTTTGCATCCAGGTTCAACAGAAAACTGGACAAATTCGTGTTAAGGACAAGAGATACACTCGCTCAGGGGATGCTCTGACAGTTCCCTGGGATCAGTACAATTTGATTTATGCCTTCCCCTCGTGCCCTTTTGTGTTGCGGTTCCTGGGAAGAGTCAAGAAGGAGACAAAGTCGGTTCTTTTGGTAGCCCCGGCTTGGCCCAGGCGACCGTGGTATGCAGAGATCATGAAGTTGGCAGTAGGCAGGCCGTGGATCCTCCCTCTCCGGCCAGATCTGCTCTCACAGGGTCCAATTTACCATCCTGCTTTACACAGTCTGAATTTGACGGTTTGGCTGCTGAGACCCACATTCTGAGAGACCGTGGGCTTTCGGGGCCAGTCCTTTCTACTCTGGTCAACGCCAGAAAGTCGGCCTCCAGGCTTATTTACTACAAAATCTGGAGGGCATGTTTCCTGGTGTGAACTCAGGGAATGGCATCCTAGAAAATATGTCATTAGCAGGATCTTGGCCTTCCTCCAGTCGGGCCTAGAAATGAATTTGGCCGTAAGCACTGTCAAGGTGCAGATTTCGGCCTTGTCAGTGTTTTTTCAGAAACCACTTGCATCGCATTCCCTGGTGTGGGCTTTCTTCCAGGGGGCTATGCGGATAAGGCCGCCAGTCAAACCTCCGGTATGCCCATGTGATCTGAATTTGGTTCTCTCGGCTTTGCAGGGGCAACCTGTTGAACCTTTGCATCTGGCTTCGTTAGTTCTTTTGACTAAAAAATTGGTTTTCTTGGTAGCCATATCCACGGCTAGAAGAGTGTCAGAACTAGCAGCTCTCTCCAGCAAGGAGCCGTATCTAATTATTCATAAGGACCGGGTGGTAATGCGTCCCAACAGGTTTTCTGCCTAAGGTGGTTTCAGGATTCCATTTGAATCAAGATGTAATCCTACCATCCTTTTTTCCGGACCCACAGTCCGCAGAAGAGGAATCTTTGCACACTTTGGATGTGGTAAGGGCAATCAGTATCTATCTTCAGGCAACTGCTCAGATAAGGAAAACTGATTGCTTATTTATTTTGCCGGAAGGCCCTAGGAAGGGCCAGGCGGCATCAAAATCCACTCTCTCAAGGTGGATTAGACAGATTATTTCTCAGGCCTATAGTGTTAAAGGGAAGATCCCTCCTTTTCAAGTGAAAGCGCACTCAACTAGGGCTGTAAGTGCTTCTTGGGCAGTGCATCACCAGGCCTCCCTGGCTCAGATCTGTAAGGCTGCAACTTGGTCATCAGTCCACACATTCACCAGATTCTATCAGGTGGATATCAGTGGGCAAGAGGATATCGCCTTTGGGCGCAGTGTACTGCAGGCTGCAGTTTAGGTCCTCCGGTCCATGGCGGTCTATAATTATGATCTGTGTCTCCCTCCCCTCAATCTGAGCATTGCTTTGGGACATCCCACTATGTAATGAAGCTCCTGTGTCCCGTGATGTATGATCAAGAAAATAGGATTTTTATATACAGCTTACCTGTAAAATCTTTTTCTTGAGCGTACATCACGGGACACAGGGATCCCGCCCCTCTTTGGGTTTTACCTGGTTTCCTATTGCTTTGCTACAAAACTGAGGTGCCTCCCATATGGGAGGGGTTATATAGGGGATGAATTCTCCTTAATTGGGGGTTAACCAGTGTCCAATCACCAGAGGTGCCTATATAACCCACTATGTAATGAAGCTCCTGTGTCCCGTGATGTACTCTCAAGAAAAGGATTTTACAGGTAAGCTGTATATAAAAATCCTATTTTTTAGAGCCTTTTTTTTTACCTCCATGTTGCTCTGCCCAGATGATCCTGCGATCATCCCTGAGGCCAGCCACTTCGCCCCCTGTCCCTCAGTGATAGGTGGGATCACCCCTTGGCTGGCTACACCCCCCCACGAGTCCCGACCAGTGACAATGAAGGAGGTGGGCCAGATCCTTGGTATCAATCAGAGCCCTGAGCAACCGAACAGCTCTGCAGCTGGGGGAGCGGGGCAGGGATCTGTCAGTGTAATGCATGTGATAGTTCCCTCTCCACGCCCCTGCACGATCCCTGGCAACAGACATTCCTTCACCTCCTCCGGACCTCCAGTACACACTCTTGCAGACCCGCCACATAGGGACAGCGGCTCCATAGGTTACATCCAGCGGGGATGAGGAGGTGACAGGCCATGGCTGCGCCCTAGGCGGCTGCCTAGTCTGCCTAGTGATAGCGCCGGCCCTGATGGTCTCTGACTTTTGTATGATGATTATTGTAGACTAGTCTCAACATCCTTTGCATCTCTTTCCCCTATAGCTCAATTGAGTGAATTTATCCACAGATATCCAGACAGGTTGACAAATGAGGGAAACAAAATAATAAAAACATGTATCAAAATGTGTAAATTTTGGTGCTGTTCCTTCAACCCTGCTTGCTGAAGACTGGCCTATGAGTACCATTAGAGCATACACAGTGTTCGCTTACAATAGGTATTATAATTATATACAGTAAAGTATTATACTTTGCTTTTAATCTTACTCTGATATTTAAAGTGATATTAAACCTTCTTTTTTTGCTTTAAAATAATAAATATTTCATACGTACCTGCTCTGTGCAATGGTATTGCACCGCACAGCCCCAATTCTCTTCTTCTTAGGTTCGCTGCTGGTGCTTCTGGCTCCTCCTCTTCGGCAAGTGCCCCCAAAGAAAGCTACTTCCTATGGGGTTACGCATGTGGGCTTACTCCCAGTCCTCACTGACTCCATCTATTTTAAAATAATAAGCATGTCATACTTATCTGCTCTGTGCAATGGTATTGCACAGCACAGCCCCGATTCTCTTCCTCTCCGATCCACTGCCAGCGATTCTTGCTCCTCCGCTTCAACAAGTGCCCACACAAAAAACTACTTTCTAAGGGACACTCATGTGGGCTTTCTCCCGATCCTTCCTGACTGCATCTATTGACACAGATAGGGAGGCTTGGCTCCTCCCACAGCTCCCTTGTCACAAAATGTGATTGACAACAGTAAGAACCAATGGCTCCTGCTGCTATCAATCTGCCCAACCAGAAGGGAGAGAGAGGTGAGAGCCGCTGCTCTCGTGCACATTACTGGATCGAGATCAGGCTCAGGTATTCATAAAGGGGGGTGGGGGGGATCTTTTAGCACAGAAGTTTTTTTTTACCTGAATAATTAGAATGCATTCAGGTAAAACATTTTTTTTTTAAACAGTCACTTCCAGCGCTAATAGGTCTTCCAAGGTGTGTAGTAACAGATGTCAGATAAAATGGTGGTGTCAAAGGTATATATGGTATCCCAAAACTGCTGCCTTCCTCAGATGGGGTAATCCGAAAGGAACTACAAGAAAAACAGAAATGGAAGGCGCGCACACCTAGTGCATTACCAGAGATAATTTATTAATAAGACATTTTTGTATAAAAGTGGGTACTCACAAAATGCAACTGACAAAAGGTCATAAACACAGTGCATGGACATGCACAGAACATGGGGTACAGCTAACGTGTTTCGGGGGCACACCCCTTCCTCAGAGCTAGGCTCTGGGGAAGGGGTGTACCCCCAAAATGCCCCCCCTCAAAAAGTTGGGAGGTATGCACATTGTGCATAATGGATTTGATTTACTACATGAATAGAGTCCCACTCCCTTCTCCACTCTGAGCAGAGAGCAGTGACTGTCAGTCAGTGATTATTAGAGAGCTCTTCCCTCCAGTACTCACTGGAGCACCAGGCTGTGAAGAGGGCAGGTGGGGCTGACTCATGCTCTCTTCGGATCACAGAGAAGGCTTTAGCCCACTGAAAATGGGTCGCAGGGCTAAAGAAGGAACTGCACTCCTGTGATCCTCCCCAAAAAAAGCTTAGGCCATACTTCTCCTTTAAGCAAACACAGGTTCACTTCATAATATTTTCTAATGTTGAGTTTGCAAAGTATCAGCCCGTACTATTGTAAATCAACCCCACTGTCTATTACATTGTGGTTAAACATAAAAACATACTCTCTTTTTTTCTTGACTGGTTATACTAATATTTTTTTGTTTTATTGTCTTTTAGCTCAAATGTCACTGTTATTGGTGAAAAGGAGTGCTTCTTAACAATCACTCTGGATAAAGTAACTGAGAATGACATTATTGCAACATTTTGCTGCTATGCTGAGAACGCGGTGGGCAATGTAACAACAGTGGTCACATTATCATTAAAGCCAATAGGTAAATGATAGGCTATAATATGAAGTACAATGTATTTTTTAAGTGGCTGATATAAAGTAGCAACTAGCAAAGTTTAAACTACTTAAAGTGTATTTAAACCTAACAAAGACATTTTTTTTCAAGGGAAGATTGTGTTTCCTTGTACCTTTACATACTGTATTTCTAGTACACAATACATTATATCCTCTTATCCTACAAAATACACTGCTGTGCTAAGCACACAAGCAATTTTAATGGCACATGTTATGGGTAATCTACACTTTGGTGTCAATTCACAAATGGATATCATATGAGAGTCATGTGACACATTCAAAGTGGTAGTAAACCACTTGTACCTACAGGTAAGCATATAATAAGACTTACCTGTAGGTACTGTGAATATCTTCTAAAGTTTGCCCAGTTTAGGAGATACTCAGTGTGCATGCAGCCAATGGCATCATTTGTGCATGCGCTCTGAAGGTCCGGAAGCTGCCAACCTGAAAGCAAGACCAGGAGAAGATCTCAGTGGTGGGCTTTGTTCTAAGGTAAGTTTCTCATAATGTGCTAGAATGTGATGCATATTAGCACATTATGACATTGCCTTGCAAAAATTTTTTTTAGAACCACTTTAACCCAAATATCTCATGCGATATGAAAAATGTTAGTTCACTACAGGTTTATTATTATTTACAGCAAATACTAAGAAGTACTAAGTAAACGTCTACAATTCAATTAACAAAAAGAATTTGGCGTGAGTTCTCCCCATTACGTGAGCCGACAATTCATTATAGCCGCGAGTGATTTTAAAGGACTTTTTTCCCTGCAGAAATGACATTTTTGAACAGGGACAGTTCTAAGCATGGGAAACATGCGCCCCTTCACAGGCATACTATAGACACCCCCAGGTACGAAATTTAAAGGAATATTACACTTTTATTGTTTCACTTTAATCATTATTAAAATCACTGCTCCCGAAAAAACGGCTGTTTTTAAAACGTTTTTTTGCATTAATACATGTCCCCTGGAACAGGACCCAAGTCCCCAAACACTTCTTAGGACTGTAACTTGAATATTAGCCTTTAAAATTAGCACTTTAGATTTTGAACGTTGGAGTCCCATAGACTTTAATAGGGTTCTAAAGTTCACACAAAGTATGCTATGTACTGGATCTTCTTTATACATTTGACAGACACCATAAGCCTTCAAAGACAGCTTTGACCGTAATTCATGTGGCTTTTCGGACGAATGCAATTTTTGAAAGAAAAATTAAATAATTAAAAACTAATTTCGGGAGTAACTAAATAAATAATTTTTTCGTACGAAAACGAAATTCTGAAACAAAATATTTCACTCTGCACATGTCTATTTCATATCCAAAATCACACTTATCAGTATAATAATCAGTATAATAGTATTATTAGTATACAGGAAATATACAAGAAATATACAAATCTCATCACTGTGATTTTTCACATGTTTTGTCACTTTCGGTATCGAATAAATATAGATAGAGTGTTAGTGGTTTTCCTAAGTGTTCTGTCTTTATGGTTTCATAATTGGGTGATGAGAAAGAATGAAGTGTTATAGCAACGTGTTCAGAAGTGACTATCTTCGTAAAAGTGATTAAATATACACTGTTTAATATAAAGATTAAAATTGTGATCTGCCCATGATGCTATGCCTCCATCCTGAAACAACTCACACACAGAACAATTAAATTGCCTATGGGACTTTAAATGCATAACATAATGGAAAAAAAATACATTAGTTGAACAGTGAATTGGTAAAAAAATATCCATTTATTGAACAATGAATGAAAATCGTATACATTTGATAGCTATAAAAATACCAAGCTGGAACGTTCCAACTAGTATGCATTGATATACAGTGTACAGCAAACTGATATAGTTTATTTCATATACATGTTACACATAACCAGATTAGTAAACAGATTAGTAAAACATAACCAAAAATGCATTCTAAAACTTGATGCGTTTCGTGGATGTTGCTTCACATCATCAGGAATACATATCATCCATATGAGATATATAAACTAGAAAACAAATTCAAAGAATATTTATTAGAGCACTCCCTAAAAATAAGGGGAGTACAATACTGATTGTACTAGTGTCCTCAATGGAGCCTAATTTACAATCGAGCTTGAAAGATAAAAGGCAAACCAAGCAGCAGCACAGGAGGATGCATGGATAGAGTTTAAAAAAGCTTGCAAATGCTTGAAGCCATGTCTAACAATTTATGATTCACTTTATGGGTGGGGTCGGAACTATCATCTTTGGCTCCCTGTCTTCTCTTGGCAATTGTCCCCTCTTCCGTTTCCTCACAGGGTAGTCCCTCTATGAGTTTCCTGCCTCCTTTTCCAGAGTTTCTGCCCTCATGTGAATGAGTCCATTCTCCCAGGTACTTGGGCTTTTTGCAGCATCTAGCATCTGTTTTTCTCACACACACTTACCACACATCGACGTCACGTTACATTAGGGTATTATACTGGCAGGTTAGTGCCAGGTCAGAGTTGTATATAGTGCCAGGTCAGGGTGGTATATAGTGCCAGATCAGGGTGGTATATAGTGTCAGGTCAGGGTGGTATATAGTGCCAGGTTAGGGTGCTATATAGAGCCAGTTTAGGTGGGTATATAGTGCCAGGTCAGGGTGGTATATAGTGTCAGGTTAGGGTAATATATGGAGCCAGGTTAGGGTGGTATATAGTGCCAGGTTAGGGTCATATATAGAGCCAGTTCAGGGTAGTATATAGAGCCATGTCAGGGTGGTATATGGTGTCAAGTTTGGGTGGTATATAGTGCCAGGTTAGGGTGGTATATAGAGCCAGGCTTGGGTGGTATATAGTTCCAGGTTAGGGTGGTATATAGTGCCAGTTTAGTGTGGTATATAGTGCCAGGTCAGGGTGGTATATAGGGCAAGGTTAAGGTGATATATAGAGCCAGGTTAGGTGGGTATATAGTACCACGTTAGGGTGGTATACGTGTCAGGTTTTGGTGGTATATAGAGCCAGATTAGGGTAGTACATAGTGCCAGGCCAGGGTGGTATATAGTACCAGGTTAGGGTTATATATAGTACCAGCTTAGGGTGATTTATAGAGACAGGCTAAGTCTGCATGTAGTGACAGTGTGCATTGCTCAGTCACTTACAGCATGTCAGCTGATTAAGATTCCTGGGCTGCTGTGGTCTCTCCTCCTCTTTCTTCTTTAGCTGCGGGAGAGGGTCACCCAGAGGGGAGGAGTCTGTAGCAGGAGTGAACATCCCCAAGGGACAGCCTCACTTGATGAGATGACAGGGGGGAGTTACAGACAGCCCCCCCCCCCCCCCCACACCGCTGGGCTCTCTGCTGATCTGATCAACTATTTACAAAGCTGGGATGACAGGGAAAGTGCAGGGTCCCCATATGCTCCTGTGGTCCCTGGACAGTGCCTCACAACCCCTCCAATGTATGTCACCTGGAATGGACCCCCCCCCCCCCCGGTACGCCACTGCCTCTGCAAATGCATGCCATGGGCCTGTTGACCCTTCTTATTTTTCCAGTGAGCCTGTAGCTGCTGTTTTGGGTAATTTGTTGCCCACCCCTTGAATTATTGCTTGGAGTTTAAGAAACAATTCCTGTGTCCTCTGCTGTATGATTAAGACAATAGGAATTTTGATGTACCTGTACATTCTATATCTTGGAGTACAGTACAGGTGAGACGTGCCTCCCCTCTTTTTTCTATGGTCTCCTTGTTGCATGCTACAAAACTGGAACCCCATTGAATATGCAGGGTTTGCATTAGATATGCTAGGAGCAGTCCCAGCAAAGCTTTTCCCAGTGTCCAATCGGCTGAAGGTAACGCATATAATCCATGGTCTAAGAATCAATTTCTGTGTCCTGTACTCCAAGATATAGAAATTACAGGTCCATCAAAATTCTAACTTTTTTCATCTTATCAAAGAGATAAAACAAAAAAAATATTGTAGAACCTACAATTTTGGTTTAGTTATAGGAATAGTGGGAAGCAAGGTCATTCCGCTAGTGCGGACATTTTGAGACTAGAGTCCCTAAGAAATATTAGAAGCCAGTTGGTGAATCAATCCATTGGCAACTATGTTGTCAGATATTCAAGCCTATACTCTTTCTAAAATATATACTACAATGGCAAAATTGGTAGAGTTACAAACATACCAAATCCTTTCTGGGTAAAAATATAGTGGTCATCTGGAGTCAGGTAGCAAAATTTTAATTGGTTATTTGTTTATTACAGTTATTTATACAGCACTGACAATTTACACAAATACATATTGTGAGAACTAGCTTCAAATTATAGAACTTTTTTTTTGAAAGATCAAAACAATGCATTCTTTTCTTTTACAGGGGTTTTCTGTATTTCTCTTCCATCCCAACAAATACACATTCAGCAGCCTCCTGTCTTACACAAGCAGTGCAGATGCTCTGACCTTACATTTTTTGGTCCTTGTCTGCCTCCTCCAGACAGTTCTTTTACAAGCTCTGTGCATGTACCCAGCAGTTCCCTGCTGTACTAACTGGCACTTGACTCCTAGGATGAGCCCTCCTGACTCCTGGGCAGAGACCTCCTCTGCTGCTGTGGTTGAGCCCAGAACCATGGTCATAATTCTACTAAAAGTCCTGCACACACCTGCTCAATTGAAATGTTTTAATGACTAATTTTATATTAGGTTAAATAAATAGTCTCTGGTTATCCATGTTCTGTTTGCCATGTTTAGCTAAGTACTGTTAATGATAGCCATTAGCAATTTACAACAGATTATAACCAGGCCGTGCAGACTTGCTAAACCACATTTATATAACCCCCTTCCCTGATTAAGCGGCCTCAAAGGAACTCATGATACTGTTAGGATTTTACAATCTACTTCTAAGAATGTTACATGGGATTTATTATAGCCCACTTTCTAAAATGTTCAATCCTATGTTTTGGTCACTGAATTATAAAATTTTGGGAAAAAAAAGTAACACCTTCTTTAAAACAACTCCCTATTTTTTTTACACAGTTTGGGGTTTATTGAACCTCATTTTTATCATACACCACTATTATTGCATGATTATTATCATTAACAGTTTTTCGAGAGATTTTTCCAGTGGTTATATCATGTCTGCTAACTGTGTCAGTTGGTGAGCTGATCATGCTGTATTCTTATATATGTTTTTTATCTCATTTTAACAGACATTGTATTCTTGACATATATATTATGTGGAGCGGTACTGCTTCTTGCAATCTTACTATTAGGGAGTGGAATGATTTACTTTTACTGGATAGAAATTGTTTTGCTTTACCGAAATTACATATCAAAAGATGAGACCATTGGAGGTAAGATTCAATATAACCTATTGAATTGTATACTAAAGCACGCTGCACAGATAACTGTATGTTAATAAATAGATTGTACTACACTACTTTATCAAGACCGAGGACATCAATAAAATTGGGGCAAAGCCCCTTATGCTAGTCTGCCCTAAATGGCAAGAAGAACAATTATGCTTTAAATCTGAGGACAGGATTTAATACTAAGGCAATGTGAATAATAGAAAGTTTTTATTATGTATTTGTTTGTTTTATATGTCAAGCAATTTACATGGAAGCTTGCCTTTTTTGAGAATTCAAATGGCCTATCCTTGTCCACTCTCATTGGACAAGGATAGGGTTAGATTGGCTTTTCAGGTAAGTAAGCTCCAGTAACAATGTAAAATTAAATCAGAGAGGCCCACTGAAGAGGCTTTTTGGACATGAAAGGTAATAGCAGATATCTTGTGCTATTTACCTTTGGGCAGGACTTTTACTTTTATGGCCAGATGCAGACCTTTATGGTGCACTGCTGCAAATAGTTTAACGTGCGTTGTGGTAGGCAGCCCGTTAATTTTGAATAGGGTCCTAAAATACAGTAACTGATCTTTTGATGGACATCCACTTTTGCATTGCGATGTTTGGTATATGTGTCTTCAGATGGCATGCAAAATGAACGGTGCTGCACCAAATAGTTGGCAAGTTCTTAATAATAACTAAAAAACACAAAGAACAAAGAAAGTGTTTGATAGTGTAGTAAGGTTAAAACAATTTAATGAACACAAGTAAACAAACCCTAACACTGGGTGCTCACATTTATGAAGTGAGTCTAGTGCACCACGATATTGGCAGCAATAAACAATAAGATCTAGCATTCGTAATGGAGATATCACGTACTTCTTGTACAGCACTACATTCGTAATTGTTGGCCAACATTTGTGTGACCGTTGGAGCCAACACCCTTCGAACAAAAATCCACGGTTTTGTTGTTAGAAAGTATGATTGTGTGTGTGGGGCATTAGTGTATTTTACTGTATGTGTGGCCCAAGAAAATGCCTCTTTTTGTAATGTGGCCCAGGAAGGTCAAAAGCTTGGACACCCCTGCTATAGAATAAGGAGTAGTAGTGAGATACAACTAGAGAAAAAAACAACAACCTTACTCTAATGTTGTAACAATTATGGTGTAGATAGACATTGTAGGTCATGATGTATAAAAATTCACACAAATGATTCATACAAATTACAAAAGTATAACAAACAGTTAAACAAAATAGTTTTGTATCATATTTTTCTATAGATGATAAAGACTTTGATGCTTTTATATCATATGCATCACAAGGCTATGAGCTGGACATGGAGACTCTGGAAAGTTATTCCGATAAATATGATGAAGAGAGATTTGCCATCCAATTGCTACCAGATGTACTGGAAGACAAATATAATTACAAACTCTGTATCCTGGAAAGAGACATTTTGCCAGGAGGAGGTGAGACAAGGAGTAGATGGAGTTATGACGGAACTTTTGGGGGGGCTGTTGCAGGTATTTTCTGGAGCTGCTAGAGAAACCTTTCTCAACCAGGGCTCCTCCAGAGGTTGCTAGGTGATTCCTTGAGCAGTGAATAATGTCTGCCTCTTAGATACATGATAAAGAACGATGTGGTCCAAGGCACCAAAAGCAATTGGCCTCTATCCCAAATTTTTGGACAAAGAAAGGGGAAAGTGGTCATTGGGACTTTAAATGAGGCCAATCGCTGTATAAAGTAAACATGTGGGATATTAAACACAATGTTGCTTTTATGGGTTCCAACAAAAAAAGGGGGAATTTGAATGAGAGATGTATATCAAAAAGCAGTCTTGGCAAAGAACATTTTATTATACTATGTGAAATCATGTATAACATACTGAATAACACAAAAATGCATTTACAGAATCGCATACACGCAGGGCATGCTGAAAACTGCATATAAATATTGACACCATGGAAATAGGCATATCATAAAGTAAAAACAAGTCCTGCACAACATGGGCCACTGGAAGGACTGAATGACGTTAGAAAGTCTAGAGTAAAACAAAATAAGAGCCATAAAATCATCTGTATGGAAATCATGCATCTATGTAAGCCCCACACCTTTCGTTGGGGTATATCAACTCTTCAGGGGCTAATGCAATGGTGATCTATAAAGAAACATAACCATATGGTATAATATTGTAACTGAGTAATAGGAATAAATAATGTGTAAGGGACAGGATGTACATCCTTATAGATACTCACGTCAGCTGCATAGATGTGAACAGGGGATCAGAGCTATTAAACAGGTCTGGCATGGGAGCTGAGGTAGAGACACGCGGACAAGCAGGGAGCACTGTCGATTCACCAGGGTAAATGTGCTATTGTGGGTGATGGTGAGCCAAAACTTCTGTGAATTGAGATCAGTAACATATATTGAATGTATAGCATTTTATTGATGGAGTGTGAAAAGCCCATACACCAGGTCAGATGAAGGGAAAAACTTAGCATAGATGAAAAAACTGATTTAAAAACCACCAAATGGGAAGGAGAAAAAAAAAGATGTAGAAAAGGAGAAGAAAATTATATCCTGGGTAATATAGTGAAGGAACCAAAGAGAAAGAAGAACAAAGTGCTGAAGGTATAGGTGAAACCTATGGTGATTTACCTTGTTGGTTCACAAGGAAATGGGCACCCAAGAACAGGTTAATGCAAGTGAGGCGAATTGAAATGCTCCCAGCTGATACAACGTGTTCCGACCTGCGTCACGTCAGCATGGAGAGAAAAGGGAGGCATCCATGCCAGAGCGAAAAAATCCATCCATACAGGCGCAGGTACCTCCCCAGTGTCAGCCTAGCTGGAAAGAAAAACCTGCTCTTGTGGTACGTCATCAAAAGGTGTCGCACACACAGATCGGTGACGTGGCGCCGATGAGGTAGGAAGCATCAACCCAAACCACCACCTCCATCCACCACGAATGGGGAGGAACGTGTGTGAAATGCATCTACAAGACTTTGTATTGGTGTCTTTTGATGTCATCTTAATGCTTACTTATTGTTTATATTGTTTAACTATCAGTTCTCCTTATTTCAAATATGAGTTTATGTTATATTACAGTTTGTCACAAAAAAATTCACTCTGTCAGTACATATTTCATGTTTTATCAGTAAAAAAAAGTGGCAGGAGGTTGGCAACCCTGCAAAGACTGCAGGAACAGAGGCAACAGATAATTATAATACCTATTTAAGTTACTTTGTTAAGTGAAAAATGGCAGATTTGCGTTAGATATGTGCCAGGTTCTGCCATGTTTTGGTAATAAATTCCTTCCATACTGTAATACTTTATTTGTCATAATTATAGTCACTTTTGTTCAGTTGTCATCAATAGTACTAGTTTGTTTTATTTTATTTATTATAAATAGTTTAAATTTTGTTTTATTTTTATAATGTTCAGTGATGGATTAGCAAATAAATATAATTGTATTATTCCATATCTCACTTCATATTATTTCTTTTATATTTTAGCTTACGTGGAAGACATTGCCAAGATCATTAAAAGAAGCAGAAGAGCTATTTTTATCCTCTCAGAGAAATATATTAGAAGTCCCAAAGTGTTTGAGTTACAAGCAGCCATTACTTGCTCGCTGGAGGAGCAGGAGGCTCTTAAACTGATTCTTATTAAATTCAAGCCATTTAAAGAGCCAGAGTTCTTACCAAATGTAGTGAGGAAGGCCCTCAACACGTTGCCAATGGTGACTTGGAAAGGGGATTTTGATAGTAAATCTTCTCAGAACTTAAAATTTTGGAATAGGATCAGGTATTACATGCCAGTTAAAAAGGTCCAGATAAGTGAAAAACGATCACTTTCAGTGGCAAATGTTTTTCAAACATAAATAACCAAACAAAAAAAAAATATTGATATTTGATTGTACAAACTATATATATTATATACATTGTAATATACTTTTCTTTGGGGTGGAACCATTAGGGAACTTTTATGGAGCTTTGTGTACTGGCACTGTACATCCTAGCCATAGTTCATTTTGTGCTGGCATCTGACCTACCTGCACAATGGAAAATCTTGATGCTGATCCAGCACCCCAGGGGAAACAAGACTGAGCCTTGGTTGAGAAACACTGGTTTGTATATATATATATATATATATATATATATATATATATATATATATATATATATATATATATATATATATATATATATATATATATATATATATATATATATATATATATATATATATATATATATATATTAAAAAAAAATATATATATATATATATATATATATATATATATATATACATACAGTGACTTGAAAAAGTATTCATACCCCTTGAAGTTTTCCACATTTTGTCATGTTACAACCAAAAACGTAAATGTGTTTTATTAGGATTTTATGTGATAAACCAACATAAAGTGCTCGTCCAACTTTTTTACAAATAAATATGTGAAAAGTGTGGCGTGCATTTGTATTCAACCCCCCTTAGTCAATACTTTGAAGAAACACCTTTCGCTGAAATTAAACTTGCAAGTCATTTTGGGGAGGTCTCTACCAGCTTTGCCCATCTGGAGAGTGACATTTTTGCCAATTCTTCTTTGCAAAATAGCTCAAGCATCTGTGAACAGCAATTTTCAAGTCTTGCATCAGATTCTCAATTGGATTTAGGTTTGGACTTTGACTGGGTCATTCTAACACATAAATGTTCTTTGATCTAAACCATTCCATTGTAGCTCTGGCTGTATATTTAGGGTTGTTGTCCCAATGGAAGGTGAACATCCACCCCTTTTTCAAGTCCTTTGCAGATTCTAACAGGTTTTCTTCATAGATTTTTCTCTATTTGGCTCCATCCATCTTCCCATTAACTCTGACCAGCTTCCCTGTCCTTGCTGAAGAAACGCATCCCCACAACATGATGCTGCCACCACCATGTTTCACGGTGGGGATGATGTGTTCAGGGTGATTTGTGATATCAGCTTTCCGCCACACATAGCATTTTGCTTTTTGGCCAAAAAGTTAAATATTGGTCTCATGTGACCAGAGCACCTTCTTCCACGTGTTTGCTGTGTCCCCTACATGACTTCTTCCAAACAGTAAACTGGACTTCTGATGGCTTTCTTTCAACAGTTACTTTCTTCTTGCCACTCTTCTCTAAAGGCCAGATTTGTGGAGGGCACGGCTAATAGGTGTCCTGTAGACAGATTCTCCCACTTGAGCTGTGGATCTCTGCAGCTCCTCCAGAGTTACCATGGACTTTTTAGCTGCTACTCTGATTAATGCTTTCCTTGCCCGGCCTGTCAGTTTAGGTGGAAGGACATGTCTTGGTAGGTTTGCAGTTGTGCCATACTCTTTCCATTTTCGGATGATGGATTGAACAGTGCTCTGTGAGATGTTCAAAGCTTGGGATATTAATTTATAACCTAGCCCTGCTTTAAACTTCTCCACAACGTTATTCCTGATCTGTCTGTTTTGTTCCTTGGCTTTCATGATGCTGTTTGCTCACTAAGGTCTTCTAACAAACCTCACAGAACAGCTGTATTTATACTGAGATTAAATTACACCCTGGTTGACTCTGTTTACTATTTAGGTGACTTTTGAAGGCAATTGGTTCCACTAGATTTTAGTTAAGGGTATCAGAGTACAGGGGGCTGAATACAAATGCACGCCACACTTTTCCTATATTTATTTGTAAAACATTTTGAAAACCATTTATCATTTTCCTTCCACTTGACAATTATGTATCACTTTGTGTTGGTCTATCACATAAAATATCAATAAAATACATTTACTTTTTTGGTTGTAACATGACAAAATGTGGAAAATTTCAAGGGGTATGAATACTTTTTCAAGACACTGTGTATATATATGGATCCTGCTTTGTGCACTGGTGTGCAGTCATGTTTGAATATGAAGGGGCCATCCCCAAAGTGTTCCCACAAAGTTGGGAGCATGAAATTGTCCAAAATGTCTTGGTATGCTGGCGTCTTAAGAGTTCCCTTCACTGGAACTAAGGGGCCAAGCCCAACCCCTGAAAAAGAACCCCACACCTTAATCCTGCCTCCACCAAATGATTTGGACCAGTGCACAAAGTAAGGTCTATAAAGACATGGATGAGCAAGTTTGGTCCTGACCTCAACCTGATAGAACACCTTTGAGATGAATTAGAGTGGAAACTGCAAGCCAGGCCTTCTCATCCACATCATTGCCTGGCCTTAAAAATGCGCTTCTGGAAGAATGGTCAAACATTCCCATAGACACACTCCTAAACTTTGTGGGTAGCCTTCCCAGAAGAGTTGAAGCTGTTATAGCTGCAAAAGGTGGGTGTACAGCTTGTATAACAGTTTAAATTTGCTGTCCCCTCAAAATAACACACAGCCTTTAATGCCTAAACCTAAGTGTCAATATTTTGTGTGGCCATCATTATTTTCCAGCACTGCCTTAACCCTCTTGGGCATGGAGTGCACCAGATCGCAGGTTGCCACTAGAGTCCTCTTCCACTCCTTCACAATGACATCACGGAGTTGGTGGATGCTAGAGACCTTGTGCTCCTTCGCCTTTCTTTTGAGGGTACCCCACAGATGCTTAATAGGGTTTAGGTCTGGAGACATGCTTGACCAGTCCATCACCTTTACCCTCAACTTCTTTAGAAAGGCAGTGGTCATCTTGGAGGTGTGTTTGGGGTCGTTACCATGTTGAAATACTGCCCTGTGGCCCCATCTCCAAAGGAGGGGATCATGCTCTGCTTCAGTATGTCACAGTACATGTTGGCATTCATGGTTCCTTCAATGAACTGTAGCTCCCCAGTGTCGGCAGCACTCATGCAGCCCCAGACCATGACACTCCCACCACCATGCTTGACTGTAGGCAAGACAAACTTGTCTTTGTACTCCTCATCTGGTTGCCGCCACACACACTTGACACCATCTTAACCAAATAAATTAATCTTGGGCTTAATCCTGATACTGTTGACCACCAGCTCCTTCCCAATAAACTCCATTCCCTTGGCCTCCAAGATTCTGCTGTGTCCTGGTTCTCTGCCTACCTATAACAGTGCTCCTTCAGTGTTACCTACAAATCTGTCTCCTGCTCTCCATTGCCCCTTTGTGTGGGGGTCCCCCAAGGCTCTGTTCTTGGAAGCCTTCTCTTCTCTATCTAAACCTCCTCCCTTGGTCACTTGATAACTGTCCATGGCTTCCAATACCACTTATATGCCGATGACACCCAAATCTATATGTTTACTCCTCACCTCATTCCTTCCGTCTCCTAACTTACTGACATATCAGCATGGATGTCGCACTACTTCCTTAAACAAAATCTCTCTAAAACTGAGCTATTAATATTCCCCCCCCCCCCACGCCCATGCCCCCCTCCATGACTTTGCCATCAAAATCAACAATGCAACCATCAGTCCCTCCCCTCACATCAGGGTACTAGGTGTAATCCTAGACTCTGACTTGTCCTTTCAGCCTCAAATCCAATCGTTGTCAAAAGATTGTAGAATTCACCTCCATAACATCTCCAAAATCCCCCCCCCCCCTCTTTTTAACAAATTAAACCACCAAGCTCCTCATTCACTTCCTTGTTATCTCTCGCCTTGACTATTGCAACTCCCTTTTCATTGGCCTGCCTCTCCATAGGCTATCCCCTCTTCAGTCTATCATGAATGCTACTGCCAGACTTATGAACCTTACTAACCACTCAGTGTCTGCCAACCCTCTCCTCCAATCCCTACACTGGCTCCCAATTGCCCAGAGAATTAAATTCGAAATACTAACCGCAGCACACAAAGCCATTTACAACTCTGCCCCGAGCTACATCACCAATCTTGTCTCCAAATATCACCCAAACCGTCGTCTCTGCTCTTCTCAAGACCTCCTACTGTCAAGCTCCCTCATCTCCTCCTACCATACTCGTCTTCAGGATTTCTCCAGAGCCTCTCCCATCCTCTGGAATTCACTACCCTATCCTGTCCATCTATCCTCTACTCTTGCTACCTTCAGGCGATCCCTGAAAACTCCTCTCTTCAGGGAAGTCTATCACAACTCCAACTAATCTTTTACCACTTCCATAAGCTCATTTTCCACAGTTACAATCTTTCTTACCACCGGCCCCACCTTAATAGATTCTAAGCTCTTCTGAGCAGGGCCCTCTTAATCCCTCTGTATTTTATTGTATTATAACTGAATTTTATCCCTTATATATTGTAAAGCACTGCATAAACTGTTGGCGCTGTTTAACCCCTTCCCGCCGAGCGTACGCAGATATGCGTACTCGGCTTCCGGGGGTTATACCGGGATGATGCCCGCACCTGCAGGCATCATCCCGGTACCGTTTTTTGCAGCGGGCGATTGCCTATCCAGGCATAACAACCGATGCGGCGAAAAGCCGCTCGGCTGTTATGCCGGAGGAGCGGGAGGGGACGTCCCCCCTCCCGCCGCCTCTCGCCGCTGTTACCGGTGCTCCCGCTCGATCGGGAGCACCGATCAGTGATCAGACGCCTCCGGTTGCTGCGGAGGAACTGAAACGAAGCCGTAATCGGCTTCGTTCCAGTCTCCTCATCGTAAACACGGAAGCGACGTCATGACGTCACTTCCCGTTTACTCGGCTGCCAATGGCGCCGATTTAAAAAAAATATCCGGTATTCAGAATCGCCGTTTTCGGCGATCTGAATACATTGAAGTGTAAAGGAGGGGTGGGGGGTCTTTTAGACCCCCGATCCCTCCATAAAGAGGACCTGTCACCACCTATTACTGTCACAAGGGATGTTTACATTCCTTGTGACAGCAATAAAAGTGATCAATTTTTTATTTATTTTTTTAAACAATTTAGTCATTTTAAAATAAATAAAATAATTTTAAAAAAAATTAAAAAATTTTTAAAGCGCCCGCCGTCCCCGCGAGCTCGCGAAGCAAAGAAAACGCATACGGAAGTCGCGCCTGCGTATGTAAACGGTGTTCAAATCACACATGTGAGGTATCGCCGCGATCGTCAGAGCGAGAGCAATAATTCTAGCACTAGACCTCCTCTGTAACGCTAACCTGGTAACCATAAAAAATTTTTAAAGCGTCGCCTATTGAGATTTTTAGGTACCGTACTTTGTCGTCAATCTACAAGTGCGCGCAACTATAAAGTGTGACATGTTTGGTATCTATTTACTCGGCGTAACATTATCTTTCACATTACGTAAAAAAATTGGGCTAATTTTACTGTTTTTATTTTTTTTTATTCATGAAAGTGTCCCTTTTCCCAAAAAGTTGCGTTTAAAACCCCACTGCGCAAATACCGTGTGACATAAAATATTGCAACAATCGCTGTTTTATTCTCTAGAGTCTCTGCTAAAAATATATATATAATGTTTGGGGGTTCCAAGTAATTTTCTAGCAAAAAATATGGATTTTAACTTGTAAACACCAAATTCCAAAAAGAGGCTTAGTCATGAAAGGGTTAAATCATGTAATCCATGTCCTTAGTCTGCTTGTCTTCAGCAAACTGTTTGCAGACTTTCTTGTGCATCATCTTTATAAGAGGCTTCCTTTTGATATGACAGTCATGCAGACCAATTTGATGCAGTGTGCGGCGTATGATCTGAGCACTGACAGGCTGACCCCCCACCCCTTCAACCTCTGCAGCAATGCTGGCAGCACTCATACATCCATTTCCCAAAGACAACCTCTGGATATGATGCTGAGCACATGCACTCAACCTCTTTGGGTGACCATGGCGAGGCCTGTTTTGAGTGAAACCTGTCCTGTTAAACTGCTGTAAGATTTTGGCCACCAAGCTGCAGCTCAGTTTCAGGATCTTGGCAATCTTCTTATAGCCTAGGCCATCTTTATGTAGAGCAACAATTCTTTTTCTTAGATCCTCAGAGAGTTCTTTGTCATGAGGTGCCATGTTGAACTTCCAGTGACCAGAATGAAGGAGTGAGAGCGGTAACACCAAATTTAACACACCTGCTCCCCATTCACACCTGAGAACTTGTAACACTAACAAGTCACATCACACTGGGAGGGAAAATGCCTAATTGGGCCCATTTTCACTTAGGGGTGTACTCACTTTTGTTGCCAGTGGTTTAGACTTTAATGGCTGTGTGTTGAGTTATTTTGAGGGGACAGAAGATTTACACTGTCATACAAGCTGTACCCTCACAACTTTACATTGTAGCATAGTGTAATTTCTTCAGTGTTGTCGCTTGAAAATATATAGTAAAATATTTACAAAAATGTGAGGGGGTGTACTCACTTTTGTGAGATACTGTATATTTTTTTTGCTTAAACCAATTTTATAAATTAACCATTATCACATAAAACACCTTTGTACACTTTTTGTTGGCATTACCATGGTTTTGGGAGTGTGTAGTTTATGAGTTTATATTTATGTGTGAATGTATTGTGTATGCTTGGGTAATTTATTTCACCGGTAAAAAAGTTTCAGCCTACTTTATTAAAAGTATATGTAAACTCTAACAATAAATGTAATTTCTCTTTGCTTCCATTTAGTTTATTAAAAAGAAACAAAATAATGTTGTTATATCTGTTTGATAAAGACGTAGTTTCCAGTTTTTTTGTCACAGCTTAATTGAACAAGTTGAAGTTAGAAGCTGATTGGCTGCCATACACAGCTGCACCATATATTATATATAAACTCTCCAGTTTTAGTAAATCATAACTTTGGTGTCTGCGTAAGCAGTAGCAAGGTCACCCAAAGGGCAGCAGTGAGCAGTAGTAAAGCTTAATTTATTGAACAAGGGAACTATACTGCCGAAGTGCATTAATGATGACTGTGCTAGGCCTAGACTGACTGAATATGCACTGTTCATAGAAATTAAGCAAAGGGGAGAGTGAGTATAAAGGGAACTTGCAGGATGGTTTTAAGGGCGCAGTCCTTTATATTTTTCTTCTGCCGGCTATCGTCAGGGCCCTTTAAGAAGCATTGGTGCACTTAATGACAGTTTTAAAAACCCAGAATGCAGTGTAGGTGCATTAAAGTTGCAGTATATGTGCAGCATAGGTGCAGTAAAGATGCAGTATAAGTGCAATATAGGTGTGGTATACTAAATGTCTTGCCTCCAGTACAGTGTGAACCACCAGTGGTGTGAGGTGTGGCTGTAAACTCTTGCTGTAGAAAGGGGTGTCTTCCTCAGTCTCTCATTAGAATGCCTCTGGAGATTCAGTGGTGGTAAGTAAAAGGTGAGTGGATTCTCTGGTCTTCTTCTGGCAATATTGCAGATACAATCGCTGAGGTCTGTGCTGCACTGCCTCAGGTGTCACTGCTGGTTTGGCCTCTCAGCAGTCTGGTCAGTATTCAGCAGATGTGCTCCCAGTGGTTCCCTCAGCACCAAGAGAAAGAAGTTCTTAGTGCAATCTGTTAAAAAACTATTCCACCACGCTACCTCTACCTCAATATGCTATGAGAATTGTAGTGTAATAGGTCCATGAGTCCCATTCTATGGCTGCTGTCCCAGCCTTCATTCCCCATGATCCTCAGCATTCTGTATAGATGTCCATGGGCTTTCCTGGCTATGCTGTAGCTCTTCCCCTGCAGACAGGAGGGGATAGTGCAACACAGGGGCATTGCTTGGTGGTAAAAAGATGGGGGGCTTCAGCCTGAAGTCCAAGGCTGGCCTGGGCAGGTTGGGCGGGTTATTCTAGTGGCATTGGGTTTTTTGGCTGGGCGGTGGGGTTGTGTGGGGCGGGTAAGCTCACTTGCTGGTTGCTGCCTGGCTTACCAGTGCCCATCAATGCTGAACACTAAACTGACCTACCTACCTGACATACACACACTGACCTACCTACCTGAAATATACTGACCTACCTGACATACATTAACCTACCTGACATACATACACTGACCTACCTGACACACACTTACCTACCTGACATACATACACTGACCTACCTACCTGACATACACACACTGACTGACCTACCTGAACAGGCTTAACATGTCCAGGTCCTGCAGCAGCAGCTCATCCGTGGTGGTAGTGTGCGAGGCAGCCAGAGGAGAGCCGCCTGCCCGAGCGCCAAGCGGGGATTGATGTGGCATGGCGACCGCATTGTAATTCCCACGTTCTGGAGCCTTCTTCTGGAGCCTTATTCCTGTTCCCATCACAACAAGCTGGGAAAGGACTGAGGTTGGAGGAGTGCAGGCTCTGGGAGGTGCCGGGGTTGCTGCTCAGGGTGGTGGTGTTTTCTCTCTCTCCTTCCTGGGCTCTTCCCGGCTGCCCAGGCCTCCCTCTCCCTGATTGATCCGGCTGCTCTGCACTCCACGCCGCCACCAGACCAGCAGCAGAAGTGTAGTCCATGAGTCGCAGGCCAGGCCCCACGACCACTAGCAGAGAGGAGGAGGAAGTGTAATCCTCCTCCACTTTGAATGCTGGGCAGTGTGGGCACAGTGGGCAGGAAGGAAGTTGCTGCCGTGACGTCACTGATTGCTAGCCACTAGGCAGCTCTAGCAACCAGTGACCAAGAGTAGTAGCCAGCGCTACCACAGCTCAGTCTGCCTCTGTCCCCTGAATTCTGGACCAGGACAAGAGACTCGGGGCTATGGGCCCCAGACTCGGGGTTGTAGCCCCAATAGCCACCCCCTAGTGACGCCTCTGGTGCAACACAACATCCAGTATAGCAGTTAGTGAAAGTAAAACTGATTGTTAAGATAAGGTGACCCGATTTTTAAAATTAAATCCAGGGACATATTTTTTTTATTGGCAAATGGCACAGCACTGGATAATACACAAAACGCTGGGCACAGGACTGCATAATACACAGAGCATTGGGCACAGGACTACATAATGCAAAGAGCCCTGGGCACAGGACTGCATAATACACAGCGCTGGGTTCAGAACTGCATAATACACAGAGCGCTGGTAGGGATGAATTTCGAGTTTGAGTCGAACCCATGTTCGACTCGAACATCGTCTGTTCGGCCGTTCACCGTATTCCGAATGTTATGGGCCGTTCGTGCCAAATTCGAGTGGCGTGTCACGTAATTCACTGTGGCATCGCAGTGCATTTCTGGCTTCTGATTGGCCAAGCATGCACTATGACCGGCATGTTTTGGCCAGTCACAGTGCAGAAAAAATAAAGAGTCAGGGTGGCTTTGGCCAATTATGTCTCAGGGGGTTTTGTACACGCCCCACACTATATAAGGCCGCCTGCGTGGCAGCCTTGTGTAGTGTGTTGCAGCGTTGGTTAAAGACATAGAGAGAGAGAGACAGTGTCATTTAATTTGAGTTAGATAGAGTAGGCAGGCGAGTCAGTCAGCTTCAGTTACAGTGTGTAAATGATATATATGCATCCCAGGTGTGTTGTATATATATTTATACACTGTATTCAGTTTAGCTAGATCCGTTCCTGTTATTCTCTTCATAAGATACTGACAGGCAGGGAAATGCAGTATTTTCACTTAGTGTACTGTGTCCTTTGCACAGTGTGCACCTAAAGCTTTACCTGAATACAATTGCCAGCGTTTTCATACAAATACAGGCAGGGAGCTACAGTATTTTCTATTAGTGTCCTTTGCACAGTGTGCACCTAAAGCTTTACCTGAATACAATTGCCGGCGCTCTCATACAAATACAGGTATGGAGCTGCAGTATTTTGTTTTAGTGTCCTTTGCACAGTGTGCACCTAAAGCTTTACCTGAATACAATTGCCGGCGTTCTCATACAAATAAAGGCAGGGAGCTGCAGTATTTTGTTTTAGTGTCCTTTGCACAGTGTGCACCTAAAGCTTTACCTGAATACAATTGCCAGCGTTTTCATACAAATACAGGCAGGGAGCTACAGTATTTTCTATTAGTGTCCTTTGCACAGTGTGCACCTAAAGCTTTACCTGAATACAATTGCTGGCGTTCTCATACAAATACAGGCAGGGAGCTGCAGTATTTTGTATTAGTGTCCTTTTCACAGTGTGCACTTAAAGCTTTACCTGAATACAATTGCCGGCGTTCTCATACAAATAAAGGCAGGGAGCTGCAGTATTTTGTTTTAGTGTCCTTTGCACAGTGTGCACCTAAAGCTTTACCTGAATACAATTGCCAGCGTTTTCATACAAATACAGGCAGGGAGCTACAGTATTTTCTATTAGTGTCCTTTGCACAGTGTGCACCTAAAGCTTTACCTGAATACAATTGCCGGCGCTCTCATACAAATACAGGTATGGAGCTGCAGTATTTTGTTTTAGTGTCCTTTGCACAGTGTGCACCTAAAGCTTTACCTGAATACAATTGCCGGCGTTCTCATACAAATAAAGGCAGGGAGCTGCAGTATTTAGTTTTAGTGTCCTTTGCACAGTGTGCACCTAAAGCTTTACCTGAATACAATTGCCAGCGTTTTCATACAAATACAGGCAGGGAGCTACAGTATTTTCTATTAGTGTCCTTTGCACAGTGTGCACCTAAAGCTTTACCTGAATACAATTGCCGGCGCTCTCATACAAATACAGGTATGGAGCTGCAGTATTTTGTTTTAGTGTCCTTTGCACAGTGTGCACCTAAAGCTTTACCTGAATACAATTGCCGGCGTTCTCATACAAATAAAGGCAGGGAGCTGCAGTATTTTGTTTTAGTGTCCTTTGCACAGTGTGCACCTAAAGCTTTACCTGAATACAATTGCCAGCGTTTTCATACAAATACAGGCAGGGAGCTACAGTATTTTCTATTAGTGTCCTTTGCACAGTGTGCACCTAAAGCTTTACCTGAATACAATTGCTGGCGTTCTCATACAAATACAGGCAGGGAGCTGCAGTATTTTGTATTAGTGTCCTTTTCACAGTGTGCACTTAAAGCTTTACCTGAATACAATTGCTGGCGTTCTCATACAAATAAAGGCAGGGAGCTGCAGTATTTTGTTTTAGTGTCCTTTGCACAGTGTGCACCTAAAGCTTTACCTGAATACAATTGCCAGCGTTTTCATACAAATACAGGCAGGGAGCTACAGTATTTTCTATTAGTGTCCTTTGCACAGTGTGCACCTAAAGCTTTACCTGAATACAATTGCCGGCGCTCTCATACAAATACAGGTATGGAGCTGCAGTATTTTGTTTTAGTGTCCTTTGCACAGTGTGCACCTAAAGCTTTACCTGAATACAATTGCCGGCGTTCTCATACAAATAAAGGCAGGGAGCTGCAGTATTTTGTTTTAGTGTCCTTTGCACAGTGTGCACCTAAAGCTTTACCTGAATACAATTGCCAGCGTTTTCATACAAATACAGGCAGGGAGCTACAGTATTTTCTATTAGTGTCCTTTGCACAGTGTGCACCTAAAGCTTTACCTGAATACAATTGCTGGCGTTCTCATACAAATACAGGCAGGGAGCTGCAGTATTTTGTATTAGTGTCCTTTTCACAGTGTGCACTTAAAGCTTTACCTGAATACAATTGCTGGTGTTCTCATACAAATACAAGCAGGGAGCTGCAGTATATTGTTTTAGTGTCCTTTGCCCACAGTGTGCACCTAAAGCTTTACCTGAATACAATTGCTGGCGCTCTCATACAAATACAGCAGGGAGCTGCAGTATTTTCTTTTAGTGTCCTTTCCACAGTGTGCACCTAAAGCTTTACCTGAATACAATTGCCAGTGTTCTCCTAACAATGCAGGCAGGGAGCTGCAGTATTTTGTATTAGTGTCCTTTGCACAGTGTGCACCTAAAGCTTTACCTGAATACAATTCCTGGCATTCTCATACAAATACAAGCAGGGAGCTGCAGTATTTTGTTTTAATGTCCTTTGCACAGTGTGCACCTAAAGCTTTACCTGAATACAATTGCCAGCGTTCTCATACAAATATAGACAGGGAGCTGCTGTATTTTATTTTAGTGTCCTTTGCACAGTGTGCACCTAAAGCTTTACCTGAATACAATTGCCGGCGTTCTCATACAAATACAGACAGGGAACTGCAGTATTTTCTTTTAATGTCCTTTGCACAGTGTGCACCTAAAGCTTTACCTGAATACAATTCCTGGCATTTTCATACAAATACAGGCAGGGAGCTGCAGTATTTTCTTTTAGTGTCCTTTGCACAGTGTGCACCTAAAGCTTTACCTGAATACAATTGCCAGCGTTCTCGTACAAATACAGGCAGGGAGCTGAAGTATTTTGTTTTAGTGTCCTTTGCACAGTGTGCACCTAAAGCTTTACCTGAATACAATTGCCGGCGTTCTCGTACAAATACAGGCAGGGAGCTGCAGTATTTTGTTTTAGTGTCCTTTGCACAGTGTGCCCCTAAAGCTTTACCTGAATACAATTCCTGGCATTCTCATACAAATACAGGCAGGGAGCTGCAGTATTTTCTTTTAGTGTCCTTTGCACAGTGTGCACCTAAAGCTTTACCTGAATACAATTGTCGGTGTTCTCCTAACAATACAGGCAGGGAGCTGCAGTATTTTGTATTAGTGTCCTTTGCACAGTGTGCACCTAAAGCTTTACCTGAATACAATTGCCAGTGTTCTCATACAAATATAGGCAGGGAGCTGCTGTATTTTCTTTTAGTGTCCTTTGCACAGTGTGCACCTAAAGCTTTACCTGAATACAATTGCCGGCATTCTCATACAAATACAGGCAGGGAACTGCAGTATTTTCTTTAAGTGTCCTGTGCACAGTATGCACCTAAAGCTTTACCTGAATACAATTGCTGTTATTCTCATACAAATACAGGCGGGAGCTGCAGTATTTTCTTTTAATGTCCTTTGCACAGTGTGCACCTAAAGCTTTACCTGAATACAATTCCTGGCATTCTCATACAAATACAGGTATGGAGCTGCAGTATTTTGTTTTAGTGTCCTTTGCACAGTGTGCACCTAAAGCTTTACCTGAATACAATTGCCGGCGTTCTCATACAAATAAAGGCAGGGAGCTGCAGTATTTTGTTTTAGTGTCCTTTGCACAGTGTGCACCTAAAGCTTTACCTGAATACAATTGCCAGCGTTTTCATACAAATACAGGCAGGGAGCTACAGTATTTTCTATTAGTGTCCTTTGCACAGTGTGCACCTAAAGCTTTACCTGAATACAATTGCCAGTGTTCTCCTAACAATGCAGGCAGGGAGCTGCAGTATTTTGTATTAGTGTCCTTTGCACAGTGTGCACCTAAAGCTTTACCTGAATACAATTCCTGGCATTCTCATACAAATACAAGCAGGGAGCTGCAGTATTTTATTTTAATGTCCTTTGCACAGTGTGCACCTAAAGCTTTACCTGAATACAATTGCCAGTGTTCTCATACAAATATAGACAGGGAGCTGCTGTATTTTATTTTAGTGTCCTTTGCACAGTGTGCACCTAAAGCTTTACCTGAATACAATTGCCGGCATTCTCATTCAAATACAGGCAGGGAACTGCAGTATTTTCTTTAAGTGTCCTGTGCACAGTATGCACCTAAAGCTTTACCTGAATACAATTGCTGTTATTCTCATACAAATACAGGCGGGAGCTGCAGTATTTTCTTTTAATGTCCTTTGCACAGTGTGCACCTAAAGCTTTACCTGAATACAATTCCTGGCATTCTCATACAAATACAGGTATGGAGCTGCAGTATTTTGTTTTAGTGTCCTTTGCACAGTGTGCACCTAAAGCTTTACCTGAATACAATTGCCGGCGTTCTCATACAAATAAAGGCAGGGAGCTGCAGTATTTTGTTTTAGTGTCCTTTGCACAGTGTGCACCTAAAGCTTTACCTGAATACAATTGCCGGCGTTCTCATACAAATAAAGGCAGGGAGCTGCAGTATTTTGTTTTAGTGTCCTTTGCACAGTGTGCACCTAAAGCTTTACCTGAATACAATTGCCAGCGTTTTCATACAAATACAGGCAGGGAGCTACAGTATTTTCTATTATTGTCCTTTGCACAGTGTGCACCTAAAGCTTTACCTGAATACAATTGCTGGCGTTCTCATACAAATACAGGCAGGGAGCTGCAGTATTTTGTATTGGTGTCCTTTTCACAGTGTGCACTTAAAGCTTTACCTGAATACAATTGCCAGCGTTCTCATACAAATAAAGGCAGGGAGCTGCAGTATTTTGTTTTAGTGTCCTTTGCACAGTGTGCACCTAAAGCTTTACCTGAATACAATTGCCAGCGTTTTCATACAAATACAGGCAGGGAGCTACAGTATTTTCTATTAGTGTCCTTTGCACAGTGTGCACCTAAAGCTTTACCTGAATACAATTGCCGGCGCTCTCATACAAATACAGGTATGGAGCTGCAGTATTTTGTTTTAGTGTCCTTTGCACAGTGTGCACCTAAAGCTTTACCTGAATACAATTGCCGGCGTTCTCATACAAATAAAGGCAGGGAGCTGCAGTATTTTGTTTTAGTGTCCTTTGCACAGTGTGCACCTAAAGCTTTACCTGAATACAATTGCCAGCGTTCTCGTACAAATACAGGCAGGGAGCTGCAGAATTTTGTTTTAGTGTCCTTTGCACAGTGTGCACCTAAAGCTTTACCTGAATACAATTGCCGGCGTTCTCGTACAAATACAGACAGGGAGCTGCAGTATTTTGTTTTAGTGTCCTTTGCACAGTGTGCACCTAAAGCTTTACCTGAATACAATTCCTGGCATTCTCATACAAATACAGGCAGGGAGCTGCAGTATTTTCTTTTAGTGTCCTTTGCACAGTGTGCACCTAAAGCTTTACCTGAATACAATTGCCAGCGTTCTCGTACAAATACAGGCAGGGAGCTGCAGAATTTTGTTTTAGTGTCCTTTGCACAGTGTGCACCTAAAGCTTTACCTGAATACAATTGCCGGCGTTCTCGTACAAATACAGACAGGGAGCTGCAGTATTTTGTTTTAGTGTCCTTTGCACAGTGTGCACCTAAAGCTTTACCTGAATACAATTCCTGGCATTCTCATACAAATACAGGCAGGGAGCTGCAGTATTTTCTTTTAGTGTCCTTTGCACAGTGTGCACCTAAAGCTTTACCTGAATACAATTGTCGGTGTTCTCCTAACAATACAGGCAGGGAGCTGCAGTATTTTGTATTAGTGTCCTTTGCACAGTGTGCACCTAAAGCTTTACCTGAATACAATTGCCAGTGTTCTCGTACAAATACAGGCAGGGAGCTGCAGTATTTTGTTTTAGTGTCCTTTGCACAGTGTGCACCTAAAGCTTTACCTGAATACAATTGCCGGCGTTCTCGTACAAATACAGGCAGGGAGCTGCAGTATTTTGTTTTAGTGTCCTTTGCACAGTGTGCCCCTAAAGCTTTACCTGAATACAATTCCTGGCATTCTCATACAAATACAGGCAGGGAGCTGCAGTATTTTCTTTTAGTGTCCTTTGCACAGTGTGCACCTAAAGCTTTACCTGAATACAATTGTCGGTGTTCTCCTAACAATACAGGCAGGGAGCTGCAGTATTTTGTATTAGTGTCCTTTGCACAGTGTGCACCTAAAGCTTTACCTGAATACAATTGCCAGTGTTCTCATACAAATATAGGCAGGGAGCTGCTGTATTTTCTTTTAGTGTCCTTTGCACAGTGTGCACCTAAAGCTTTACCTGAATACAATTGCCGGCATTCTCATACAAATACAGGCAGGGAACTGCAGTATTTTCTTTAAATGTCCTGTGCACAGTATGCACCTAAAGCTTTACCTGAATACAATTGCTGTTATTCTCATACAAATACAGGCGGGAGCTGCAGTATTTTCTTTTAATGTCCTTTGCACAGTGTGCACCTAAAGCTTTACCTGAATACAATTCCTGGCATTCTCATACAAATACAGGTATGGAGCTGCAGTATTTTGTTTTAGTGTCCTTTGCACAGTGTGCACCTAAAGCTTTACCTGAATACAATTGCCGGCGTTCTCATACAAATAAAGGCAGGGAGCTGCAGTATTTTGTTTTAGTGTCCTTTGCACAGTGTGCACCTAAAGCTTTACCTGAATACAATTGCCAGCGTTTTCATACAAATACAGGCAGGGAGCTACAGTATTTTCTATTAGTGTCCTTTGCACAGTGTGCACCTAAAGCTTTACCTGAATACAATTGCCAGTGTTCTCCTAACAATGCAGGCAGGGAGCTGCAGTATTTTGTATTAGTGTCCTTTGCACAGTGTGCACCTAAAGCTTTACCTGAATACAATTCCTGGCATTCTCATACATATACAAGCAGGGAGCTGCAGTATTTTATTTTAATGTCCTTTGCACAGTGTGCACCTAAAGCTTTACCTGAATACAATTGCCAGTGTTCTCATACAAATATAGACAGGGAGCTGCTGTATTTTATTTTAGTGTCCTTTGCACAGTGTGCACCTAAAGCTTTACCTGAATACAATTGCCGGCATTCTCATTCAAATACAGGCAGGGAACTGCAGTATTTTCTTTAAGTGTCCTGTGCACAGTATGCACCTAAAGCTTTACCTGAATACAATTGCTGTTATTCTCATACAAATACAGGCGGGAGCTGCAGTATTTTCTTTTAATGTCCTTTGCACAGTGTGCACCTAAAGCTTTACCTGAATACAATTCCTGGCATTCTCATACAAATACAGGTATGGAGCTGCAGTATTTTGTTTTAGTGTCCTTTGCACAGTGTGCACCTAAAGCTTTACCTGAATACAATTGCCGGCGTTCTCATACAAATAAAGGCAGGGAGCTGCAGTATTTTGTTTTAGTGTCCTTTGCACAGTGTGCACCTAAAGCTTTACCTGAATACAATTGCCAGTGTTTTCATACAAATACAGGCAGGGAGCTACAGTATTTTCTTTTAGTGTCCTTTGCACAGTGTGCACCTAAAGCTTTACCTGAATACAATTGCTGGCGTTCTCATACAAATACAGGCAGGGAGCTGCAGTATTTTGTATTAGTGTCCTTTTCACAGTGTGCACTTAAAGCTTTACCTGAATACAATTGCCAGCGTTCTCATACAAATAAAGGCAGGGAGCTGCAGTATTTTGTTTTAGTGTCCTTTGCACAGTGTGCACCTAAAGCTTTACCTGAATACAATTGCCAGCGTTTTCATACAAATACAGGCAGGGAGCTACAGTATTTTCTATTAGTGTCCTTTGCACAGTGTGCACCTAAAGCTTTACCTGAATACAATTGCCGGCACTCTCATACAAATACAGGTATGGAGCTGCAGTATTTTGTTTTAGTGTCCTTTGCACAGTGTGCACCTAAAGCTTTACCTGAATACAATTGCCGGCGTTCTCATACAAATAAAGGTAGGGAGCTGCAGTATTTTGTTTTAGTGTCCTTTGCACAGTGTGCACCTAAAGCTTTACCTGAATACAATTCCTGGCATTCTCATACAAATACAGGCAGGGAGCTGCAGTATTTTCTTTTAGTGTCCTTTGCACAGTGTGCACCTAAAGCTTTACCTGAATACAATTGCCAGCGTTCTCGTACAAATACAGGCAGGGAGCTGCAGTATTTTGTTTTAGTGTCCTTTGCACAGTGTGCACCTAAAGCTTTACCTGAATACAATTGCCGGCGTTCTCGTACAAATACAGACAGGGAGCTTCAGTATTTTGTTTTAGTGTCCTTTGCACAGTGTGCACCTAAAGCTTTACCTGAATACAATTCCTGGCATTCTCATACAAATACAGGCAGGGAGCTGCAGTATTTTCTTTTAGTGTCCTTTGCACAGTGTGCACCTAAAGCTTTACCTGAATACAATTGTCGGTGTTCTCCTAACAATACAGGCAGGGAGCTGCAGTATTTTGTATTAGTGTCCTTTGCACAGTGTGCACCTAAAGCTTTACCTGAATACAATTGCCAGTGTTCTCATACAAATATAGGCAGGGAGCTGCTGTATTTTCTTATAGTGTCCTTTGCACAGTGTGCACCTAAAGCTTTACCTGAATACAATTGCCGGCATTCTCATACAAATACAGGCAGGGAACTGCAGTATTTTCTTTAAGTGTCCTGTGCGCAGTATGCACCTAAAGCTTTACCTGAATACAATTGCTGTTATTCTCATACAAATACAGGCGGGAGCTGCAGTATTTTCTTTTAATGTCCTTTGCACAGTGTGCACCTAAAGCTTTACCTGAATACAATTCCTGGCATTCTCATACAAATACAGGCAGGGAGCTGCAGTATTTTGTTTTATTGTCCTTTGCACAGTGTGCACCTAAAGCTTTACCTGAATACAATTGCCAGCATTCTCGTACAAATACAGGCAGGGAGCTGCAGTATTTTGTTTTAGTGTCCTTTGCACAGCGTGCACCTAAAGCTTTACCTGAATACAATTGCCAGCATTCTCGTACAAATACAGGCAGGGAGCTGCAGTATTTTGTTTTAGTGTCCTTTGCACAGTGTGCACCTATAGCTTTACCTGAATACAATTGCCAGTGTTCTCCTACCAATACAGGCAGGGAGATGCAGTATTTTGTATTAGTGTCCTTTGCACAGTGTGCACCTAAAGCTTTACCTGAATACAATTCCTGGCATCCTCATACAAATACAGGCAGGGAGCTGCAGTATTATGTTTTAATGTCCTTTGCACATTGTGCGCCTAAAGCTTTACCTGAATACAATTGCCAGTGTTCTCATACAAATACAGGCAGGGAGCTGCTGTATTTTCTTCTAGTGTCCTTTGCACAGTGTGCACCTAAAGCTTTACCTGAATACAATTGCCAGTGTTTTCATACAAATACAGGCAGGGAGCTACAGTATTTTCTTTTAGTGTCCTTTGCACAGTGTGCACCTAAAGCTTTACCTGAATACAATTGCTGGCGTTCTCATACAAATACAGGCAGGGAGCTGCAGTATTTTGTATTAGTGTCCTTTTCACAGTGTGCACTTAAAGCTTTACCTGAATACAATTGCCAGCGTTCTCATACAAATAAAGGCAGGGAGCTGCAGTATTTTGTTTTAGTGTCCTTTGCACAGTGTGCACCTAAAGCTTTACCTGAATACAATTGCCAGCGTTTTCATACAAATACAGGCAGGGAGCTACAGTATTTTCTATTAGTGTCCTTTGCACAGTGTGCACCTAAAGCTTTACCTGAATACAATTGCCGGCGCTCTCATACAAATACAGGTATGGAGCTGCAGTATTTTGTTTTAGTGTCCTTTGCACAGTGTGCACCTAAAGCTTTACCTGAATACAATTGCCGGCGTTCTCATACAAATAAAGGCAGGGAGCTGCAGTATTTTGTTTTAGTGTCCTTTGCACAGTGTGCACCTAAAGCTTTACCTGAATACAATTCCTGGCATTCTCATACAAATACAGGCAGGGAGCTGCAGTATTTTCTTTTAGTGTCCTTTGCACAGTGTGCACCTAAAGCTTTACCTGAATACAATTGCCAGCGTTCTCGTACAAATACAGGCAGGGAGCTGCAGTATTTTGTTTTAGTGTCCTTTGCACAGTGTGCACCTAAAGCTTTACCTGAATACAATTGCCGGCGTTCTCGTACAAATACAGACAGGGAGCTTCAGTATTTTGTTTTAGTGTCCTTTGCACAGTGTGCACCTAAAGCTTTACCTGAATACAATTCCTGGCATTCTCATACAAATACAGGCAGGGAGCTGCAGTATTTTCTTTTAGTGTCCTTTGCACAGTGTGCACCTAAAGCTTTACCTGAATACAATTGTCGGTGTTCTCCTAACAATACAGGCAGGGAGCTGCAGTATTTTGTATTAGTGTCCTTTGCACAGTGTGCACCTAAAGCTTTACCTGAATACAATTGCCAGTGTTCTCATACAAATATAGGCAGGGAGCTGCTGTATTTTCTTATAGTGTCCTTTGCACAGTGTGCACCTAAAGCTTTACCTGAATACAATTGCCGGCATTCTCATACAAATACAGGCAGGGAACTGCAGTATTTTCTTTAAGTGTCCTGTGCGCAGTATGCACCTAAAGCTTTACCTGAATACAATTGCTGTTATTCTCATACAAATACAGGCGGGAGCTGCAGTATTTTCTTTTAATGTCCTTTGCACAGTGTGCACCTAAAGCTTTACCTGAATACAATTCCTGGCATTCTCATACAAATACAGGCAGGGAGCTGCAGTATTTTGTTTTATTGTCCTTTGCACAGTGTGCACCTAAAGCTTTACCTGAATACAATTGCCAGCATTCTCGTACAAATACAGGCAGGGAGCTGCAGTATTTTGTTTTAGTGTCCTTTGCACAGCGTGCACCTAAAGCTTTACCTGAATACAATTGCCAGCATTCTCGTACAAATACAGGCAGGGAGCTGCAGTATTTTGTTTTAGTGTCCTTTGCACAGTGTGCACCTATAGCTTTACCTGAATACAATTGCCAGTGTTCTCCTACCAATACAGGCAGGGAGATGCAGTATTTTGTATTAGTGTCCTTTGCACAGTGTGCACCTAAAGCTTTACCTGAATACAATTCCTGGCATCCTCATACAAATACAGGCAGGGAGCTGCAGTATTATGTTTTAATGTCCTTTGCACATTGTGCGCCTAAAGCTTTACCTGAATACAATTGCCAGTGTTCTCATACAAATACAGGCAGGGAGCTGCTGTATTTTCTTCTAGTGTCCTTTGCACAGTGTGCACCTAAAGCTTTACCTGAATACAATTGCCGGCATTCTCATACAAATATAGGCAGGGAACTGCAGTATTTTCTTTTAGTGTCCTTTGCACAGTGTGCACCTAAAGCTTTACCTGAATACAATTGCTGGCATTTTCATACAAATAAAGGCAGGGAGCTGCAGTATTTTCTTTTAGTGTCCTTTGCACAGTGTGCACCTAAAGCTTTACCTGAATACAATTGCTGGCATTCTGATACAAATACAGGCAGGGAGCTGAAGTATTTTCTTTTAGTGTCCTTTGCACAGTTTACATCTAAAGCTTTACCTGAATACAATTGCCGGTGTTCTCATACAAATACAGGAAAGGAGCTGCAGTATTTTGTTTTAGTGTCCTTTGCACAGTGTGCACCTAAAGCTTACCTGAATACAATTACCGGTGTTCTCATACTAATAATATTACAGGCATGCCAGTTGATTCTGCTAGCTGTAGTATAATCAATATATATATATATATATATATATATATATATATATATATATATATATATATATATATATATATATATACACGTCCCTGCTTTGTGCAGCTACATCTCCCTGCAGGCCATTAGTGTGTCTGGAAGGCCAACAAAGAGAGGCAGACAGCCACAAGCCAATAAAAGAGGGCAAGCAGGCTCAGTGTCTAGAGGCAACAGTGCTGGTCGTGGACACAGTGCATCCTGATCAGCATGTGGCCGTGGGACATGCTTGTCCTTTTTTTCGGCAGCTGGCCGTGTTGAGCCGCAACATGCCGAAGACTTGGTAGAGTGGATGACTAAGCCATCCTCATCCTCCTCATCCCCTCTCACCCAAGCTCAGGGTACTTTGTCTGGCAAAGCAGCTGCCAACTCAGCCGATTCCCTTGGCTCAATGGCATCAGTCACTCCTTCCCTAGGCCCATCATGTCCTCCTGAGGAGTCCTCCGAACTGTTTGACCACAGTGTTGGGTGCATGCTCCAGGTTTTTGAAGGCTCTGATGATTGTACCCAGCTAGAGGAAGGCAGTAATGAGAGCCCAGAGAGAGGAGGTGCCCAAGAAGGACAGCCATCTGTCAGTCATGTTCCCCCAGCTGCAGCATACTGCCAGGTTTGGTCCAGTGATGAGGAGGGAGGATATGATGAGGTCACTGACTCCACGTGGGTGCCTGACAGGAGAGAGGAGGAGGAGGAGGTACATCTCCAATGAGACAGGATGGCCTGCAGGGGCCAGCTTAAGGGCAGCACACCCACTGTATCACACCGCAGAGCTATGCATGTGCAGGACGCTGCTGTCTCTGTGCGATATTCCAAAAGTTCTTTGGTGTGGGCCTTTTTTGAGATGAGTGCATCAGATTGCACCGCTGCAACATATATCTCGCGTGGCCAAAACATCAGCCGATGGGCACCACATGCTTGACCAGACATATGTCGACCTGCCATGCAGTTCGTTGGCAAGCGTACCTAAAAGACCCACACCAAAGAACAAAGTTCACCACTCCTTGCGCCTCATCAGCTAGGATCTCCAACCCCACTATACCTTCAGTCCTCTCTGAAACCAGCACTGAGGAATGAAGGTGTAGAATTAGATGTGTCACAGCCAAGTACTTGCGGGCAATCTGCTATCGGTACACTGACATCAGATTGTACCAGGCAAATTTCCCTGCCCTAGCTGCTGCACCGCCAAAAGAAGTTCACTCCCAGACATCCACATGCCCAGCGGTTGAATGCTAGCTTGGCTAAATTGCTAGCACTTCAACTACTGCCTTTTCAGTTGATAGACTCTGCCCCCTTCTGTGAGTTTGTGGAATGTGAGGTTCCTCAGTGGCAGGTTCCCAAATGCCACTTTTTCTCACAGAAGGCGATTCCAGCTCTCTACTGGCATGTGGAAGGCAATGTCTTGGTCCTCGCTGGAAAGGGCTGTTAGCGTTAAGGTGCATTTTACCGTTGACTCCAGCAGGCACAGACAGGGACGTTCCCTATCTTTCACAGCGCATTGGGTGACTCTGCTGGCAGCTGGGAAGGATGCAGGACAAGGTGCAGTAGTGTTGGAGGTTGTTCCGCCACCACGCCTCCAAAATTCTGCTAGTGGTGATTCTGCCACACCTCTCTCTTCCACCCCCTCCTCTTCTTCTTCCTCCATGGCCTCTTCCTGTGCTTTGTCCTCGGAAACCAGCGGTGCTCCGTAGGCATTCAAGGGGCTACGCAATTACGCAGGCAAAAAGATGCCATGCGGTGCTTGCGTTGGTGTGCTTGAGGGACAGGAGCCACAATGGGGCATAGATTCTGTCAGCTCTGCAGAGGCAGGCTGAGAGGTGGTTGACACCATGCCAGCTTAAGCCAGGAATGGTGGTTTGCGACAATGGCACCAACCTCCTCTCCGCCCTCCAACAGGGACAATTGACCCGTGTGCCCTGTTTGGCTCACTTCCTTAACTTGGTGGTGCGGCGGTTCTTGGGCAGGTAGCCGGGCTTACAGGATGTCCTAAGGCCGCGTACACACGGGCCGACTGTCTGCCCAACTTAGTCCGCCGAAACACATTTCAGCGGACAGTCCGCTCGTGTGTGGGCTTCAGCGGACTTTTTCAGCGGACAGTCTGGCGGACTAAGTCTTTCGGAATGTTGGAAAGACTGTCTGCTGGACTCGCATTTGGGCGGACAATCCGCGGACAATCCGCCCGTGTGTGTGCCAGTCCGCCCAACTTTTGAAATGAGCGGACTTTTCCCGCCCGGAGAAAAGTCCGCTCATTTCAAGCGGGTATCCAGGTAGGCGGGGCCCGCAACGGAGACGTCGCTGGCCCCGCCGCCTGGTATGGACTTAAAGGGGAACCCCAACGGCGAAAAAAATCGGCGTGGGGGTCCCCCCTAAGTCCACAACAGACCCTCGTCCGAGCACGCTACCCGGCCGGCCAGGAAAGGGGGGCGAGCGAGCGCCCCCCCTCCTGAGCCGTACCAGGCCGCGTGCCCTCAACATGGGGGGGTGCCTTGGGGAAGGGGGGGCCGCGCGGCCCCCCCACCCCAAAGCACCTTGTCCCCATGTTGATGAGGACAAGGGCCTCTTCCCGACAACCCTGGCCGTTGGTTGTCGGGGTCTGCGGGCGGGGGGCTTATCGGAATCCGGGAGCCCCCTTTAATAAGGGGGCCCCCGGATACCGGCCCCCCACCCTATGTGAATGAGTATGGGGTACAATGTACCCCTACCCATTCACCTGTAAAATAAAAGTACCAAAAAAAAAACACAACACACGAGATAAAATACTTTATTGCACAGCTCCGGGGGTCTTCCGTCTTCGGGGGTCTTCTCGCCGGACTCCTCCGCTATCTTCTAGTAGCTCTTTTGCTAGCGGAGGAGTCCGGCTTTCTTCCTCCCCGCCGCCGGCCTCTTCTCCCGACTTCGGGGGTCTTATCCCCCTCTTCGGTTCTTCTGCCGGGCCACCGCGCCTTCTTATAGCTCTTTTACAGGCGGTGGCCCGGTCTTCTGTCGCCGCTGTCGCCACCGCCTTCCGTTCTTCTTCTTCTTCTTCTTCTTCTTCTTCTTCTTCTTCTTCTTCTCCAGGAGATGTTGCCTCGACGATCTCTCCGGCCGGAATGCCAGAGCCGCGCTGCGCGGCCACTTATATAGTGACAATGGGGCGGTGTCACATGGTATATGTCACATGGGTTGGTCACATGGGTTGATGTCACATGGGGACTATGACATCGTAAGGGGGCGGGGTCACCATGTGACACCAACCCATGTGACATATACCATGTGACACCGCCCCATTGTCACTATATAAGTGGCCGCGCAGCGCGGCTCTGGCATTCCGGCCGGAGAGATCGTCGAGGCAACATCTCCTGGAGAAGAAGAAGAAGAACGGAAGGCGGCGGCGACAGCGGCGACAGAAGACCGGGCCACCGCCTGTAAAAGAGCTATAAGAAGGCGCGGTGGCCCGGCAGAAGAACCGAAGAGGGGGACAAGACCCCCGAAGTCGGGAGAAGAGGCCGGCGGCGGGGAGGAAGAAAGCCGGACTCCTCCGCTAGCAAAAGAGCTACAAGAAGATAGCGGAGGAGTCCGGCGAGAAGGCCCCCGAAGACGGAAGACCCCCGGAGCTGTGCAATAAAATATTGTAACCCTGTGTTGTGTTTTTTTTGTACTTTTTTTCACAGGTGAATGGGTAGGGGTACATTGTACCCCATACTCATTCACATAGGGTGGGGGGCCGGTATCCGGGGGCCCCCTTATTAAAGGGGGCTCCCGGATTCCGATAAGCCCCCCGCCCGCAGACCCCGACAACCAACGCCGCGCGGCCCCCCCTTCCCCAAGGCATCCCCCATGTTGAGGGCACGCGGCCTGGTACGGCTCAGGAGGGGGGGGGGGCGCTCGCTCACCCCCCTTTCCTGGCTGGCCGGGTAGCGTGCTCGGACAAGGGTCTGTTGTGGACTTGGGGGGCACCCCCACGCCGATTTTTTTCGGCGTTGGGGTTCCCCTTTAAGTCCATTCCAGGCGGCGGCGCCAGCGATGTCTCCTTCGCGGGCCCCGCCTACCTGGAGACGCGCTCGAAATGAGCGGACTTTCCTCCGCGTGTGTGGGCGAGTCCGTTCATTTCAAAAGTAGAGCGGATTGTATGGCGGACTTAGTCCGCCGTATTAGTCCGCTCAAAAAGTGCCGTGTGTGGGCAAGTCCGTTCATTCAAAAGTTTGGACGGACTGTCTGTCGGATTGTCTGACGAACTTAGTTGGGCAGACAATCCGCCCGTGTGTACGTGGCCTAAGGCAGACCAGGAAAGTCTGTTTGTATTTCCGCTGGTCATAAAATGCCAGTGCTCGGCTGGCTGACCTCCAAAAGGAATTTAGCCTGCCCAAGAACCGCCTAATCTGTGACATGCCCACCAGGTGGAACTCAACCTTGGTCATGCTGCAGCGGCTGCACACGCAGCAGAGGGCCATCAATGAGTACCTGTGCAACTATGGCACCAGGACAGGGTCAAGGGAGCTTGTTTTTTTTCCCCACGCTAGTGGCCCATGATCATTGATGCATGAACTGTCCTGTCACCATTTGAGGAGGCCATGAGGAGGATGAGCAGTGACAGTGCATGCATCAGTGACACTGTCCCTCTTTTACACCTGTTGGAGCACACTCTGCGTGGAATAATGGACAGAGCACTTGAGGCAGAACAGAGGCAGGAAGAGGAGGACTTCCTTACCTCTCAAGGCCCCCTTATACAGACAGTGTTCCTGCTTCCCTACCAATCACACATGAAGAGGAGGAGGAGGAGGAGGAGGATTGCGTCAACATGGAGGTGGAGTCTAGCACTCAGCATTGGCAGCATTGGCAGCATTGGCAGCAGTCTTTAAGCGATTTACAGTCCCAAGAAACCCATGGAATTGTATGTAGCTGGGAGGAGGTGGCTGCAGATCATGTCGTCCTTAGTGACCCAGAGGACTCCAGACCGAATGCCTCAGCTAACCTACGCTGCATGGCTTCCCTGATCCTATAAAGCCTGCGTAAGGATCCTTGTATTCGTCGGATCAAGGAGAGGGATCATTACTGACTGGCAACCTTCCTTGATCCACGTTACAAGGGTAAGGTTGCGGACCTTATCTTGCCTTCGCAGAGGGAGCAGGGGATGAAATATCTTCAGGAGGCCTTGCAGAAAGGTCTGTACAATGCGTTCCCAGAGACTGGGAGGTTACAAATTCCTGGTCCTGGACAACGTGATGCTGAGGCTTCGGTCAGTCACAGAAGGAGCGGTGGAGAAGGTGGCTGTCTGACCGATGCAACAATTTTTTAGTCCGTAGCCCCAAGGTGTGATCGGTTCCAGCAACCATCTCCAGTGTCTGATTTACATGGTGCAGGAATACCTAGGGGCAAGATCAGACTTGGACACCTTTCCCACCGAAAATCCTCTGGGTTACTGGGTCTTGAGGATGGACTACTGGCCAGAGTTTGCACAGTATGCAATTGAGCTACTGGCCTGTCCTGCATCCGGTGTTCTTCAATCAGGCATGCTGACAACTTCATTGATGCAATAAATATAAATTAAATAAGATGTGTGGGTTTTTTGCACTGGTACACTGCAAATATGTGAAGTATGAGAAGTTGATGTGACAGATGTATATAAGTAAGGAACTAACCATCTTCCAAATTTCTAATTCAAATAGAAAAGATTAGAAGAGAATAGAAAAAAATATAATTTAATAGAATAAAATAGAAAGAATATACAACTATCTTCTGAAATTCGAATTTCTCTGGTTCCTAGCACCAAGTGACCCGAGATATGGGCAATATGCCAAGTACTTTTCTGCAGCAGAGAATGACATTTTGCGACCCGACTTTGGGGCCACGTATCTCGGGGCCACTTATAGCTAGAAAGCCTGAATGTGTTATGCAAGCGCAGTAGAACTAGCACTACAACATCTCCAAATTTGGGGTTTCTAGCACCAAGCGACCCCGAGATACGTGGCCCCAAATTCGGGTCACAAAATATTTTCGAATCCGGTTGAAATAGTTTTGAATGCTGGTTGAAATAATTTTGAATTCAGTAGAAATATTTTCGAATGCGGTTGAAATATTTTTGAATGTGACCGTTTTTTTTAATTCGGTAGAAAACGAAACGAAATCAGAAAATGAATTTAACAAATTTAATGAATATAACTAAACGAAATTAATTAATTAACAAATTAAAACTAAACTAAACATTTTTTTTCCTTTTGCACATGTCTACATGTAATTACTATTGATCTACTATTTCACAGCAGGGCCCATTTCTGCACCCACCAAGAGTAACTGTGAGGGTTTACAGTGTTGTGGCAACACCACCACCACCAACACCACCAAAGGCCCAATTTTTCTGCCCCTGTTCAACAGGTGCATGTACTTACAATTCTTGATATAATATTTCACAGCAGGGCCCATTCCAGCGCCCACCAAGAGTAACTGTGAGGACTTACTGTGTTGTGGTACCAGCACCACCACCACCACTAGGGATGAGCCGAACACCCCCCGGTTCGGTTCGCACCAGAACTTGCGAACGACCCCCGCGTTCGGTACGAACGTTAGAACCCCATTGAAGTCTATGGGACTCGAACGTTCGAATTGGAAAGTGCTCATTTTAACGGCTAATATGCAAGATAGTGTCCTAAAAAGGGTTTGGCGACCTGCCTCCTGCCTCAGGGGACATGGGTCACTGCAAAAAAAAGTTTTAAAAACTACCGTTTTGGCGGGAGCACTGATTTTAATGACAATTAAAGTGAAAAAAAAAAAGTGAAATATTCCTTTAAATATGGTGCCTGCGGGGTGTCTGTAGTATGCCTGTGAAGTGCCACGTGTTTCCCGTGTTTAGAACAGTCCCTGCACAAAATGACATTAAACGGAAATAACACCATTTAAAACTGCTTGCGGTTTTAATGTTATATCTGGTTCCTGCAATATGGTTGAAAATCATTGAGAAACATGGCATGGGTAGCCCTCCCTGCCCATTACCAGCCTATTTGGGTCTTGTACGCATATTAAGGGGAACCCCGTACCCATATTAAAAAAAGGAAATGCGTGTGGCCCCCAGGCCCTATATACTCAGAACAGCAGTATACAGGCGGTGCAAACAAGACAGGGACTGTGTAGGTTTGTTGTGTTAAGTTGAATCTGTTTGTCATTTTCAACCGGTACATTTTTAAAGTGTAGCTCCAGTCAAAAAAACTATCTTTAAGCTTTTTGGAAAACATAGGGAAGGGTTATCACCCCTGTATAATTTGTTTTGTCGTCCATCTTTTTTCATCTCACTTGCTGCTGTCTCCTTGCGTTTGCAAGTAGGAGATGTTTGTAAGTTGGATGTTTGAAAGTAGGGGCCTGCCCTATATTATAGCGGTATGTACTGGGTACAGAGCACGCAGACAGCACGCACTCCTAACACTACTGACTGCAAGCTCTATTATTAACCACTTGTTAGCCCAATGTTTGCATAAAGTGAAAGATGAAGTTATGCTGAGTAAATAGATATCAAACATGTCACTCTTCAAAATTGCACATGCCCGTGGAATGGCGCCAAACGTCGCTACTTAAAAAATCCCCATAGGCGACGCTTTAAATATTTTTTTACTGGTTACATGTTTTGAGTTGCAGAGGAGGTCTAGGACTAGAATTATTGCTCTCGCTCTAACATTCTCGGCGATACCTCACATGTGTGGCACATGCGAGCACATGGGGACATGGGCGCTTTAATTTTTATTTTATTTTTTTATTGTTCATTTTACTTTATTTATTTTAGTTTGACATTTTTTTTCCCAAAAATATATTTTTGATCACTTTTATTCCTATTACAAGAAATGTAAACATCCCTTGTAATAGGAATATGGGGTGACAGGTCCTCTTTACAGTGAAATCTGGGGGGTCAATATGACCCCACATCTCACCTCTAGGCTGGGAAGCCTGAAATAAAAAATAAAAAAAAGATTCTGGCTTTGATCGTACTGGCGAGTTGGTAGAAGCACCGGAGGGCGGTGAGGGGTGGGGGGCGTCTATGGCTGGGTATTTCAGGGTATCACCGAGTATGGCTGGGTATCTCTGAGTATGGCTGGGTATGGCAATTTATGGCAGGGTATTACAGAGTATTGGCGGGGTATTGGCGGGGTACTACAGAGTAATAGCAGGGTACTGCACTGCAGAGTAATGGCAGGGTACTGCACTGCAGAGTAATGGCGGGGTACTGCACTGCAGAGTAATGGCGGGGTACTGCACTGCAGAGTAATGGCGGGGTACTGCAGAGTAATGGCGGGGTACTGCACTGCAGAGTAATGGCAGGGTACTGCACTGCAGAGTAATGGCGGGGTACTGCACTGCAGAGTAATGGCGGGGTACTACAGAGTAATGGCAGGGTACTGCACTGCAGAGTAATGGCAGGGTACTGCACTGCAGAGTAATGGCGGGGTACTGCACTGCAGAGTAATGGCGGGGTACTGCAGAGTAATGGCGGGGTACTGCAGAGTAATGGCAGGGTACTGCAGAGTATGCACTGGTATTGCAGAGTATTGGCAGGGAATTGAGGGGTTAAATTCGGTGAGCAGCGATGTGGGCACTGCAGATGCAGCCCACATCGCTGCTGACACCGATCTCTTTCCCCTCCGCTGTACCGATCGGTACAGAAAGGGGAGGTAGGAACAGGCGTCATAACATGACGCCGGTTTGTTTCCAAGTGATCACTCCGTCATTTGACGGAGCAATCACGTGGTAAACGGCCGCTATGAGCGGCCGTTTACCGTGATGCGCCGGGTCCTATGGACCCGGCGGTCACGGATGCTCTCGAGTGCGCACACCTCGGGGCACGCGAGAGCAGAATTCTGGGAGGCCGTTAATTAACGGCCTCTCTGAGTTAAACAACCGCCCTGAAGCCGTTAATCGGCAATGGGCAGTTGTTAAGTGGTTAAAGCTAGATCACTAGCTATATAGGTGAGGTGAATATAGTGGTGTATACTGCAGTCAGGGCACAGACAACAACCACTACACAGCAGCAAGATAGGAAATCAGCCAAAAACGATTGGTGTGTACTGTGTTGAAGGTACACAGAACACCCACTGCTTCAGATGCAAAGTAACACACTACAGGAGGCCGCCTTAAAGGCGGCCTTATATAGTGTGGGGCGTGCACTACACAGCCTGAGCTATGATTGGCCACAGGCAGGATGCCTGTGGCCAATCATGGCTCTCCTCGCTGCCGGCGCTGCGATTGGCCAAGCATGCGGGGTCACAGTGCATGCTTGGCCAATCATCGGGCAGCAATGCACTGCGCCAACGCAGTGCATTGTGGTCCGCGCGCGCGTCACTCGAATTTTGACGCGAACGGCCAAAACGTTCGGAATTCGCCGAACGGCCGAACGGCCAATGTTCGAGTCGAACGTACGTTCGACTCGAACACGAAGCTCATCCCTAACCACCACCAAAGGCCCAATTTTTCTACCACTGTTCAACAATGGCATGTAATTACTATTCTTGATATAATATTTCACACCAGGGCCCATTCCAGCGCCCACCAAGAGTAACTGTAAGGACTTACTGTGTTGTGGCACCAGCACCACCACCACCACCACCAAAGGCCCAATTTTTCTACCACTGTTCAACAATGGCATGTAATTAAAATTTTTGATATAATAGTTCACAGCAGGGTGTTTCAGCGCCCACCAAGAGTAACTGTGAGGGCTTACAGTGTTGTGACAACACCAACACTTTAGGCCCAAATTTCTGCAGAGCATATAGGACAGGCCCCTACTTTCAAACATCCAACTTACAAATGACCCCTACTTGCAAACGGAAGGAGACAACAGGAAGTGAGATTAAATCTACCCCTAGGAAGGGAAATTCTCTCCTGTAAGAGTTAATATGGGGGAAACGTGTCTCCTCTCCACTGATGCTTTATCACCAATCCTTGCTTCACTATAAACCCAAAATTTTCAAAAAATATGTGTCATTGGGACAAAAAGTGAGGTGAAATCTTCTGAAGAGGTTCACAGACAGCAAAACAAATGTCACAGGGGTGATAACCCTTCCCTATGTTTTTCAAAAAGCTTAAAAATAGATTTTTTGTCTGGAGCTACACTTTAAAAATGTACCAGTTCAAAATGACAAACAGATTCTACTTAACAACAAACCTACGGTCCCTGTCTTGTTTGCACTGCCTGTATACTGCTGTTCAGAATATAGAGGGCCTGGGGGCCTTTCCTTTTTTTAATTTGGGTGCGGGATTCCCCTTAATATCCATACAAAACCCAAAGGGTCGGGCAATGGACGGGGGGGGGGGGGGGGGGGTTACCCATGCCATTTGTCTCTCTGATTTTCATCAGTATTGCCGGGACCAGACATTTCATTAAAGCTGCAATTTTAAATGATCTTTCCTGTTGACTCCATGGCAGCATACCTGTGTTAGAGCTCCGTCTCTACTCCACCTTCAGGACTAGCGAATAGCATAAATTAAAGGACATTGTCCCTCCCCCAACATTCTCCTTTTTGACTGGTGAAGAGTAGCAGTATGTCCATACCTCTGCAGTCAGCAGCGTCAGCTGGGTTAAGCCTCTCCTGTGCGCAGTCCCCGTTCTTGGGCCGAGATTAGCGCTGATTCGAGTGGGAACCCCTTCTGAGCATCTTTTGGGGTCTTGCAGAGTTTCCTCACAGGAACCTAATCTGCTGATAAATTCAAGAATGAACAGATGTTGGTGGAGACAGCAGGCGGATCAGCTTTCTTTCGGTTCCTTGGGTCAGGTTAGATTTTGTTCCTTTTAAATAAGAGCAGCATGATTTAATTGTTAGTGACAAGTATTTTTTTCTTTAAGAAAAATAAATAGGAGACAAATGAGTGAGGTGTTAAGACCAATGTAAAGTGTGTCCCCTTTAAGACTTTTATTCCCGGTCCGCCCAAACCAGTACTTGTTACCAGTAAGGGCTAAATTTAATGGATTTCAGGTTTTAATTTATTTAATTAATTAATGGTGTGTTCCCACCCTCTTTCCCTATAAAAGTTGGTGCCTTTGTGAGTTCAGGGCTGTGTCTCATAACCAGTGTGTGCCCTGCAGCTCAAAAGTGTTTCAACAAACAGGTATGTCTCACCTTTAAATCTCACTGCCATTGTGAATTTTTTTTTTGATATCTCTTTGGATTCTACTTTTTTTATTTTTTCCGTATTCCTCAGCTGGTCCTCCTGCCCCATAATTCACCATGAGCCATTCATCTCATAGCCAAGATCCTCTTGTATCCAATAGGTATGTGGACCACCTGCATGTGAGGATTTAAAAAAAAAAAGAAAAAAAAGAGTGCACCACTGATAAACCAACTTGGTTTGTTTCAGCCCTGTTCCTTCAAAGTGGTCCAGAAAATCTTCAAGGTGCCATGACAATGACGATAGTCCTTAGCAGAGGTCATGCTCTTCTCATCATAAATCTTCCAGAAGATCAGGATCCTATAGATGTTGTCATTCGCCTTCGCCTCCACCGTGGGCGTCAAGGAAAAAATGCTGGGCCTGTGGCGCGGTTCCACTCCCTGATAAGCTTGTTTGCAGAGACTGTCTCAGGGATTACGCAGCTAACCGGGAATTAGAAGGCCAACAGGTGGTTGACCTACTTAAGCAAACTGTGAGAGACTCTCTTTCTGAATTGACGGTCATGATTCCTGCTCACCTGGTTTCACAAGCTGCACAAGTGTTGGATGTAGACCCCGACGTAACGGGTGCATCGGCCGTTAGTACTCCTTTGCCTCCGTCAGGGAAAACAGCTAAACAAACTACACTGGAGTCTTCAGATGATACTTAACCATCTCCCTGGTTCAACCCTTTGTACAAGCAGTGAGGAGCACCATTGCCTGGGAAGACCCGGAAGAACCTCTTCAAAAATCTAAATCAAAAACCTATTTCCCATTCCTCAAGAGAAAGCAGATCTTCTTCCCATTAATGGGGGAGATCAGGGAGATCATAGAGGATGAGTGGAACAAAATTGACAAGAAGTTTTCTCTAGCCCACTTAACCATACTGTAGTGGTTGATGCGGCTGTAGTGCATCTGGCAAAAAAATGTAACACTGCCAATGGAGGATTCACTGTCTTTCAAGGATCCCCTAGGTAGACGTATTGACCTAGACCTCAAGAGGAGCTATCTAGTGGCAGGGTGGGCTTGCAGACCAGCCACTGCGCTGACATCTGTTTCCAATGCCATCTGGTCTTGGACGGAAAATGTTGAGACAGTCCTGCACCAAGGCGTTCCTAAAGATGACATAGTGAAAGCTCTGGAGGAGCTTAAGTTGGCGGTGGATTTCGTAGGAGAAGCTGCAATTGATACAATCCAGTGTTCAGCCATTTCAATGCTACACTCTGTTATGGCAAAGCGGGCCTTATGGCTAAAACCTTGGACAGCCGATCTAGCATCAAAGCAGAATTGGTGCAAGATTTCCTTCAATGGAAAATCTTTGTTTGGCGAGAAACTCTGCAAAGCAATCTCCAGAGTAACAGGGGGAAAATCTGGCTTACTTCCTCAGGACAGGAAGGTCCGGAGAACAAAGGCCTATTTATCACGATCCCGGCAATCAAATTCTAGAGACTTCAGACAGTCTTGCCCCTTTATGGACAACAAGAAATTGTGGAGAGGCACCCAGACTTCTTTTTTGGGAGCCAGAAAGAACAAGTCCCTCACTGCTCCCCAGGAGGGGACAAAGTCTTTTTGACGTCAAAGGGGCGGGGGCCCGGTTAAAAGGCTTTTTCCCCACCTGGGCCTCCAAGTGTCAAGACCCATGGGTCCTATCAACGATCCGGTAGGGTCACTTTTGGCTCTCAGCAGCCTCCTCACACGTCCTTCAATGAAACACAGTTACCAGCCTCCCCACAGAAACCACTGGCCTTAAACTAATTTTTGAAGTTCCTGCAGCCTCAAGGGGCGGGCAATACCCCCCCATCAGAGCGATTTACAGGTTTTTATTCCACCCTGTTCCTGGTACAGAAAAAAACAGGGGACTGGAGACCTGTAATAGATCTGAAGAAGATAAATCAATACATCCATCTTAAAAGCTTCAAGATGAAGTCGTTCCAAACGATCATCCAAACCATACAACCAGGAGATTGGCTAATATCGATAGACCTGCCGGATGCTTACCTCCACATCCCTATTCTACCATCCTTCCAAAAATACTTAAGGTTCGCAGTGGGTCATGTCCACCTGCAATTTCAGGCTCTGCCCTTCGGGCTGTGCACCTCCCCTCGAGTGTTCACAAAAGTATTGATATCTGTCTTGGCCCCTCAGAGAGAAGGGATTAAGAATTTATCACTACCTGGATGATATCCTCTTGCTGTCAAACAACCCAAGCCAGCTTATAGTCCACAGGGAGATTCTTCTTCAGTCATTGTCGGAGTTGGGGTGGCTGGTAAACCATCGGAAGAGCCAATTAGTTCCAACACAACAGATGGTTTACTTAGGAGAAATGTTCAATACGCTCATAGGCACAGTCTCTTAGGCCCAGATGAAGATGCAGGGCATCATTCAGAAGGTATCCAAGATCATACAGAGATCCCATCTGACAGTCTTAAAGTGTCTGAGCCTTATTGGCACAATGTCCTCGTGCATACCTCTAGTCCCATGATCTCACTGGCATAAGAGACACTTCCAGATGGGATTCTTAATACAATGGAGATGGCAACATCTTTCCCAGACAATCCATTTAACAATGCTAATGAGCAGGAGTCTACATTGGTGGACGAATCCAGAGAATCTCTCCCGGTTTCATTATTTGGGTACCCACTCATGGACCACAATTACGTCAGATACAAGTGGCCAGGGGTGGGGTGCCCATTGCAGAGAATTCAGGATTCAGGGAAGATGGTCCTTTCCCACCAGAGGGATAGTGTCCAACATCCTAGAAATGAGGGCAGCATTTCTAGCCTTAACCTCTTTTACATCTCAGGTCAAGGGATAGAGAGTACTTCTACGTTTGGACAACAAGGCTCATACCTTCAGAAACAAGGGGGCACCCACAGCAAGACACTTCTGAGGGAAGTGGAACCTATAATGCTCTGGGCAGAGAGGAACCTGGTAGACCTCAGGGCAATGTATCTCCCAGGCAAGATGAACACGGAGACAGATGTCTTATCAGGGAGGTTTGGGGACAACAATGAGTGGTCTCTCCATCCCCATGTGCGCAACCAAATCTCCAATCTATGGCAGAACCCACAGGTGGATCTCTTTGCTACGCAGGAGAATTGCAAACTCAGGAGGTTCTTCTCTTGCCTTCTACATCCACAGGCAGAAAGAGTAGTGCTATCTTGTCCTTAGACCTTCAAGACAGCTTATGCCTTTCCTCCTTGCCCACTCATTTTGAGGTTTCTCCTCAGACTCCTGAACGAACCAGTCCAAGTGCTAGCAGTGCTACCCTATTGGCCGAAGAGACCTTGGTTTCCACTAGCCATGCAACTCAGTGTGGATTCTCCGATCAGAATTCCTCCCATCCCACAGTTGTTGACCCATGGCAGGCTGGCCCATCCAGACCCACAGAAGCTGGATCTTCGTGTATGGAAGTTGAAAGGAGGAGGTTTAAATCATTAGGCTGTTCCCAAGAGATCATATCCACCTTGCTGAAAGCTAGAAAGCCTACAACCAACACAATCTATGCAAGAATTTGGGACAAGTTCTTATCCTATGCCACAGGGAAAGGATTTGATCCTATCTCTCCTTCCACAGCTGATGTTCTAAGTTTTCTGCAAACTGGTCTTGATTTGGGGCTCAGCCAGAGTTCCCTCAAGGCACAAGTGTCCGCAATTTCTGCAGAAACCAACACCAAGTGGGCAGACCCTCTAGTGGTTACGTTCCTCAGGGGAGTATTGAAGATGCGTTCTCTATCCAGATGTTCCTTCCCAAAGTGGGATCTTTCTTTAGCATTGGAAGTTCTATCTACTCATCCGTTTGTGCCAGTTGAAGAAGTCTCAATTTGGAATTTAACTTTAAAAACAACTTTTCTGTTGGCCATTACATCTGGCAGGAGGATTTCGGAACTCCACTTCCTAAGCATTGGGGATGAACATATATAATTTTTTCCAGATAGGATAGAACTTCGCCCCCTCAGAGGGTTAGCGCTTAAGGTCACCTCAACGGCAAATCTGTCAGAACCATGGGCATTACCAGTTTTTATGGACTCAGAATCAAACTCCTGTCATGAGTTGGACATATCCAAAGTCCTCAGGGCCTGCTTGGAAACCACAGCAAGTTTCAGGAATTATGAAAGATTACTCATTATCCCATAAGGAAAAAAAAGAGGAAAGGAAGCTTCTACCAGAACCTTGGCATCCTGGGTTGTCAAACTAATTCAGAAAACTTGGAACCTCCGGCTCAGGTGAATGTTCATTCAACAAGAGTGGTATCAGCTTCTTGGACAGTGAGGGCTAATGTTTCTTTGGAAACAATATGCAGGGCCTCCACTTGGTCTTTGCGACACACATTCCTTAAACACTATTGTGTTGATCCAGGAGCTCTTACGACCGTAGAGTTCAGGAGAAGAGCAGTTTGCGCTTCTATGTCTGTATCTGATTAAAAATGTTTTAGTTAAAGCATTAAACCTACCCGTGTGAGCTAGTTATTTATCACAGGTGTGCTGCCATGGAGGCACCAGGAAAACAGAAAATTGTATCATACTTACTGTAATTTTCCTTTCCTGGTGCCAATCCATGGCAGCATATGCTCCCACCCTCGGTATTCTATATTACGAAGAATGTTGGGGGAGGGACAATGTCCTTTAATTTATGCTATTCACTAGTCCTGAAGGTGGAGTAGGCGGAGCTCTATCACAGGTATGCTGCCATGGATTGGCACCAGGAATGGAAAATTACGGTAAGTATGATACAATTTTCTGTTTTATTCGTTTAAAAATGTAATTTTGTGCAGAGACTGTTCTAAGCACGGTAAACATGTGCCACTCTACAAGCATACTATAGACACCCCCAGGTACAATATTTAAAGGAATATTTCACATTTTTTTTACTTTAACCACTTCCTGACCGGCGCACAACGGTGTACGTTGGCAGAATGGAACGGACAAACATATGGGCGTACAGGTATGTCCCTTTCAGAATGCTGCTGTGAGTCTGGTCGAGGGTCCTGAGGAACTCGATCACCGTGGGGATACCAACGATCGTCTTACGGGGAGGCTGAACGGGGAGATGCCGATCTAAACAGCATCTCCCCATTCCGCCTAGCAACAAGTGACACTGATCACTCAGGTTGAACTGGATGAACTGGTGTCTTTATTCAACCTTAACCACTTTCAGACCGGACCATTTTGCTGGTAAATGACCAGAGGTCTTTTTACACTTTGGCACTGCGCTGCTTTAACTGGTAATTGCGCGGTCATGCAATGTTGTACCCAAACAAAATTTGCGTCCTTTTCTTCCCACAAATAGAGCTTTCTTTTGATGGTATTTGATTGCCTCTGCGATTTTTATTTTTTGCGATATAAACGTAAAAAGACCGCAAATTTTGAAAAAAAATGATATTTTCTACTTTTTGTTATTAGAAAAATCCAATAAACTCAATTTTAGTCATACATTTAGGCCAAAATGTATTCAGCCACATGTCTTTGGTAAAAAAAAAGTCAATAATTGTATATTTATTGGTTTGCGCAAAAGTTGTCACATCTACAAACTAAGGTACGTTTTCTGGAATTTACGCAGCTTTTAGTTTACGACTGCCTATCTCATTTCTTGAGGTGCTAAAATGGCAGGGCAGTACAAAACCCCCCCAAATGACCCCATTTTGGAAAGTAGACCCCCTAAGGAAATTGATAAGAGGCATGTTGAGCCCATTGAATATTTTATTTTTTTGCCTCAAGCGATTGAATAATGACAAAAAAAAAAATTTTTTTTTTTTTTACACAAAATTGTCACTAAATGATATATTGCTCACACATGCTATGGGCGTATGTGAAATGACACCCCAAAATAAATTCTGCTGCTTCTCCTGAGTACGGGGATACCACATATGTGGGACTTTTTGGGAGCCTAGCCGCGTACGGGGCCCCGAAAACCAAGCACCGCCTTCAGGCTTTCTAAGGGCGTAAATTTTTGAGTTCACTTCTCACTACCTATTACAGTTTTGAAGGCCATAAAATGCCAAGATGGCACAAAACCCCCACAAATGACCCCATTTTAGAAAGTAGACACCCCAAGCTATTTGCTGAGAGGCATGTTGAGTTCATGGAATATTTTATATTTTGCCACAAGTTGCGGGAAAATTACAAACTTTTTTTTTTTTTTTTCACAAAGTTGTCACTAAATGATATATTGCTCATGCATGCCATGGGCATATGTGAAATGACACCCCAAAATAAATTCTGCTGCTTCTCCTGAGTACGGGGATACCACATATGTGGGACTTTTTGGGAGCCTAGCCGCGTACGGGGCCCCGAAAACCAAGCACCGCCTTCAGGCTTTCTAAGGGCGTTACAGTTTTGAAGGCCATAAAATGCCAAGATGGCACAAACCCCCCCAAATGACCCCATTTTGGAAAGTAGACACCCCTAAATTTAGGGGTACACTAGTGAGACTAGGTAATAAATGGCGGGTGCCCTGAAACTATAAAAAAATAACTAACCAACCAGCGTCACCTGTAACAGTTATATGGTGATCACTGGTGAAAGGGTTAACTAGGGGGCAATCAGGGGGCTTTATGCGGTAGTATATGGGGGTCCCTGGCGCTATAAAAAGCTGCAGCGAACCTAAATACCTACCTGCCTAACTAGCGTCACCTGTGACACTAATACAGCGATCAGAAAAACGATCGCTTATTAGGCTGGGTTCACACTGGAGCGATGCGGGAACGCCACGAATGCGCGGCGGGTTCCCGCATCGCATGCCTCCCGGCGGCAGTTCACACTGCCCTATGCGAACTGCTGGGAGTGTCAGTGAAATGTTACTGACACCCCCAGATCAGTTCGCATATCGCAGTGCGATCTGCAAACTCGGATCGCATGGTGTGAACACCCATGCGATCCGATTCTGCTGCGGGCCAAAAAAAGGGTCCCGTGCGAATTTGCGGCGGGTGCGGCGGGTGTGGCGGGTGCGGCGGGTGCGGCGAATGGCTGAACTCGAATCGCACAGAGATCGGATGTGATTTGCACTGCAGTGCGGTGCGAATCACATCCGTTCTCATAAACCGCTGCAATGTGAACCCAGCCTTAGTGACACTGGCGACGGGGGGTGATCACGGGGTTAAACCTTTATTGGGGGGGTTAGGGGGGTACCTTAGAACTAAAGGGGGCTAACCCTAACTGCCCTAACAGGTATTAGTCACAAATGACACCCGCCGGGTGATCAGGGGGTTAAACCTTTATTAGGTAATAAATGGCGGGTGCCCTGAAACTATAAAAAAATAACTAACCAACCAGCGTCACCTGTAACAGTTATATGGTGATCACTGGTGAAAGGGTTAACTAGGGGGCAATCAGGGGGCTTTATGCGGTAGTATATGGGGGTCCCTGGCGCTATAAAAAGCTGCGGCGAACCTAAATACCTACCTGCCTAACTAGCGTCACCTGTGACACTAATACGGCGATCAGAAAAATGATCGCTTATTAGGCTGGGTTCACACTGGAGCGATGCGGAAACGCCGCGAATCCGCGGCGGGTTCCCGCATCGCATGCCTCCCGGCGGCAGTTCACACTGCCCTATGCGAACTGCTGGGAGTGTCAGTGAAATGTTACTGACACCCCCAGATCAGTTCGCATATCGCAGTGCGATCTGCAAACTCGGATCGCATGGTGTGAACACCCATGCGATCCGATTCTGCTGTGGGCCAAAAAAAGGGTCCCGTGCGAATTTGCGGCGGGTGCGGCGGGTGTGGCGGGTGCGGCGAATGGCTGAACTCGAATCGCACAGAGATCGGATGTGATTTGCACTGCAGTGCGGTGCGAATCACATTCGTTCTCATAAACCGCTGCAATGTGAACCCAGCCTTAGTGACACTGGCGACGGGGGGTGATCACGGGGTTAAACCTTTATTGGGGGGGTTAGGGGGGTACATTAGAACTAAAGGGGGCTAACTCTAACTGCCCTAACAGTTATTACAGTCACAAATGACACCAATGCAAAAAAAAAAAAAAAATGACATTGGTGTCACTGTGACTGGGGGGGCAGGGGTAATTGGGGGGGTGATCGGGGGGTAAAGGGGGGGTGTGAGTGTGCCTGGCATGTTCTACTGTGTGTGTAGAGTGTTGGTGCAACTCACCGATCCGCTCTCCTCCGTGTCGGAACGAAAAATACCGACACGGAGGAGAGAATACATCACTTCCTCTCCTGTGTTTACATTACAGGAGAGGAAGTGATGTCACGGGGGATTTCTATTCGTCGGGAGCGATCGCGAGGGGGTGGCCATGAATGAATGGCCGCCCCCTCGTCCCGGATCGCTCCCGGACGAAAACCGACCGCCGCAGGCACCGGGCGGGGGCCCGATCGGGCCCCCGACCCGCGGGAGGCAAGGGACGTACATGTAAGCCCTTATGCCTGCCCGTGCCATTCTGCCGACGTACATCGGCGTGCGGCGGTCGGCAACTGGTTAATAACTATCTAAGTATGTAACTATGTAACTGTGATTGGAGCAGAGATCAGTGTTCGCTAGCACACAGCCACGCCCCCCCCCACGGTTAGTAACACGCCCCTAGGACACACTTAACCTCTACACTGCCACACCCTGGTTAACCCCTTCACTGCCAGTGTCATTTACACAGGAATCAGTGCATTTGTATAGCACTGATTGCTGTATAAATGACAATGGTCCCAAAAATGTGTAAACAATGTCCGAAAAATGTCCGATGTATCTGCCATAATGTCGCAGTCACAATAAAAATTGCTGATCGCTGCCATTACTAGTAAAAAAAAAATATTAATAAAAATACCATAAAACTATCCCCTATGTTGTAATCGCTGTAAATTTTGTACAAACCAATCAACAATCGCTTATTGCAATTTTTTTTTTTTACCAAAAATATGTAGAAAAATACGTATCAGCCTACATTGAGGAAAAAAATTTTTTTTTTTATATATTTTTGGGGGATATTTATTATAGCAAAAAGTAAAAAATAATGCATTTTTTTCAAAATTGTCGCTCTTTTTTTGTTTATAGCGCAAAAAATAAAAACCGCAGGGGTGATCAAATACCACCAAAAGAAAGCTCTATTTATGGGAAATAAAGGACGTCAATTTTGTTTGGGAACCATGACACATGACCATGCAATTGTCAGTTAAAGCGACGCTGTGCCGAATCGCAAAAAGTGGTCTGGTCTTAAGCCAGCAAAAGGGTTCGGTCTGAAAGTGGTTAAGCATCATTAAAATCACTGCTCCCAAAAAAAAACAGCAGTTTTTAGAACAGTTTTTTGCATTGATACATGTCCCCTGGGGCAGGACTCGGGTCCCCAAACCCTTTTTAGGACAATAACGTGCATATTAGCCTTTAAAATTAGCGCTTTTGATTTTGAACGTTTGAGTCACATAGACTGTAATGGGGTTATAAAGTTTGCACAAATTTTCGGTCCGTTCGCAGGTTCTGGTGCGAACCGAACCGGGGTGTGTTCGGCTCATCCCTAAGCGCTGGGTACAGGACTACATAATACACAGAGTGCTGGGAACAGGACTACATAATACACAGAGCGCTGGGTACAGGACTACATAAGGCTGCATTCACACCTGAGCGTAGCGTTTTCAAGCGTTTTTTGCGGCGTTTTTTGTGGCGTTTTTTACCGCGATTTGCCGCGATTTTGTGCAGGGCAAAAGGTCACCAATGTTAAAAGAAGAAAAACGCCCAAATCTGCTCAATTCGAGTGACAAAAAAGGGTCCGGAACTTGTTTGAGCTTCAGGCGTTCGGCTTCAGGCGACATGTAGTGGAGATGTGAACCATCTCCATTGAGAATAATAGAATTTTTCCCCTCTAGCGTTTTGTAGCTTCCGGCTTCAAGCTACAAAATGCTCAGGTGTGAATGGGGTCTAATACACAGAGCACTGCCCAAAGGAATGCATAATACACAAAGTGCTGGGCACAGGACTGCATAATACACAGAACGCTGGGAACAGGACTACATAATACACAGAACGCTGGGAACAGGACTACATAATAGACAGAGCGCTGGGCACAGGTCTAGATGATACACAGAGTGCTGGACACAGGACTGCATAATACACAGAGTGATGGGCACAGAACTGCATAATACACAGAGCGCTGGGCACAGGACTGCATAATACACAGGGGGGTGTTAGGCATAGAGTGCAGGGTTCAGAGGTTTGCTATGCACAGAGGACACTTCTGCCCCCACATCCATAGCTCACCTCTGCACCCTTCTCTCACAGATTATCTCTGCAGCCACCTCTTAGCCCTTCCCCCACAACAGCTAAACTCTCCATCTCTCCATGCAGCTATATCTGCTTTGACCCCTGCTCACCCACTACCTTCACCTGTGTACAAACAGACCCCCCCCCCCCCCCCATCAGCTCACCTCCTGCTTTCAGCCCTGCACACAATACATTTTTGGCTTTGTCTCTCCTCCACTGAACAGCAGCAGGCCAGGAGCGAGCAGCAGGAGGGGTCAGAATCCGAGCCACCAGGCTGTTTCTCAGCCAGCATGGGATGCTCTGTCTATGTTAATCCAGCCCTGAATCCGGGAACAAAACTGGGGACAGACTTGGTCCTCAGTTTGGAGACTGTCCCCAGAAACCAGGAATGTCTGGTCACCCTATGTTAAGAGGGCAATGTCTCCTTCTCCATGTTTCTATAGTCCGGCACCTGGCCACACAGTGTAGACTTAGAAAGAACTTTTCTCAGTGAAGGAGAAGGGAGGAGGGGGCAGGTCCCCGACAGGCCATCTTCACTGTTCTGCCCGCTTATAATATTACTACTACTACTAATAATAATAATAACAATAATACTAAGAATAGTATGTACCAAAAACACATACATACTTACAATATTTTATTTAGGTACTGTAAATGTAAATTAATAAGTTATGTAATAGTTAATATTTAATTTTTGCTAACAAATATGCTGCTTCTGTAAACAAGCAATTAAAACACAAAGCCATCAGACATTACTGAATCATTCTATTCATTGTAAAAAATAATTAATATATTATGTTAATAAATCTGTGAGTGCTTGATGTAAATTGTATATAATGCTCAAATTAAAATATTAACAAATTCTACAGTACTGCCTTTGTCATTATTGTATTTGATACTATCAAAGTGGCACTTACATGGCTATTCACAAGGTGGCAACATTGTCAAAGCATATGTATTCATTCTCAGGCACCACACCTAGTCACAATACACTGCTTGTGATCCTAAGTGTGTCAGATTTTACAACTCAGAGATCTATGTAAAAATTGGGCGGACTAACTTGCACGAGACAAACCTGCCATCGAATAGTATATGCTTTTCAATCAAAGAAAATGAATCCTATCTTAAACAAATACTCTGACCAGGTGACTCCTTCAACAAACAGGAACATAATTTCCAACACTAATACTGAAAGAATTGCCTTCTGCACATTTTGTGTTTTGCTTTCTTCCTCTGTAACAAAAATGAAATGAGCTTATAGAAATTACCAATGTGCAATGAAAATACCATTTTATGTGGATGAGATGATGCTTCTTCAAATTATTTTTGTTATAGTACATAGGAATCCTTAATTTCTGTTTGAGAATGGAAATCCTTCACTTTCTTATTCTTCTAATGATTCTAAACAGCACAACTGGAAGCACAGATATGACTGCAGGGATTACAAAAAATCCAGAAGTTGAGGAAAGAATACATACCTTTTCTGTGGATTACAGCCTGGTCCAAATCCCTTATGAAATCACCCTATGGATCATCCTCGCTTCCTATGCTAAAATTGGTAAGTTCCTAATATGATCATGTCCTGCTTGACTTTTTGGCTTGCATTTCTTGCCATATTTAACATTCTCTAGAATTCCTAAAATGAATTATATGTTTTATCAGTATGTACATACAGTATATATACGGTATATATTATACAGTATGCTTTTTTTTTACTATGGTGCACTACATCGTTCAAAGCAAAGTAGGCATTGTTATACAGTAAATCCTACACATGCTACAATCAAAGGCTGGGTACAAAATTGATAATATTGTATAACGAAAATGCAGATAGATATCTACAGTACTCTGCAAAAATTTTAAGCAGGTGTGAAGAAATGCTGGTAAGTAAGAATCCTTTCAAAAATATATATTTTAATTGTTTATTTTTATCATTTTTCAAAATACAAAGTAAGGGAAAAAAGAAAAATCAAAATTAAATCGATATTTGGTGTGTCTACCTTTTGGTTTTAAAGCAGCATCAATTCTTACATTTGCACACTTTGATTAACAAATGATTAACAAATAATTCCAAGCAGGTGCTAATGATCATCCATTTCATATGTATGTTGAAACACAGTCAATACCTGAAACAGAAAGAGCTCTGTAGGAGGTTTAAAACTGGGTGAGGAACAGCCAAGCCACTAAGCAGAGAAAGGTGAGGTTGTGGAAGACAGTTTCATGTCACAGGTCATACACCATGGCAAGACTGAACACAGCAACAAGACACATAGTAGCTATACTGCATCAGCAAGGTCTCAACCAGGCAAGAGTTTCAAAGCAGACTGGGATTTCAAACAAATGGGCAACATTGAGGAAAGTAGACGTAGTAGTCAGCCAAGGATACTTAAAGCGGAGTTCCACTCAAAAGTGGAACTTCCACTCATCCGTCTCTCCCCCCCCCCTTCTGGTGCCACATTTGACACCTTTTAGGGGGGATGGGGGAATGGGTACCTGTTTACCCCACTTTCGGAAAAATAGCCCGCGGTCCCCTTTCCCAGATGTTCAGGCCCCCTCCTTCTTCCTCTGCCATTGGAAGGAATTAGACAGCGCAGTAGGGGACCAGCTGTGGAGCCGGGGGGCTTATTAGAATTTGGAATTTCCCTTTAACACACAGCTCCTGTTCCCCCCCCCCCCCCCCATTGTGAATGAGTATGGGGCACATAGTACCCCTACTGATTCACCAAAAAAGTGCAAAAAGTGAGTAAAGACACTACACAAGTTTTTGACAATTCCTTTAGTAAAAAATAAAATAAAAAATGTCTCCTGAAAGTAGATCCATTGTCAATCACGATGCCGCACGCACCGCCGCCGGACCCGGAAAAGGAAGAAAAAAACCCCTCAGCTTGCTCGTCCCCCCCCCCCCGTTTTCAAGCCTACTGGGCTGCAAGCTCCTATAAGGGTCTGGTATGGATTTTGAGGGGACCCCACACCATTTAAAAAAAAAATTGCCATGGGTTTCCCATTAAAATCTGTACCAGACTCGAAGGTGCATGTGATATTTAAGAAAAATGTGTCTGGGCACCTAAATACCACATGCAAGCTGCTTTAATGAATGGAGCCCATTATGGTTTACTCCCTTAAAGTGGAACTTTAAGCAGAAAATTAAGTTCTGCTAGAACACTTCATGCTGGTCCCTTTTGTGGGTATTGCTATATTAAGCATGAAAATAAAAAGTGCCTATACTGTTTAAAATCCAGTAATACACTGTGCCACCCTGCACTGCACATGCTCCCATTTTTGGCATTGACATTTTTGCCATTGTGCTGGAAATCAGAGCCACTATAGACTATATAGGCTGACAGCTTAAAGATTTACTGCTGCTCTGGGCAGCAGCAAAATGGCAGCCTCCACCAAGAAGAAACAGGAGAAATGCTGGTGGCAATTTACAGCACACACTCATTTTGGTAGCATAATTCTTAATGTGCAATATATGTTCCTTGCTAAAGAACATCATTTTTTAAAATCTATTTGTTATTGGTAAAGTTCCGCTTGAAATTATTATAGTTGAACTCTACAGCAAGACATTTAGATTTAGACAATAATTTTAGGATGTTTTGTTATTTGTATAGACTAAATACTGAACTGGGGCTTTGAATGTGCAGAGCCCAAACTGGTTAAATCAATTCAATAAATATTGTGTTGTATTTTTCCTAAATAATATAATTTTATTTCATAGGATTTCATCTGTATCACAAATTGCCAGCAATAATGCCTGAGAGCTGCATTCTGATAGCTATTGGTGTACTACTGGGAGGAATCATTTTTGGGACAGATCACAAAGCGCCACCTGCAATGAGAACTGACATTTATTTCCTTTATCTGCTGCCTCCAATTGTGCTTGAAGGGGGATACTTTCTACCCACCCGCCCCTTTTTTGAGAACATTGGAAGCATTATTTGTTGGTCTGTAATTGGGACACTTATTAATGCCTTTGGCATTGGTCTTTCTCTATATGCCATTTGCCAGATAGAAGTTTTTGGATTAACTGATATCAATCTACTACAAAGTTTGCTCTTTGGAAGCCTGATATCAGCAGTTGATCCGGTGGCTGTCCTTGCTGTCTTTGAGGAGATATCTGTAAATGAACAGCTATATATGATGATCTTTGGAGAATCTCTGCTGAATGATGGAATAACAGTGGTAAGTGATTTGTTTTATGTAACTAAATGGTACACAGACAAACAAGAAAAAGACACAGTGACTATATTTGTGTAGATGCACCATTCAGCTTTCTCAATCAAAGGATCACTGCCTTTGCCATCACATAAACCATATTTGTTTAAATGCAATAGGCCACGTTTATTATAATGTAATACAAAATAAAAAAAAGTCTGTACTTTCAAATTTGATTCAAACATACACTGTAAAATTGACAGTGAACATTAAAAGTTTGTATCGGATTGAATTGAGGATAGAGTATAGCACAGAAATTAGACCAATGTGTATAGGACAAATTTACTCTCAAAGACATTGTAAGGAATACAATTATTTAATTGAAGTGATGTAATAAAGTCTAATAGTTTTAGACCCAAGAACAAAAAATTTATATTTCACAGCTTAAACTGTGGCGACTGCATTCGTTTTCTTTTTTCTCCCATTTTTAAAAATCATTTAATTTCAATCATTCTTTATCGGTTATTTTTAATTATTTAAATGGTCCAATACAGCAAATAACAGCTGATAAACATATATATAGAGTGGACATTGGATATAAAGGGAAAAAAAGGTGAGTATGGCCCAGTAGGGCTAGTCAGAGAGGGTAGGGAGAACAGAGGGAAAGCAGAGTCTACAGGTATAGGGGTAGTTTATTTAAAAAAAATCAGTCAGGGCATTTGAGTTAAGAGTATAATAAGCTGATCAGTGTCAAATATTATTAGATCAAGTGCAGAGATGGATTTTTGGTGTAAACAAAAAGTGAAATAAAACAGAAAAGGAAGGAGAGGGCCTAAGGAGACATATATAAAAATATAATGGTTTAGAGTTTAAAAGAACAACCAGAGTGTCCCAGCCAGGAGAACTATTGGTGGTGGAATCTTTTTTTGCAGACGATAGGCTTTAGTGAAGGAATATTCATAAAAGGCTTGGTCATTTAAAACGGGTATGATCATTGTGGTTTCAGGGGGGTGTTGGTGTTTTCCAGTTATGGGCAATGAGTAGACAGGCTGTGACAAAATGTGTAAGTACAGCATCAAAATCTGAGGGCCAGGAATCCATATCTAAACCTAGTGAAACAACTTTAGGATTGGGTAAAATATGAAGTCCAGTAACACAGGATATGAATGAAAAAACTTGAGGCCGAATGTTCAGTATGACAGCGGTAATGCCACCAATATGAAATGTTGATCCTGGGGCTCTGCAATGCCTCCAGCATAAAGGAGATTGTGTAGGATAAAATGAAGTAATCATTACAGGGGTAAAGTACCAATCATATAAGAGTTTCTGGGAAGCTTCCCAGTGTTTAATGTATCTTGAATATTTCAGGGGTAGGGAAGATGCTGTTTGCTATTGTTGTGGAGTAGCTGTAAAACTAAGTTCTATGGCTCAGGATTGTAGCATAGTTGATTTTTCCGAAGAGGATGGGGCATTTAGAATAGCATATATCGGCGCAATGCTTTTACAGTTAAGTTGTATAGATTCATATAATTGCGATAATATATGCAATAGACTCTGCGCTAAGAGTTAACGTTCGGTGTGGCTGCCTGCACAATGACTACTAACCAAGTGTAATCCAAATTTAAAAACCACAGGTGTGTGTGCTATCGCTACAATATACACGTGATCAAATTTCAACCAAATACTGTGCATACAATACCTTGCAAATGTATTCATACCCCTTGAAATGTTCCACGTTTTGTGATGTTACAACCAAAAACGTAAATTTATTTTATTGGGATTGTATGTGATAGACCAACACAAAGTAGCGCATAACTGTGAAGTGGAGGGGAAATGATAAATGGTTTTCAAAATATTTACAAATAAATATGTGTAAAGTGTAGCGTGCATTTGTATTCAGTCCCCCCAATACTTTGTAGAGCCACCTTTCACTGCAATTACAGCTGCAAGTCTTTTTGGGGATGTCCCTTCAGATTTTCCCATCTAGAGAGTGACATTTTTGCCCATTCTTATGTGCAAAATAATTAAGCTCTGTCAGATTGGATGGATAGCATCTGTGAAAATGTTCAAGTCTTGCCATAGATTCTCAATGGGTCATTCTAAAGCCCCGTACACACGAGAGGACTTATGTCCGACAGACTTCCGAAGGAGTTCTGCCGGAGTTCTGCCGGAGTTCCGACAGAGTTCTGATGGACTTTTTGACTGAGTGGACTTGGCCACACACAATCACACTAAACTCCGACGGATTCGAACGTGATGACGTACGACTGGACTCGAATAAGGAAGTTCATAGCCAGTAGCCAATAGCTGCCCTAGCGTCGGTTTTAGTCCGTCGGAATAGCATACACACGAGCGAATTTTTCGAAGGGACCGGGTCCGGCGGAGTTCCGTCGGAAAAATTTGAAGCATGTTCCATATTCTAAAGTCCGTCAGACTTTGGCGAATCAAAAGTCCGTTGCAGCCCACACACGATAGAATAGTCTGACGGAATCAGTCCGTCGAACTTTGGATGTTGAAAAGTCCGCTCGTGTGTACGCGACATAACACATGAATATGCTTTGATCTACCATTACATTGTAGCCCTGGCTGTATGTTTAGGGTCGTTGTCCTTCTGGAAGGTAAACCTCTGCCCTAGTCTCAAGTGTTTTGCAGACTCTAACAGGTTTTCTTCTAAGATTGCCCTATATTTGGCTCCATCCATCTTTCCATCAACACTGATCAGCTTCCATGTCCCTGCTGAAGAAAAGCATCCCCACAATATGATTCTGCCACCACCATGTTTCACGGTGGAGATGATGTGCTCAGGGTGATGTGCAGGGTTTTCCTGCCACACATAGCATTTTTCATTTAGGCCAAAAAAGTTCAGTTTTGGTTTCATCAGTCCAGAACCTTCTTCCACATATTTGCTGTGTTCCCCACATGGCTTCTCGCAAACTGCAAATGGGACTCCTTATGGCTTTCTTCCCGCCACTTTTCCATAAAGGCCAGATTGGTGGAATGCACAACTAATAGTTGTCCTGTGGACAGATTCTCCCACAGCTCCTCCAGAGTTACCATGGGCCTCTTGGCTGCTTCTCTGATTAATGCTTTCCTTACCTTGCCTGTCAGTTGATGTGGCCGGCCATGTCTTGGTAGCTTTGCAGTTGTGCCATACTCGTTTTATTTTTTATAACCTAACCATGCTTTACATTTTTCCACAACTTTATCCCTGACAAATGCATGCCACACTTTTCAGATATTTATTTGTAAAACGTTTTGAAAAACATTTATTATTTTCCTTCCACTTCACAATTATGTGCCACTTTGTGTTGGTCTAACTCTATCACATAATATCCCAATAAAATACATTTAAATTTTTGGTTGTAACATGACAAAATGTGGAAAATGTCAAGGGGTATGAATACTTTTTCATGGCATTTTATATAAATCAACAATAAATAAATAAATAAAGGATTTGTATATCATAAAGTGCTAGAATGTTCATACAATTCATATAATAACGTGCTAACGTCCATTCAAAAAAGTAACTCAAATGTGTCAAACATATGACCCAATCCATTCTGCTTCAGAAAGTGCTATGTGCTATAAACTTCAAAACTTAAAAAATAAAGTGCTCTGTGTGCAGGTCACCTCTCTATGCTCATTTCCTTTTACCTACACACTCCCCAGACCCAAGATTTTATGCTTGCTTTGTATATAGCCGCAGACATTTTTCCCTGGTAATATCCAAGGTGTTTCACCAGATCAGAACTAATATTCTTTTCTACTTTTTTACTTCTTTTCATATGCCTATAACCTTCATTCAAGTTGTCTCCACTAGTAGTTTTCCTCTGGGTGATGTTGTGATGTTTGCAGATTAGGGGAAAATAAACCAGGCAAAATACCCCATAGTGTGATTCTGTTTATTGAAAGACAATAAAAAAAAGTGGAATCACAATATGGGGTATTTTGTCTGGTTTATGTTCCCCTACCATGCACGCATCACTGCATCACCTAGAGGAGTACTACTAGTAAACACAACTTGAATGAAGGCTATGGGCATAAGAAAAGCGAGCATACTCTATTAGTTCTTATCTGGTGAAACGCAGTGGAGATTACCAGGGAAAAATGGCTTTGGATTTATGCAAAGCGAGCATAACATTTTGGGCATAGTGAGTGTGTAGGGAAAAGTAGGGGAGCATGGAGAGGTGACCTGCGCACAGAGCATTTGATATTTTTGAAGTTTACAGGACTTTCTGAAGCACAACGGATTGGGTCATATGTTTGACACATTTGAGTGGACTAATTTAAATGGCACTTTATTATATGAATTGTATGAACACTCTAGCACTTTATCAGGGCCATCTTTAAGGCAGAGCAAAAGGGGCAGCTGCTCTGGGCCCTGTCATTGTTGTGGGGCCCAAAGCAGCTGGCTGATACTTGCCAACTATCCCAATTTAAATTCCCTTGTCCCTTGAAGTTCTAGTCCCTTGCGGTGTCCTGCAGACCCTGTGTTTACATGTAAATAACCGACATTGATATGTAAATAGCAACAGCATTCATATGTAAATAGCTGCATCCGGCAGCATAGATATGTAAGTAAAGGCGTCATTCATATGTATATGATGCCCCCTGCAGTGAGGAGATGATGTGTTGCAACCAATCAGTGAGCAGTATTACTGTACAGTAATCTCTAGCAACCAATCAACAAGCAGAAATCACGTGCTGTAACATCTAGCAACTAATCAGTGAGCTGTGATGTGTGGTGTAACCTCTAGCAACCAGTCAGTAAGTAGTAATGATACACTGTAACCTCTAGCAACCAATCACAATTGCTGCCTTATCTGATACAGTAAACTGATTTTAAGTCTAGCTGCTATTTATTGTATGTCTCAGAGCAGGTGGAGAGTGAAATTGTAAGGGGGGCCCAAGAAAACCTTTTCCCAGGGTCCAATCAATATTAAAGACGGCCCTGCACTTTATGATATATGAATTGTTTATTTATTTATGTATTGTTGATTTATATATGCACAGTATTTGGTTGAATTTTGATCACTTGTATATTGTAGCGACCTTTGGTATATATACAAGAGTTTATCCATGAGAGGATTTGTCAAGTTGGATATTCTGAAGTGCATGGCGTATTTGAAGGTATTTGAAAAAAGTGGAGGTCAGAATGGAATAAGCTCTAAAAGATCTTAGGTACATGTCCTTGTATAGGTGAGATATTGTATGGATACCAGCCGATTCCCAAGACTGCCAGAATATATCGAGGACAGTAGTGGCTGGAAGCTATATTTTTTGGGGGCAGCAAACAATAGAAACTGCCACCTCCCCTAGTCGTTCAGATCAGCAGCAACCATCACACCCCAAACCCCCTCCATTGGTCAGTTGCTTACCAGCCTCGCACTTACCCCATCTAGGTGGTGGACATTGCTTCCTCTGGGCAGTGGCTTCCTCGGTTTCATGGCGGCTTCCCCGTGTCTCATCCTCCTCTTTTCTTCAAATATGAGCGCTTTTCCTCTTGGCCAATCGGGTCTCAGCAACCTCTGCCTGATTGGCCGGGAGAAGAATCAGGAAGACAATAGCAAATATTAATTTGCTATTGTCACACAACTGGGTGGGCTCAGGACGCAGTGCTCTTCAGCTCGAGCCCATCCCTTTTTTAAGCCAATTGGATCTTCAGGCTCTAATCATGTGCTTCTAAAACAAGCACAAAATATCCATTGGAATCCATGTGTCCAGTGCCCTGCATGTAGATTAGAGGCTGGGGGCATGGATTAGGGGGGCGGCGCCCCTGTGCCCCCTATGGACAGGCCACCACTGGTCGAGGATAAGATTTTCCAATGATATTAAAGCCAAGTTTCACCTGCAAAAAAATAAATAAAAGTCAGCAGCAGCAAATACTGCAGCTGCTGACTTTTAAAATACAGACACTTACCTGTCCAGGGCACCCTTGATGTCCTCACCTGAAGCCGACCCATCCCTCGGCTCCGGGTGGAGGCACCAACATCTTTGGTAAGGGAATCAGGAAGTGAAGCCTTGCTCCCTCACAGTCTGTTTCCTACTGCGCCAATGCGTGAGTCTGACTGGTCCCTGCTGTCTTCTGGGACCTGTGTTTCTCCCAGAATACCGCGTGGGGGGACAGAGGAGAGGCCAGACATGGCATAATTCACTGCGTATTCTGCTGCGCTCTTTCGCCGAAAGTGGGAGCAAATATCTGGATTCGACAGGTATCTGCTCCCCCCCCCCCCCCCGGAAGGTGCCAAATCTGAAACCGGAGGGGCGGGGGGAGAACTGGATCAGCAGAAGTTCCATTTCTGGGTGTAACTCCGCTTTAATGGTAGTTTCTGTAGGACCATAATGGTGCAAAGATAACGAAGATCTGTTAGGGAGGTCCAAACTCTAGAAGCTGCAGTAATCGTTGCTAGATAGTGGCATGTAGGTTGTGGGTGGAGGATCCGTGCTCCAAAATGTGTTTAAAGGCTTTGTAGTAGAATCCCCATGTGGTGCAGATTCCCCCTGTTTAGACCCCTGATATTTCACCAAAGCCCCCTAATGCATGGAAATCATGATCATCATACACAATATTAATACAAGCTCACCTGCAGGAGAAAACAGCCATTAGAAGACAAGCAATGCAAACAACGGTGTCTTTACTTTGTTACAAGCCCAAATGGTCACGCCATAAACCACTAAACAAGCTAAGTGTACTTGGTTCTTTTAACTATTGTTCTGTGAGATCAAAGGACTTGCAGTACAACTAGGAATGTCATCGTTAATGTACATAATGAACAAAAAAGGTGATGGTTGGTCAGCAGGCAAATCACGGTTGCTGTTTGCATTATATAGTTTCTATGTCAACAGGTAATTTGTGCCATGTCACTTCTGGTGTAGGCATTACCCCTTGCATTTTTAACAATGATTTGTGTTGTATGTTCAGGAACAGAGTGATATAATAGTTAAAAAAAATGACTACACTACTGCCAGTACACTACAAACATGCCAAATGTAAACACAAACTAACCTTTAAAGGTTTCTTTGTGTGATGTTATCATCTGTGCAGCTAAAAAATGTCACTGAACATAGATATTCTCATAGCACTAATATAAAATGACAAATGTTTGTAACAATTTATTAAAAAGAATGCAGACTAAGACCGATAGACTAGGTAAGAGACACACAGGGCATAAAAGTATTACTGCAGAGTCATGACAAGCTGATTGTGTATGCTGCCTGGGATCACCCTGATAAACTTTTTATTCCTCCTAAAAGATTTGCACTTTTGTATTCTATGGAGGAAATGTTTATAAAGAAATGGAGTATGGCATCTGTGGACACTGCCATTTTCTCTGTGAATAAAAGTCTTACCTGTCCTGTAGATAATTCCCAGGTATTTAAAGATCCAGCAGATAAGAAACTGCAAGGCCAGAAGGTGGCACCCCCATAGATATGTCATTGGGAGAGCTCTGGCTTTTCTGCAAAAAGCAGTGGATATAAATCTGGTCTTAATTACAATTAAGGCTCGCATTTCAGTCTTAGCAATATTTTTTCAGAGGCCTATTGCTTCTCACTACTTTTTTTTTTACTTTAATCTTTATTAAATTTTCAGACTATACAAAACACCTTTTTCAAATAACATTGCCAACAGTTCATTACATATTCCTTCCAACCAGGAGTCTGGGTTTTAAAGTGCCAGGAAGAAGGGGGCAATAAGTATACATCCATACAACGAGTATAATTTAATAAGAAGAACAGAAAAAAAGGAAAATGAAAACATTATCTAGACAGTACTATAACCCCCTTTACCCCTCCTCGACTCTTTTTACTCTTCCAACATTTTTCCTATTAATATACCCCCCTCCCTCCTTCCCTCCCTTTATATCTTTACAACCCCCCCTCCCCCTCTCAAGTGTATATATTTGTGCTTTTAACCTTCAATGTAACATACTTGTGTTGTAATGTGTTGTAGTAATTCTAATACCTTTATTACCCTCTACCCTACCCGCACCCAGTTCCCATCCCCCCCCCCCTTCTCTACTCCCTTTTCCTAATGTGTTTTAGACTGGGGTATGCATCTCTACTAACCAATCTCGCCAGTTTCTGTTAAACTCTTTTAGGTTATTTCGTTTTGCATATACCGCTCTCTCCTTACACAGATATTCGTTTACAGCGCTCACCCAATCCTCTATTGTAGGAGCTAGCTTTGATTGCCATCTTCTAGCAATCATTCTTCTAGCTTGAAATAGGCATCTTAGAATTACGATAGTTACTCCCTTTCTCTCTGCTTTCTCGTCTCTATATCCCAGGATACACACTATGGGGTTTGATTCTATTACCGTCCTAAAGACTCTGCTTAGTGTTTCTACCACTCCTTCCCAATATCTAAATAATTTAGGACATTTCCAGAGCATATGTATTAAATTTCCTGTCCCCCCACACCTAGGACAACAATCGTCTGCTCTCTTACCAAATCTAAATAATCTCTGGGGGGTATAATAAGCTCTATTAATTACCATCAAGTGGGATATCTTATGGGGGGGAGAGACTGAGACTTTTGGACATGCCTCTAGGATATTTTTCCACTGCGCTCGTGTTATATTACCTATGTCTTGCTCCCATTTCCCTCTCTCAACCCTCCCTTTCTTCTCACAATTAATCTGTGCACCCAACTGGGCATAAAATTTGGATATTAATCCTTTAGTGGGTCCTACTTGTGCTACTAGATGTAACAGGGACAGTTCTTCCCATGTTGATACTACGTTTCCAAACTGGGTCTTTAAAGCGTGCCTTACTTGTATATAAGCATAAAACGACTTTTGTGGTAACTTAAATTCTTTTTGTAGTTGCTCAAAAGATTTAAAACCCCTACCTCCATATAGCTGACTCAACCTTACAATACCACATTTTTCCCATTCTACAATTTTTCCAACCCGCCATATTTCTTGTAGCTTCTTATTATTCCAAAGGGGTGTAAACTTTGTTATTTTACTGTATCCCATTTTTTTTTTAACTATATCCCATAGTTTTATCATCATTTTTACTGTGGGGCATCTATACTGGAATGAATCCGCTTCCAGGGTCTCAATCAGCGTTCTATGCGGGGAGCCTATTAATACTAATATCCCGTTTGGGGTTCCACCATTCACCTCTTCTATTCCCCCTAACTGTTGTAATTGGGATGACCAAAAATAGCACTCCGGGTGGGGGACTGCGAAACCACCTTCCTCTCCCGGTAGCTGGAGCATCCGCAACCTCAATCTAGCCTGTCCTCCCTTCCATATTAATTCCCTAAACAACATCTCGATCTTATTAAACCAACATCTATTAATCCATATAGGGGAATTATGCAATATGTATAAAAGTTGGGGCATCCATATCATTTTTATCAGGTTGCATCTACCGGCCACCGAGAGAGGCATTCTCTTCCATATAGCAATTTTTTGTTTAAACTTAACCAATAATGGGACTAGATTATAATTTATATACTCGTTAGGATCCCTTGTCAGGGTTACTCCCAGATATTTCAGCTTATCTACTGTTGCCATTTGGGGGATTCCCAGGGCTGTTTGTTGACCAGTTGGGTCTAACGGAAGACATTCCGACTTTTATCCAATTAATCTCCAGTCCTGTGAAGCCTCCAAACCCTTGCACCAATCCTATTGCCTTTGGCAATGAGTGCCTCATATCCCCCAGAAATAACAGGATATCATCTGCATAGAGAGAGATTTTTTCCTCCCCCGTTTTTCTCAAAAATCCAACTATTTCCCGGTTTGCTCTGATTGCACATGCCAAAGGCTCTATAGCCAACGCAAAGAGCAGGGGCGACAATGGGCACCCCTGCCTCGTCCCTCTCCCCAACTCTATTTTATCAGAGAACTCGTTATTAATTTTTAATCTAGCGCTAGGTTTATCGTATAGCATCCTAATCCATCCTATAAAAAAAGGACCCAGGCCAAATTTCTCCAAGACTTTCCATATATATCCCCATTCTACACTATCGAATGCTTTCATTACGTCCAATGCCACAGCTGCCCCCGGGGTATCATTATCCGTTGGGATCTGAAGATTCAAGAACGCTCTTCTAATATTTATACTAGTTGACCTATTGGCAATGAACCCTGTTTGGTCCGTATGGACTAATCTTGCTATAACTCGATTAAGCCTAATCGCTAAAACCTTGGCCAGTATCTTTGTATCAGTGCACAAGAGAGAGATTGGTCTATATGCTGCTACATCTAGTGAGTCCTTTCCTTCTTTGTACAGCAAAATTATAACTGCCTCCATCATTGATGGTGGCAGTTTACCCTCCCCATATGCTCCTCTTAACATCTCCAGAAGCTCAGGAAGCAGTATCTCGCCATAGTTTTTATAAACTTCAATCGGTAGCCCATCTGGCCCAGGCGATTTCTGATTTGGCATACTCGCAACTGCTTCCTGAAGTTCCTTCAGAGTAATAGGGGCTTCCAGTTCTTCTCTTTCTTCTTGTGTCAAACATGGTACCTCTAGGTGGCCTAAAAATGTTTCCATCTGCTCATCCATCCCCACTTTTTGTGCAGTATAAAGTTTTTTATAATATCCTCCAAATACTTGACATATATTCCCAGTTTCCGTTATAACTTCTCCCTCAGTTGTCCTAATCGCCGGGATTGAGGAGGGGCCCATGTTGTTCTTCACCAGTTGTGCTAACATTTTTCCCATACTTTCCCCTTCAGCAAAGGAGACTTGCCGATGTAACTGATGTTGTATCTCCACTTTCTTCAGGGTTATTAACCTAAATTCTTCTTGTTTGTCTAACCAGATTTTTTTCTTACCCTGGATGGGGTCACTAATAAAATCTCTTTCAGCCTCCAGCACTTCTCTACCTATTCTTACCTCCTGCTCCTTGGATTTTCTATTTATTTTTGCTATTGATTGGATCAGCAGACCCCTCAGGTAAGCTTTCAGAGTATCCCATAGGATCCCTGACCTTACTGTACCCCGATTATTTTTTAGAAATTCTTTTAGCTCCCACTGGATTCTCTCAGGGCGTTCTTCCGTCTCTTTTTTTATTAGTTCCAACCAAAGCGGGTTCAGTTTCCACGCCCTCTGTACCCTTCGTTCTCTCATTTTCAATGCTACTATCACTGGAGAATGATCTGAAATCCCCCTGGGCTGGTATTCAATCTTTTCCACCATTTGTAGGGCAAGGTCATTCCCCAGTATCATATCAATCCTGGATAGTGTAGAATGCGCTACCGAGTGACAACTATACTGCCGGACTCCTGGATTCCCGGTTCTCCATAAGTCCAGCAGTCCTACCTCTTCCAGGTACTGACCCATTCTCCCCTGCCCAACCGATTCCACCAGTTTTTTTTCTGGGAATCTATCAACTTTAATATCTAAAACCGTATTGAAATCCCCTACTATTATTATAGGAACACCATCTATCCCAACTAGGAAGTCCTGTAATTTAAAAAGCACTTCCATTTTGAATGGTGGGGGAATATAAATATTTGCCAACATGCATTCTCTATTTTCAATTAAACAGTGTAAGAAAATGTATCTACCCTTTTCATCCAGGCTAACCCGCTTACATACAAAATTCACCCCCGTTCTTACCAGGACACTCACCCCTCTACTATATGTCGAGTAAACAGAATGGTATTGAGATTGGTATTTTCTACTCTGCAACCGGTATATTGTATCTCTATTTAAATGAGTCTCCTGCAAACATAACAACCCTGCTCCATATCCCTCCAACCTTGAAAGCACCGCTTTTTGTTTCACCTGCGTCCCCAGGCCCCTCACATTCCAGGAGCCTACCTTAATTTTTCCATCCTGCATTAACACCAGTAGATGAAAAAGGGAAGTGGAGCAGGATGGAGAGAGGATAAGATGAACAGTCTTATGAAAACACTGCTAGGATCCACTCCCACCCTTTTAATTAAATTATACCAACCTCCCCTATTATTAAACCACAGTATAACAATAAATTTCCCAAACATCATCATTATTTCATATATTATGTGTCTCTTAACGTGAATTATACTATATAATTGTTTGTTACCATTTTTCCCCGTGAAACCAACAGATTTTCCTTGTTTTTTACCACCCCATATTTTACCACCCCTAACTTTGTATCCTTTCTTTATTTGGATTATCTCCTGAACTTCTTCTAGTGCAAACATATATTTTTTTCCCACCCTCAACCTCCCCCCTTTTCTTCCCTCCCCTCCCATTCTACCCCCTCCCCCACCTTCCCAGGTGTTACCCAAGGGGCTATTAGTGACCATATACCACTCTCTTCACAACCTATTCACCACTCACACCTGTTACCCTCGCTGTGTGTTGCCTCCCTCCCACCCCCCCCCCCCCCCTTTCACACAGAAAAAAAAAAAAAAAGAAAAAAAAAAAAGAAAGAACCATGCATACTATACCCCCCCAACTCTTCCTATCTTCCCAGCACCCTCCTGACCACGGTCCCCAGGGGCTAAAATTTTTCTTTATTTTCTTCTATCCATTTTTCCACTTCCATTGGGGAGCAGAAAACCTGAGTATGTCCTAGAGCATTAATCCGTAACTTTGCCGGATAAAGAAGAGCATATGACACACTAAGCTTCTGTAGCTTGCGTTTCACCTGAAAGAACTCTGCCCTTTTTCTCTGGAGTTCTGGGGAAAAATCAGAGTATAATGAAATTCTAACACCCCTATACAATACATTCCCCATTTCCCTTGCTTTCCGTAATAACACCACTTTATCTTTATAATTGAGTAATTTCATCAGTAATGGCCTAGGGCGCCCCCCCTCAGGTGGGGCTCTAAAGGGTACCCTATGTGCCCTCTCTATAGAAAATGTTGTCGAGAAAGCCTCCCTTCCGAACAGATCAACCAAAAGATGCTCCATAAATTCAGCAGGGTTTACACCCTCGCTTTTTTCAGGAAGTCCCACTATTCGCACATTGTCCCTCCGGAGCCTGTTTTCCATTTCATCCATTCTTGTTCTATAACTACTAAACTGCTCCTTCAAGCCTTCTACTTCTTTAATTAAGAAGGTTGTATCATCTTCTAGTCTACTGGTCCTCGTCTCGAGTTCTGTCGTTCTTTCCACCACTTTCTGTAGGTCTTGCCTTACCACTAGTAGATCCTCCTTCACTCCCTTCATTTGTTTACAAAGTTCTTTCAGAGAGATGTTACATGCATTTACGGCCAGTAGCACGTCCTTTATAGTTGGCTCTTTTTCTATCAAGGGGGAGTCGCCTGTTATAGTTTCTGTATGCTGTTCCCCTGCATCCGCATTTTTATTTACTGAGGATTTTGCCCCTGCTCCAGCCTGCGTATTAATATTAATGTTTGACTGTCCCATACTTTTCCTTTCGGTCATTACACCTTGCTGCACCTTTGACTGTCCTTTTTTTGCAGGAGTCTGAGAAGACTGTGCCGGGTTATGAGCATATTGTTCTAATTTGGCTGCTGTGGCGGACTGTTGCGAACTTTTTTCCCCCCTTTCTTTTGCTGAGCGCAGGTGCTGCATATTACTTTCCCTTTCTCGCCGCTTCCTTCAGAACAATCCTGGGTATAGCACAGTTTAAAAGGATTTTAACCCTGCCGCCCACCAAACAATAAACTTTAAATGCGGTAAAAGCCGTATCCCAATGTACATTTCAGGTATCACAGACTCTTCCTGTTTTCTTGATTTTTCTAGGCTTCAAAACACCACACACATTTATTTTGCTCATATCAGCTCGTGTACCATTCAGCCCGTTAATACCCAGACACCGTCCTTCAATTAATACACATAGTTCAGTTGTTACATTAGCGCAGTACTGAGCTGGACTCACGGTCAGTCCACAGAACACAGGTTCCCAAAGTCTGATTTTCCTGAACACTGCTTACAAAATGTTCGGGGGTTTGTTTCCCCTTTTTTTTTTTTTTTTCTCCTATAACAGCCTCACACACAGGGCGGTAGAGTCCGGGCATCCAAACATCCAGAGGGAGAGGAGGAGAGAAAAAAAAAGAAAAAAAAAAACTAACAGGGGGATACAGGACTTTCTTACCCCCTTTGGTGCCTATTTAACTGTTACCGGCCCACGGGCTTCACTGTATCCCTACTTGCTCCACCAAGCCTCTGCTTGCAATGCCCCTCAGTCAGCCGGTTTCTTCCTCCCCCACAATCCCGCCGCTTACCTCCTTCCTCCTGTCGCGGCTTACCGGGGAGCGGGGGAGCGTTCGGAACTACTCGATACTGTGAGCGGCGTCTCTCGGTCCGAGGGGTTCAGCATTGGTCGGGAGTATTCGTGGGCTCGTCCTTCTCTGCGGCCGTCAGGATACGGAACCCGGAAATCAGCGGAAATCAGCGGGGGTCAACGAGCATCTCCGAGATCTCCACACACCAAGGTGATGCAAAGCCGTCGCTCCTCCTCCCGTCCAGCGTCCTGCTATGCTGCCAAGCTGCTCTGCTCCGACCCTTCTCTTGCTGTACCCGGCCGTAATTTTTAAGCACACCGCGCTTTCGCCATGGGGGCCAGGGAGGGAGACACACACAGCGTCTTCACGCACTCACTCACTCCACTCTGCACATCCTGTCACGCCCCCCATCCCTTGCACATGCTTGCTTCTCACTACTTAGTTCGAACATTCATTTGTACAGGGGATGATTCATGTGCTTCCACGAGTCAGGCCGCCTCTGTGCCCTTGGGATTTAAATTTAGTCCTGGGAGTTATACAGAAGCAGCCTTTTGAGCCTATCCAGCAGATTCCTCTGATCCTCTTGACAAGAAAATGAGTTGGTCTGTTTTGTAAAGAACCTTTTTTGATCTTGCACCAGGATAGGGCGGTTTTTGCGGCCACAACCAGAATTTTTGCCCTAGGTAGTGTCCAGTTTTCATCGAAATTGGGAAATTATTCTACCTCCCCTTTTTCCAAATCTTCAGTCTGCAGAGGAGATATTATTTCATTCTCTTGATGTAGTATGGGCTATCAGGGTCTATCCGAGAATGTCGGTTCAGATGCGGAAGACTGATGTTCTGTTTGTATTGCTAGATGGTCCCAAGATGGGACAGGCAGCATCTAAGTTGACTATTTCCCAATGAATCCACCAAGTGATTGTTCAGGCTTATGGATTAAGGGGTAAGGTCCCGCCTTTTCCAGTAAGGGCACACTCTACCAGAATAGTGAGTGCTTCATGGGCAGTTCATCATCAAGAATCGATGGCTCAGATTTGCAAGGCTGCTACTTGGTCTTCGGTGCATACATTCACTAGGTTTTATCAAGTTTGTTTGGTCATAATGTGCTCCCTCTCCTCAAAATCATTACTTTGGGACATCCCAGTTAGTTATTATGGCTGCTCTGTGCCCCGTGATGTACAATAAAGAAATTAGGATTTTTTTCTACAGCTTACCTGTAAAATCATTTTCTTGGAGTATATCACGGGACACAGAGATTCCTCCCCTCTTGTCTGGGAAGTTTTTTGCTTGCTACAAAACTGAGATACTTCCTGTGTAGGAGGGGTTAAATAGGGGAGGACTTCCTGTCTTTTTGGTTTGCCAGTGTCCATTCACCTATAGGTGGCGTATAACCCAGCTAGTTATGGCTGCTCTGTGTCCCGTGATGTACTCCAAGAAAAGGATTTTACAGGTAAGCTGTAGAAAAAATCCTAATTTTCGTGTAGCTAGTGAAGCTGTATTTACCTCACTTATTCAATCATGATTAGGGATGTGCAAATATGCCTGGGTTTGGTCAATGAACCATTTGTGTTTAACCCCACTAAAGGGGAGTTCCACTCAAAAGTGGAAGCTCCACTTGTTTGCGCCCCCCCCCCCCCCCCCGTGCCACATTTGGCACATTTCGGGGGAAGGGGGGAACATCTACCTGTTTTTGACAGATACCTGTTCCCACTTCCAGGAGACCTGGTTGTGGTGAGGTCCCCCACAAGTTCAGCCCCCTCCTCCTTCCTCCGCCGCCGGGCCAGTTAGAAAGCACACGAATGGTGGCGGCAGCAACTGAGAGCCGATCGGAAAATCGGCTGGGATGCCAACATCGCAGGATCCCTGGACAGGTAAGTGTCCTAATATTAAAAGTCAGCAGCTACAGTATTTGTAGCTGCTGACTTTTATTTTTTGGAGGGGATGGGGGAGGGCTGGAACTCTGCTTTAAGGTCCATGGTGATAAATCTTGTTATTTAATTGTGGCCAATAAAAATAAAAAAAACATACAGTGGGGAGAAGGCCATTTCATGTGGCTTTGATGTGACTTTGCTGACCACATTGAAATTACACAAATCCTTTAAATTACAAGCTTGAGGCATTAAGGCGGACTATACGCACCTAGAATGCAGCGATGGTCCACACCGGAGCTCCTCGCTGGTCGCTAACATCTTCAGGCAGCCGGCTTCTGGGTCTCGATCACTGTCTGCTTTCCTTGGCTGGGCAGAGATGACATCACTTCTGCTCATGTGTGGTAGTTCCATCAGATTCAGTATTGCCAAATTTGTGCATGCGCAGCTTACTGTACAGTGGTGCTTTAATGCTGGAGACAAAGCCTGTCTCTTCTGCACTAAAAATCCTGCCTGTCCACCAATTTTTAAAACCCAGCCTAAAGTACCACTTTAAGATAGAACTATAGGCAAAACCTTTTTGGGGAGATTATACCTTCACTTCCTGTACCATAGCCAAAACAGGAAGGGAAAGGAATCCCTGTAACTTAAGGGAATACCTTGGTTCCTCCTAGGTCACCAGAACTAGTATCCTCATTGGAAGATTGTGTCTCTATTGCTTTTGTAGGGACAACCCAAAATTTTGGATTTTCTTTTCCTTATACTGTACATTCAATGATAATGGTAAACAAGACAACGTGAGAGGGCGATTCTCCCTAACGGGGGCACAGATAACAATAAAAAGTTACAGGTGTTCTAATCCCTCTCCACTCTATCCAAAACTAAACAAAAAGTGTAGCTTTTAGTTATACTTTAAAGCTGTTCAGGGTGTTACAAAACACAATATTCACAGGCACCTTCAGCAATGACATACTCTTAAAGCACAATTTAGTGTTAAAAAATTTTTTTTTTTACAATTAGCTTAGTTTACTGTAACAGGGTGACCCCGTGGCACTGTGTAAAATGATTGTTTATGCCAGAGTTTCTAAGAAAAAAACACACTAATGGCACAGGTGCCAGGAGGTGTTGGCTTGCACCAAAATTGTCAAGGTCAGGACAGACAAAGGCCCAAGCCTGAAAGAGAGTCCAGGTGGGATAGAGCAATTAGTAAGCTGTGAGGCAGAGAGAACCTGCTCCAGTTGTCTGTTTCCAATGATATCTCCCCTCTCCAGGCGTGGGTGCGGCTCAGTATGCAACCATATGCAAGAACTGAACAAAAGAATATGGATGGCTGAACTTCAATGAAAAACGTATTTCTTTATTATGATGAATCCATACATCAAGGATAAAGCTACTAACGCGTTTCACACCAGTGGTGTGAAACAGGTGTGAAACAAGACGCAGAGCTGAGGTACATTGTCTGTGCATAAGCACGGGTTGCCAGAGACTGTCTGTTGCTTTCTGTGCTTTGCTGGGTGAGCAAGCAAAATGTGTATAGTTTTGCTGCCTTAAAGAGAAAGTGCAGCGAAAAATTTTCTGAGGAACTGTTGAGTGCATAACTCATAACATAACAAAATCAGTGTTGTTGCCTGAAGCAACAAAACCAAGGTCAACCGTGAGACATGTGGTGGATGGTGAAGTATTCTTTATGAGAGTCATGGTTAGTGGGCTTGAGAGGAACCCTTTCAGCCAGTTGGAAAGTGCTGGAAAAGTTCTGCTGGGAGAATGTGGTATCCCATGGCAACAAGAGAAATTGTGTCTTCTGGATGATGAAGCTGCAGTGGAGAAGAGGCTCATCATCCCCACAAAGAGGCCTGGGATGCCAGAGAGTCTGTAATGCCAAGGAGGGCAGCTGCCAAGTGGAGTGGTAAGGCTGTTGCTGATATAAATTGAGAGAGACTGATTATGTATCTTATGCCAGTGAAGTGGTGGCAAGTCTGGTGAGGATATCTGCTTATAAGAGAGACTTGCTGCTGTGTAGTGGGGAAACATGGGTTAATGCTGAACCCGCAGCAAGACTGAGGACTGATAAGGACTTGTCTTCAAGCGGAGTACTGTGTAGCAGGAAGACAAGTGGTAAATCTGAATACATTTTTTTGCTCACTAATGAGATTAAAACCGTTGAGGTAAATAAGGGGTTAACCTGCTGAGGTTTGAAAATAAAATCTTAATCTAGTGTTGGGAATAAATTAATGTCAGTGCACGGTGGTGAAAATGTGGTATTTCAATGTAATAGAAAAACTGACAAGTGTAACGTGTCAGATGCTGCTGCACCCCCTGGTCCGTCTGTGTCTCCTTGGGCTGATGCAGTGCTACGGAGCACCAGCGAGAGGAGCATATTTGATTGGGACGGCCTGGCCAAGAGTCTAATAGCAATTCTGAAAAAAAATTCTGAAGGTAATACCGAGGTATACAATATTGCTGCTGTGCCAGGAGAAAGGCCTGCTGAACAGCTGGTAGACAAAGGCGTGTTGGCTGTTGCAGAAATTAACCCTCTCATGACACATGGACTGAGTGAGCGCAAACACTCAGCAGAAAAAGTTGTCTCATAATATTTTGGGTTGCTTCCTACTGAGTTTGTGTATGAGAAGCACTTTAGAGAAATGTTGGATGGGTCAGAGTTATTGGTTGAAGTACCAGAGGACACAGAAGTGGTTAAAGAAAATTGTGTACACAAATGTGTTGAAAAAGGTTGCTCCCTGACAGGTGTGATAGAAGTAGGCCTCTTACAGTCCTGGGATAGTAGATGTGGGGAGGTAAAAAGAACTTTAGAGACCTGAGTCCAGACAGTAGAAGGGATAGCAGAGAGACCAGTGGAACTCTACGGTTCAAGAAGTGCTTATGGAAGCACACTCGTAAAATTATGTGGGTAGAGATCCCCTTTAGAAAGAAGGTCAGACCCACTAGGACCTCTGTGGGTAGTAGCAGGCACAGAGGTGCCAGTATGATGAATTGGTGCGTTTCACCCTTTGGTGCAAAACAAGGGGAGGAGAATATATAGAAGGGTGACCCTGTGCAAAATTTAAACCAGAGTTTCTAAGAAGAAAGCACACTAATGGCACAGTTGTGTAATAGCTTCATATGAGAGCCAGAGTTAGAGCTCAGAGGTCAGTGTGTGAATGGAGCTGTGAGAGGTGCTGGCTTGCACCATGCTGTCCAGGTCAGGACAGACCAAGGAAAGAGAGTCCAGAAGGGACAGAGCAGCTAGGAAGCTGCTAGGAAAGATGCAGAGCTGAGGTACAGCATCTGTGCATGAATACTGGGATGTGTTTGATGGTCAGAAGGACCAAAGAGGTACTATTCAGAACAGTAAAGCTGTCACAAGAGAACCAGGAGGCAGAATGTTATATTTGTTGCATTGATGGTGAGAACCCCCTGCATTGGAAGATAAACCTGTTCAATGGCTTCAGTTATGAATGTACACAGTGCCAATCACTCACTGTGTCCATTTAGAAAAGGAAGGGGCCAGTAAATGGCATATTTACTGGCTCCTTTCCTTGCCCTCCATCCTGAAACATCCCTTGCAGCAGCTGAAGGATGAGAAGAGGAGGGAAGCCACCAGTAGTGCTGTGGGGCGGAGTGGGGGGGGGACGCAACACAGGGGGGACCTTGGCAGCAGGGGGGATGGGCACCACGTGGAATTATTAGGGTGTGCCCAGACACACTCGGCACACCCCTTGCACACGCCTATGGTTTACCTGCTGTTTATCTTTAAATTGGCAACTCTGATGCCTACAGTGGCAATATTCCAAACCTGCACTATTAGAAAAATGTAATAAACTACAAGAAAATAAGTTCTAAGCACTTTTCACAGCCTGCAACACATCTAATAGACATAACAGAATACATAATTTATTGCACAGGTTTATTGTGGAAAATAGTTATTAAGCAGTGATGTCACTTCATAAGCAATGTGCACTGTTCTTCTTTTCTCTCTCTTGGCTAATTAGCAGTGTTAGATTTTCTTTTGCTGTATATGGGATCAATCACTGTCTTTCTGAATTACCGGTAGTTACCGGCTATTTTTCCAGAGACTTAACTATGAATGTTTGTTTCCAAGATATTCATATTAGAATTCAGCAAGCTCTGCTTTACTAATGGGCTTGCAGAGAATGACTAGGGCTTTAGAAATTTGAGCCAGCTTAACCAGTTCTAGTTTTCTTCCTAATTTTTTAAAATATATGTATAGAGATGCGCTGGCAATTCCCCTTAGTGAAAAAGAACATTATCTGTTTTACTTTCCAACTATCCAATGCGAAACTGCCTGTTTTGGCCAAAATAAAATAAATCAGAACCTTTGGCTGTAACTGATATTATTTTTTCTTTTTAAACCTTCTGATTTTATGCTATACTCGTTATATAGATGTTCCTGGGCTCCCACTCCCCAATCCAACCTCTTGTGTCCAACTCATCTGGTAAAATACTTATCTTTCTTTCCACCTCTGAGATCTCCACTCTGAAGACTTACCTGGCATTACATAGCAAAGAAAATGTACTAGTCGGTTTCTCTTGACACTGCTCAAATGCAGTGCTGCCCACAATTATTTATGTGAATGAACCATACTCATGGTGGCGCCTTAGCCATTCAGCATAGTATTGTTGTTGATTTATAGGACTGAGTGAGGCGTACGTGTAGTAGAAAAGGAACCCACCCAGGACGTTTCAGTAGGTTGATAGGTACTGTATGGTCATCCTACATGGTTCTTTCTAATATCCATTTAATAACACAGAGGGAACCTTCCATCAAATTCCAACCCCACTTTTACTGCAACCAATGGTTATGATTTTTTACAAGCAGTTCTGTCTAAAGGAGAAATTGGTAATTTTAGTATAATCACTAACCATGCACTTTCCCAGGACTCCATTTGGAGTACATCGCATAAGCAGTTTTCATCTTCCAAATGTTTACTGTGCTAATGTTCTCTTGGTTATCGGAAAACTTCCAGTCAGCCAGCAACCATGACTGTTTTGGCTAAATTATGTAACACCAAATTGTTGGAATTTCAAGCTCTTTGTTGATAGGAATTTTACTGATATGAATTCTAGAAAACTAAAGAAGCCAGCATTACATACTAGAGAAGGATGTGGTAGGATACTGTACTCCATAATTTCCAGAACACCATGGAGAACTGGTATTTCCACACTCCACCTTAACCCATGACATGTATTTCTAAAGTAGGTTGTGACTGGTATAATTATATATATCGATGTGGAATATTTTAAACATGGACTCGCCTAGCTTGCTTGCTTCATTCTGTATTTTTAGATTTCCTACTTCACAAGTCAGTATAAATATACATTTAATTATACATCCCTTAATCTGTTTCACAAATATATATACAGTATCTCACAAAAGTGAGTACACCTTTCACATTTTATAAAATATTTTATTATACCTTTTCATGTGACACACTGAAAAAATTACAATGTAAAGTGGTGAGTGTTCTGCTTGTATAACAGTGTAAATTTGCTGTCCCCTCAAAATAACTCAACACACAGCCATTCATGTCTAAACCACTGGCAACAAAAGTGAGTACACCCCTAAGTGAAAATGTTCAAATTGGGCCCAATTAGCCATTTTCCCTCCCCGGTGTCATGTGACTCCTTATGCCCCGTACACACGAGCGGACTTTTCGACATCCAAACTCCGACGGACTGAGTCCGTCAGACTATCCGATCGTGTGTGGGCTGCAACGGACTTTAGCTTAGCTAAAGTCTGACGGACTTTAGAAATGAAGCATGCTTCAAATTTTCCCGACGGAACTCCGCCGGACCCGGTCCCCTTCGAAAAATTCGCTCGTGTGTGTGCTACTCCGACGGACTAAAACCGACGCTAGGGCAGCTATTGGCTACTGGCTATGAACTTCCTTATTCGAGTCGGGTCGTACGTCATCACGTTCGAATCCAACGGAGTTTAGTGTGATCGTGTGTGGCCAAGTCCGTTCGGCCGAAAAGTCTGTCAGAACTCCGTCGGAACTCCGGCAGAACTCCTTTGGAAGTCTGTCGGACATAAGTCCTCTCGTGTGTACGGGGCATTAGTGTTACAAAGTCTCAGATGTGAATCGGGAGCAGGTGCATTACATTTGGTGTTATCGCTCTCACTCTATCATACTGGTCACTGGAAGTTCAAAATGGCACCTCATGGAAAATAACTCTCTGAGGATCTGAAAAAAAGAATTGTTGCTCTACATAAAAGTGGCCTAGGTTATAAGAAGATTGTCAAGACCCTGAAACTGAGCTGCAGCACCGTGGCCAAGACCATACAGCGGTTTAACATGATAGGTTCCACTCAGAACAGACCTTGCCATGGTCGACCAAAGAAGTTGAGTAAACATGCTCAGCATCATATCCGGAGGTTGTCTTTTGGAAATAGACATATGACTGTTGCCAGCATTGCTGCAGAGGTTGAAGGGGTTGGGGGTCAGCCTGTCAGTGCTCAGACCATACGCCACACACTGCATTAAATTGGTCTGCATGGCTGTCATCCCAGAAGAAAGCCTCTTCTAAAGATGATGCACAAGAAAGACCACAAACCATTTTCTGAAGAAAGCAAACTAAGGATATGGATTACTGAAACCATGTCCTGTGGTCTGATGAGACCAAGATAAACTTATTTGGTTCAGATGGTGTCAAGCGTGTGTGGCGGCAGCCAGATGAGGAGTACAAAAACAAGTGCGGCTTGCCTACAGTCAAGCATGGTGGTGGGTTGTCATGGTCTGGAGCTGCATGAGTGCTGTCAGCACTGCGGAGCTACAGTTCATTGAGGGAACCATGAATGTCAACATGTACTGTGACATACTGAAGCAGAGCATGATCCCCTCCCTTTGGAGACTGGGCTGCAGGGCAGTATTCCAACATGATAACGACCCCAAACCCACCTCTAAGATGGCCTTGCTAAAGAAGCCGAGGGTAAAGGCGATGGACTGGCCAAGCATGTCTCTAGACCTAAACCCTATTCAGCATCTGTGGGGCATCCTAAAATGGAAGGTGAAGGAGGGCAAAGTCTCTAACATCCACCAGCTATCGTCATGGAGGAGTGGAAGAGGACTCCAGTGGTAACCTGTGAAGCTCTGGTGAACTCCATGCCCAAGAAGGTTAAAGCAGTGCTGGAAAATAATTGTGGCCATACAAAAAATTTACACTTTGGGCTCAATTTGGACATTTTCACTTAGGGGTGTACTCGCTTTTGTTGCCTGCAGTTTAGACATCAATGGCTGTGTGTTGCGTTATTTTGAGAGGACAGCAAATGTACACTGTTACACAAGCTGTACACTCGCTACTTTACATTGTAGCAAAGTGTAATTTCTTCAGTGTTGTCACATGAAAAGATATAATAAAATATTTAGAAAAATGTGAGGGGTGTACTCACTTTTGTGAGATACTGTATATTAGTTCCATAATTTAACCCCTTTATTGGCCATTATACAGAAATATTGTGTTACCAAACACACCACATATGATTTACCTTGTAGATTAGTAGCAAATAATATTTGAACTTGGTATACACATCCTGTTTCATGGTTTCATTGCTGTTTAAAAATGCGCTGCTTTGCATAGTTCATTCCGTTTACAGTGGTATTTGCAAACAAAGTAGGAAAAAATATTGATTTTGGTAAAATACTTCCTTTGACAGTGCAGGCACAAATAGAAAATTGTTTGTCATTTGCTTTTCTTTATAATACAAAATGCAATTGATAGACGAACAGTATAGAAGGTATGCATATATGCATGTATTGATTTCTTGCTTTTTTTACTTTTTATTCACGCAGGCGACATAATACGTAAAGAATATGGCAACCATTCACAATTACACCCAACCAGTAATCCACAGCTGAGATCATACCACTACTCCTAATTAACCACTTGCTGCCCACCCTATAGCAGTTTTACTACTACAGGGCATGTGTGTATATACATGTGATTTGGCATTGGGGGGGGGGGGGGGGGGGGTGTTTTTAATGCCAGTATGAACTCAGCCTTAAAGTAACACAGCCTTAAAGTAACACAGTGCTGTATCAAAAAAAGTGGCCTTGAAGGCGGGTAAATCTTCTGAAGGTCAAGTGGTTAAAATCTACATGTTAAGTTTATTCCTGTCGACACCAAAAATTTAAACTGTTATGCCGCATACACATGACCAGACTTTTCCATCAGAAAAGGTCAGATGGTCTTCCCGACGGACTTTCGACGGAGTTCCGTCAGACTTCCAAATGAACGGAGTGGCCCACACACGAAAAGGACTAAAACTGGCCATACACCTATAGATTATCTGCAGATTTTCTATGGTCAGATGGAAAAAGTGCAACAGATCCCTCCATCTATGCTGAACTGTGTGGATGGAAGAATCTCCCATTGGCCCAAGCTTCCATATTTTGCTAGTCGGCCCCGCTGGCTCTCATAATACCTGAACGTTCTGACTAAGTGCAAGCATTGTTTAGGTTGAGAGCCAGTGGGGCCGACTAGCAAGATACTGAAGCTTGGCCCAGTGGGAGATTCCTCTACCCACACAGTTTAGTATACATGGTGAAAACTGTTGCACTTTTTCCATCTAACCATAGAAAATCTGCAGATAATCTATAGGTGTATAGCCATCCTAAGTCTGTTCGAAAGTCCGTTCATTTTGAACATGATGATGTAAGACAAGACTAAAAAATGAAGTTCAATAGCACGTAGCCAATAGCTTCCCTTGCGTCATATTTGGTCCATGGGATCAGCATACAGAAGAACGTTTTTTACGATAAGAATTGAGTCCATCGGACAGGGGCGGACTGACAACTCATGGGGCCCCCGGGAAATAGGAGATTATGGGGCCCCCAGGCAATCAGAGATTATTGGGCCACACAGTATATACACACACAGTATACAATCACACAGTACACACAGACATGTTTCTATTGGCTGAGAAGGTACTGGAGAGGTGAGGCAGCTATAATCTCTGGATTTTTAGACCAAAAGGATGTCGGTAAGGGACATTTCAAAGACAGATGTAAAAAACACACACATTTTTTACATACTGTCCCTGGTTTTACTGAGGCTGGCAACCCTGATGGGGCCCCTTAGTGGCATGGGGCCCTCGAGCAGTGCCCGAGTAGCCCAATGGTCAGTCCGCCCCTGCCATCAGACAGATTTGAAATATCTTCTATTTCTAGGTCCGTTAGATTTTTTTTAAGAAAAACTATCGAATTATCCCACACACGATCGAATGTCTGACGGACTGATTCCATCAGACCTAGTCTGCCGGAAAGTCCGGTCGTGTGTACGTGGCATTAATTGAACTTTCTTGTTTTGGAGAGGGTGGGGAATGATAAGAACTTTTGTGGACATTTTACTGCAATCCAGGGCTCTGTTAGAGAGATTTCTCCTCACTTACTGCCATGCTGGTTTTGCCAAACAGGAAGAAAGGGAAATACAAATATGAATCTTTTGGTGATTTGTAACTCAAATTTGTATTTAGCTCTTTTCCTGGAGTTATATATTCATCTGCATTACAAATCAGTTGCCCCAAAAAATAATTTTGATTGCACTGTATTCAATAATTTATGTCTCCTTTACAGGTGCTGTATAATATTTTTATTTCATTCACACAAATGCACACCTATGAAAGCATTGAACCCGTAGACATTTTTGCAGGCATCGGGCGTTTCTTTATGGTTGGAATTGGCGGTGTGTTTATCGGGATCATATTTGGGTTCTTCACTGCATTTATCACACGATTCACCAAGAACATAACTTCTATTGAACCACTTCTTGTTTTCATGTTCAGCTACCTGTCATACCTGTCTGCAGAGGCCTTCTATCTCTCTGGAATCTTGGCGTAAGTACCACTAAGCAGTTTTATTATGTTGTAAATATGTTTCATTTCCTTTTATATGTTTCACATAAAAAATTTCTGCTTGTCTCAACAACATGTTTGATGGTGCAGAAAGATACACTAATGTTTATCTTTATGGTATTTTCCTTTTTATAAGCTTTTGATTTACTAGCTTTCACATTTTTCTTTACAAAGGGGACTAGATAACTGCTACTTTTTTTTATTGTATAACAGATGTTTAATCAATGTAACCAATAAATGCAACAACCCATGGCAATAAACAGGACAATATATGTACTGTATATGCAAAAGGCTGGAAAAAGGATCTAAAAGTTCACCCACATTTTTGTAGTAGGTAGGGCAGTCAGTATATGAGATTTTAAGCATGTGGTGCATGCAGTATGGTTGCATAACCAACTGCAATTACAGTATGTGTCAAGTAACAAAGATTGCATCATCAGCATTCATGTATACAGTCAGAAAAATACATCACAGTATTTCATAATACATCACTGATGTGTTTCTAGCCACAATAGTAGAGTAACATTGCAACCAATGGTGAAGCCACAGTACAGTTACAGCATACCTCCCAACATTTTAAGATAGGAATGAGGGACACCTACTAACAAACATATGCAGGCATAGGACACGCCCCCGCCCCACCCCTTAAAGGAGAATTAACCCCAAAAAAGTGGAATTAAACCCACAAGTGCTTTTTTTTTTTTTACGCCTACTATTCCTTTATAGTGGCTTTTAAAATTTACAAATGCAGCAATTTAGAAATTGGATGAAAGGTTTAGCACTGGGAAACACTTTTTGAAAGATAAAAAAGTCCTTTTTTATATACAACTATATGGATCAGACCAAAATGAGGGACAAATGAGGAGGAAAGAGGGACAGAGGGACAGAGGGACATTGTTTCAAATCAGGGACAGTAGCTACCAAATCAGAGAGAGTTGGGAGCTATGGGTGAAGCGCTACATGTAAACTGCCTAGTACAAATCTGGGAAAGAACCCTTAGCACTTGCATAAGAAATACAATCGGACTGGTTAAGCACTTTCAAGAAACCAGGCCTGAAAAAGGTGTAGAGAGTCAAGTGGATGACTTCTCGAGCACACTTAAAAAAAATGCACAGTTCACTTTACACACATTTACACATATTTAAGTAAATATTAAATAGAATATCTGTCTTGACTAGACATGAGTGAGACTGGACAAGTTTGCTTACCTGAAATTGCTATACATTTTTCAGAATTTTTGGACAAAATTTGGTCTATTGGCAAAAGGTATTGGAGTCCGTTTAGAAGGCATAATTATGGTGGATTTAAGGTGTTTTAGGTGTTTGTACGGCCTTTAAATTGCTGTCGTTATGTGAATCAGATGTGGTTCAAAATGCATTTGATTCGCATATATGTGAATAGAACCTAATAGTAATTGATTTTGTAAAAAATAATAAATTGTAAAATATAAAATAGCAAAAATAATCGAATAAAATGAAAAAAACTACTGACACAGTCCACGCCACCTATCAGTGCCGCATAATAATGCCACTATCACATGACATTAAAAAAAAGTATCGGTATTGGCGGTACTTGAAAAAAAGTATTGGTACTTGTACTCGGTCTTAAAAAAGTGGTATCGGTGTTCAATGTGAATGAGTACAGTGCCTTGGAAAGGTATTCATACCCCTTGAAATTTTCCACATTTTGTCATGTTACAACCAAAAACATAAATGTATTTTATTGGTATTTTATGTGATAGACCAACACAAGGAGCACATAATTGTGAAGTGGTAGGAAAAGAATAAATGGTTTTAAAACTTTTTTACAAATAAATATCTGAAAAGTGCGGTGTGCATTTGTATTCAGCCCCCTTTACTCTGATACCCCTATTGAAAATCTAGTGGAACAATTGCCTTCAGAAGTCACCTAATTAATAGAGTCCACCTGTAGGTAATTTAAAGTGGATACAAACCCGATTCATGAAATTTGAGCTGGGCACATATATCTGCAGTGTTTTTTTTATTATCTCTGTTCAAAGCCCTAAGTCCCGTGGCTTTCTCCTGCTCCGTTCTTCTGCATAACTTCTGACAAGTTTTTTCCGACAATTGTGATAAAACCCAGCTGTATTTTGTGTCAGGGTGGGTGCTATAAATAGATTAGCTGGGAGCTGATCTATTCACAGCACAGCTCCGCAAGTCTCTGCTTATGTGGAGGGGGGAGTGTACCTTTCTTCCAATCAGCAGTCTCACAGTGTATGGCAAAAATCCACACCTACAGGTGAATCAAGAAGAGAAAATTCTAACAGGACATGCACTTTCTAAACAGTATATCAAGCTGTATCATCTGAGGCTGTTCACTTCACTGGGTCTATGTAAAAGGTTTACATCCACTTAAAATCTCAGTATAAAGCTGTTCTGTGAAGCCCTCAAAGGTGTGTTAGAGAACCTTAGTGAATAAACAGCATCATGAAGGCTAAGGGACACACCAGACAGGTCAGGGATAAAGTTGTGGAGACATTTAAAGCAGGGATAGATCATAAAAAAAATATCCCAAGCTTTGAACATCTCACAAAGTACTGTTCAATCCCTCACCCAAAAATGGAAAGAGTATGGCCCAACTGAAAACCTACCAAGTCATGGCCATCCACCTAAACTGACAGGCCAGGCAAGGAGAGCATTAATCAGAGAAGCAGCCAAGAGGCCTATAGTAACTCTGGATGAGCTGCAAAGATCCAGAGCTCAGGTGGGAGAATCTGTCCACAGGACAACTATTAGTCGTGCACTCCACTAATCTGGCCTTTATGGAAGAGTGGCAAGAAGAAAGCCATTGTTGAAAAAACCATAAGAAGTCCCGTTTGCAGTTTTTGATAAGCCATGTGGGAGACTTAGCAAACATGTGGAAGATGGTGCTCTGGTCAAATGAGACCTAAATTTAACTTTTTGGACTAAATGCCAAAAGCTATGTGTGGCAGGAAAACACTGCACATCACCCTGAACACACCATCTCCACCGTGAAACATGGTGTTGGCAGCATTATGTTCTGGGTAGGCTTTTCTTCAGCAGGGACAGGGAAGCTGGTCAGAGTTGATGGGAAGACGGATGGAGCCAAATATAGGGCAAACGTAAAAGGAAACGTGTTACAGTCTGCAAAACTGGGGCAGAGGTTCACCTTCCAGTAGGACAACAACCCTAAACATACAGCCAGAGCTACAATGGAATGGTTTAGATCAAAGCATATTCATGTGTTAGAATGGCCCAGTGAAAGTCCAGATCTAAAACCAATTGAGAATCTGTAGCAAGACTTGAAAATTGCTGTTCACAGAGGCTCTCCATCCAATCTGACAGAGCTTGAGTTTTTTTGCAAAGAGGAATGGGGAAAAAAATTCACTCTCTAGATGTGCAAAGCTGGTAGAGACTTCCCCAAAAAGGCTTGCAGCTGTAATTGCAATATATTGACTCGGGGGGCCGAATACAAATGCATGTCACACTTTTCACACATTTATTTGTAAAGAATTTGGAAAATCATTTATCATTTTCCTTCCACCTCACAATTATGTGCCACTTTGTGTTGGTCTATCACATAAAATCCCAATAAAATACATTTACGTTTTTGGTTGTAACATGAATAAATGGGGAAAATTTCAAGGGGTACGAATACTTTTCAATAGTGTTGAGCGAACCCGAACTGCAAAGTTTGGGCTCGTACCGAACTTTTGGGTTTTTGTGTCCTGAATCCGAACCTGAACAATTGACTGTATGTTCGGGTTCGGGTCCGGTGTTCAGCAACGTAATGGTGCATTTTAAAAAGCCCTGCAGCAGCCAATCAACATTTGTTTAACTGGTGTGCTCTTAGAAGCCATCACAGCCATGCCTACTAATGGCATGGCTGTGATTGGCCAGTGCAGCATGTGACCCAGCCTCTATTTAAGCTAGAGGCACACAGCACAGCACGTCACTCTGCTTTAGACAGTGTAGGGACAGGTTCCTGGCTGCTGTGAGGGAGAGAATTACATGATAGGAGTCCTGATTCTGAAATCTATTCTAATTAGTCAGCGATTTTACACTGCACTAAGAGAAAAGATAGACAGTGTAGGGCAAGGTTCCTGTTGGTGCTTTGAGGGAGAGAGAATTATGTAGGAGTCCAGATTCAGAAATCTATTCTAATAACTCGGCGATCTACATAGATTTACCTGGTTGGGTTGCAGTGCACAGTCTTTTTACACTGCCATGAGCCCAGTGGCAGAGAAAATCTAACTTTTATCTGCAAACTCAGTGCACCAGCACTGCATATGTTACTGTGACATACACCCGGTACATACTCTGGGTGTATTCTGCTATTGCAAAAACACCCATTTAGTGTCAAAAAAAAAAAAAAAAACTTTGCAGTGTTTTCTGCATATGTGGAGGCATGTGTTACACACACAATTTATATTTTTTTCTTCTATTGTGCTATTCTAAAAAAAAAAATTAGGGCAAAAATATTTTTTTTTGCATAGCATTTTCGCCATTTCTGCAGCTCTAAGATACACGTTTACATACTCTGGATGTATTCTGCTATTGCAAAAACACCCATTTAGTGCAAAAAAATAAAACTTTGCAGTTTTTTCTGCATATGTGGATATGTGGACAATTTAAATAATTTTCCTCTATTGTGCTATTCAAAAAAAACATTTTAGGGCAAAAACTATTTTTTTGAATAGCATTTTTGCCATTTCTGCAGCTCTAAGATACACGTTTACATACTCTGGGTATATTCTGCTATTGCAAAAACACCCATTTAGTGCAAAAAAAAAACTTTGCAGTGTTTTCTGCATATGTGGAGATGCGTGTTACAAAATGTATATATTTTTCTTCTATTGTGCTATTCAAAAAAACTGAAAATTTATATCAAATACTTACCATAATTTTCCTTTCCTGGCGGACTCCATGGCAGCCTATGTATGGGTTAATCCCGCCTCTCATACCTCATAGGACCCCACTCCCATAAATCTTTTCTCCTAATCAGCGACTGTGTTCCATAACTTAGCCTACTCTAGCAAATGGGAGGGAACTCCTGCTGCCATGGAGTCCATCAGGAAATGAAAATTACGGTAAGTATTTGGTATAAATTTTCTGTTTTCCTGACAGACTCCATGGCAGCCTACGTATGGGAAATAACTAGCCATACACACCCGGGTGGGCACAAATTGCTGGTTCAACAAAAGGAAGCTTTAATTAGCACTGTTCAAACAGATAGAACATTTAAACCGAAATTAACAGAAGAAAGAGTCGCTGGCTCAATACCATAGTGCTTCATGAAAGTATTTATCGATGACCATGAGGGTGCCTTGCAGATTACTTCTGCTGACATGTGTCGGAAAGCTGCCCATGACGTCGATATACCTCTGGTAGACTGAGCAGTCACGGCCTCCGGAGGAGCCTGTCCCTTAGCCTCATACGCCCTTTGAATAGTCTGTACGATCCAGCCCGCAATGGTTCTAGAGGAAGCACGCAATCCCCTGTTTTACCTGTAAAAATAGACAAACAGATGATCTGACTTCCTGAAAGATGCTGTAACTTCCAAGTAGTACTTCAAAACTTCCCCAACATCCAGAGCCACTGAAGAATCAACTTACTGAAAAGTTGGAAGAACAATCTCTTAATTCTCGTGGAATACCGATGTCACTTTAGGATTTGATCCTAACATTGGGATCAGGACCACTTGATCTGGGAAGAAGGTAAGGAAGGGCTCCTTAGAACCCAAGGCACTAATCTCTGAATCTCTCTTAGCCGATGTAATGCTGTTTTAAGAGAAATGTCTTTCATAGATAGCTAATCCACTTGTTGAAAAGATTCTCTTGAGAGGAAATCCAAAACAAGGGGAAGATCCCATTTGGAGAACCTTGGCTTTCTCTGAGGCCTAAGTCTTGATGCACCTCTAAATAATTGCCTGGTAAGAGGATGTTTTGCCCAAGAGATACCAGTAAAGGCAGAGATTGCGGAAACCTGGACCCGCAGAGGACTTACAGACAATGGCAGATCCAAACCCGATTGGAGAAAACCTAAAACATCCTTTATTTTTGGGTTGTTACAAGAACCACTAGAAGATAAGACATAGTCCATAAATTTAGACCAGATTCTCTGATACACTTTATTCGTACCCTGTTTTCTGGCATTTAAGAAGGTAGCCAATGCTGAACTTGGGCATCCCAACCCCTCCAGCCTCTTCCTCTCAACCACCAGACCATCAGATGAAGATGAGATGGGCAGGGATGAAGAGATGTTCCCTGTAGAAGAAGATCCGGTCTGGAAGGTAGCGGAACTGGGTTCCGGTAACTCAGTTGTAACAGGAGAGGAAACCATGGCCTGTTGGGCCAATATGGGATGATTGCCACTATCTCGGCTACTTCCTGTCTGAGCCTCGAAAGAAACCGAAGAATGACCGGGACTGGAGGAAAGGCATACGCCTTGTGGAATCTCCACTGATCCGTGAGAGCATCTAATCCGATGCCGTCAGGTTCGTCTGGGCCCAAGACATGATTGGACTCACCTCCTTCAGAAGGGAGAGACTGCTAGTGCCCCCTTTTCTCTTGATATACAATACCGATGTCGTATTGTCAAACCTCATGAGGACTGAGGTCCCCGATGTCAGAAGGAGGAAAGCCCGAAGGGCCTGGAAGGCAGCTTGAAGCTCCAATACATTTGAAACCACCCCCTGAGGTGGAAAATCCCACCTGCTCTGGGCTACTTCTGACAGACAAGGAGCGCCCCAGCCCCTGTTGCTGGCATCTGTTGTTACTGTTATCCAAGCCACTGGAGCTATCGAATGGCAGTTGAGAAGATTCTTCCATTGCAACCACCAGGGGAGACTTTCCCGCATAGTAGGAGTTATTCGAATCAGGTGATCTTGCAACTCCGGATTCCACTGTTGAAGGAAACCCTTTTGAAAAGGTTGCATCCTCCATTGCGCCCACTTCACCATAGGAGCTGTGGCTACTATGGTGCCTATTATCCTGAGGCACTGAGAAGCCCTGAGAATGGAAGCTGACATTGCCAGATGAATTCTGTCTCGGACTATCAAAAGATCTTTTCCAGAGGGAGAGAGATCGTGCTCTTCGCAGTGTCGAACTGTGTCCCGAGAAACACTAGAGACTGTGTTGGCTCCAGGTGACTTTTCTCCCTGTTCAACCGAACCCTATCAGGGTAGAGATGACTTGATCTCGGTGCGACAGCAACTGCTCCTTGTCCTGTGACAGCAGGAGTAGGTCGTCCAAATAATGATGTAATCGGACACCTTTGATTCTGATCAAGGCGACCACCGCCAGTAAGAGCTTTAAAAACACCCGTGGCGATCTTGTAAACCTGAACGGGAGACATATGAACTGGAGATGTCTTTGGTCCACTGAAAATCTGAGATATTTCTGGAAGTCCTTCGTGATTGGGACGTGAAAGTATGCGTCTTTCAGATCTGTTGAAACTAACCAATCGCCTGTTTGTATTGTCGGTCGTATAGTCAATAATGTTTCCATCTTGAATTTCTCCTTTTTTATAAAGGAATTCAGGTAAGTCAAGTCGAGTCCAAGACCCGCTCCTTTTGAGGATCATAAAAAGAGGGGAATATATCCCTTGAAATTTTTCCTCTGTTGGGACAAAAATGGCCGCACCTTGAGCAATAAGGGAATCCGTGTAAGCCAGAAGAACTTCCCTCTTTTCTTCTGAATGAGGAAGACCCGTGGGAACAAAGCGATGTATGGGTGGACTGCTGAACACGCAGGCATGCCCTAGGGAAACTGTTTTGATGACCCAAAAGTCCTGTATCGAGGCTGCCCAGACATGGCAGAAACAGAGTAGACGGGCCCCTACCTGCTCCGCCTGGACAGGTCCTATATCAAAAAGATTTAACAGCTTCTCGACTCCCGGAAGATATTGTTTTCGAAGGCTTCTGACCAGAGGGCTAGTTTCTCCTCCAGTTCTTCCTAAATTCACGACCCGGCCTGTAACGGCGTGCATCCCTAGCACGTTCCGGATCTTGTCTGGCTTGGGTCCTCTTCTGACCTAAAGGCCGGCGATCCTGAGGTAAGAACCCAGACTTCCCCCCGGTAGCACGTGTGATGGCTGAATCAAGCTTATTCCCAAAGAGGGAGGCGCCCTCAAAGGGAATTTTGCATCAAGCCTGTTTAGAGGCCGGATCCGCCACCCAAGGGCATAACCATAAGGCCCGTTTAGCTGCAACAGAAGACAGCATGACACGTGCTACTAGACTAATAATGTCCAGAGATGCCTCACCCAGAAACGCTGACGCCATCTTCCTCTCATGTATTGGAGAATTCTTGAATGCATCCTCGGAAATGCTTCTCAAAGTCGCACCCATATAATCAGTCTAGCACTCCATAGCTTTAGATAATGCTGCCAATGCCAATGCTGGCTTACAGTCCATCCCGGCCGTAATATAGATACGCTTCAAATCTATATTGATTTTCCTTTCAAGACCATCCTTAATAGAGACGGTGTCTTCCAGAGGGAGCGTGACATGTCTCACCAGCCTCATCAAAGCCGCATCAATAAGAGGAGCAGACCTCCTCACCCTTAAATGGGTACATTCTTGCTACTTTGGAGATCAAAAAATTCTTCCTCTTGTCCTTACTCCATTCATCCGAGATGATTTCACCTAGTTCCCCCAAAAAGGGAAAATTTGAGCGCTCTTTTTTAAGATGCTTAAAGTACTTCCTCTGTTTAGCGGGTTCTTCCACTGGCTCCTCCCATCTTAGTGCGTCTTTGACTGCTCTGACCAGATGAGGAACCAGGGAAAAAATCAAACCCTGCATTAGGATCATCCACTTCAGCTTCACTGTCAGAGGAACCACTGAAGGAAAAACTGTCACGGGAGGGACCCGGCACCTCAAAGTCTTCCATCTCAACCACTGAGTTTGGCACAGAGGGAGGAACGTCCGCATGCGTGGAATCTGATTTACTCAAAGATTCTTGAACCACCTTTCTGACCAAAGCCTCCACTTGCTGGTCTTTAGCATTTCTTTCTTTTGTGGCTCGAGAAAAAACATAAATCGCATAGCGATTTGTTTTCTGGAACTTTAGCTCTGCAACCCCAACAGGATTTTCCTTCCGAGCGACCAGAATGGTGGTGGGAATAGTGCCGAGACCCGGACTTTGACTTGTCAGAGCAGTGTCTGGAAAAGGACTTATGACGTCCCAAATTTTATCTTGAATGGCCACGATGTGACCCAGACTGAGCATTATCTTCGCATGCTGATGAACGAAGATCCGGTACGGAAGGGCTAAAATAAATGATAATTTTTTTACTACCCCCAAACCAACCCAACAAACAGGCAGAAAGGAACAATAAAATTCCATCCTACCTGCGGCGCAAGGGCTGGCCACAAAGGGGCAAAGAGACATCCATAGTAATAGATTCAGACAAGCTGGAACTAAGTCAATAGCAAAAAGATAAATTATTGAATGACACAAAACCATCTAGTGTTCAGAATCAATCAGCCAATACAGAGTTAATTCAGCAAGGATTAAGCATAAAAACTCTTACCCCAGAATTCCACAGAGCAAGTAGTGAATTTTGCTCTTTTTTTTTGCTAAGGTGAAGCAGCAAACCTGTCTGAATCTGACAGGTTTTTAAAACTGCTGCCAGATGACATCATGAGCGGGCAGGGTCGTCTCTATGGCGCTCGCGTGCATGTGCAGTCTCCACCACATGAACCATACTGCGCTAGTGTAAAACCAAGCCTCAATCTCAACCGAGGCTTGCAGCTGTGCAATTACAGGAACAGAGCGGCGAGCTGGAACGCATATGCGCTCCAGCCGCCATCCCACACCAAACGATCGGCACAGGACACAGAGAAAAAACATACACATACATTTTCGCTATTTCTGCAGCTCTAAGATACATACTCTGGGTGTATTCTGCTATTGCAAAAACACCCATTTAGTGCAAAAAAAAAAAAAACTTTGCAGTGTTTTCTGCATATATGGAGGTGTGTGTTACACAATTTATATACTTTTCTTCTATTGTGCTATTCAAAAAAATTTTTTTAGGCCAAAAACATTTCTTTTGAATAGCATTTTCGCCATTTCTGAAGCTCTAAGATACACGTTTACATACTCTGGGTGTATTCCTCTATTGCAAAAACACCCATTTAGGGCAAGATCCTAAATTTGGAAAATATGAGGAGAACGTCAAAGAAGGGACGTGGCTCCGGTCGTGGTGCTGCTGGTGGAGCTCCTGTTGCAGGGAGAGGATGTGGTGGATCTGTGCCAGCTACACGCACAAGGGAAACACCTTCCTCTGGTGTGAATAGACGACAGAGCCTGCAGCGGTATTTGGTCGGGCCTAATGCGGCTGTACGAATGTTGAGGCCAGGACAAGTACAGGCGATAGTAGATTGGGTTGCTGACAGTGCCTCTGGTTCCTTGACATTGTCTCTCACCCAGTCTCATGATGAAAGATCAGAGTTGGCACCTGCAGCCGATGTCCATCAGTCTTTCATATCACCCCCTTGCAAATAAGCCAGCAGTCTCTTCTGCTTTTTGATGACTCTGTTAGCAGGGTTTCCCAGGGCCATCCACCTAGCCCGGACCCAGAAGTGGAAGAGATTGAGTGCACTGATGCCCAACCACTTATGTTTGAAGATGAGTACATGGGAGGACCATCGCAGCACGTCTCGGATGATGACGAAACACAGGCGCCAACTGCTGCTGCTTTTGCAATTGTGCAGACCGACAAGGAGGGCAGGGGTGAAGACTGGGTGGAAGATAATGTGGAGGACGATGAGGTCCTGGACCCCACTCAGAATCATCGTCATGCTGGTGACCAGTGTAGTTCGGAGGAAGAGACAGTGGTCGCACAGAGCCACCAGCACAGCAGAAGAGGGAGCAGGGTGCAAAAGTGGAGCGTCCATCCCCTAGACAGTACGCCTGCTACTGCCCAACACAACAAGGGACCAAGCACACCAAAGCCAGGTCCAAGGAGTTCCATAGCGTAGCAGTTTTTCAGACAATGTGCTGATGACAAGACACGAGCGGTTTGCATGCTGTGCAATCAGAGCCTGAAGCGAGGCATAAACGTTCTCAACCTGAGCGCAACCTGCATGACCAGGCATCTAAGTGCAAAGCACGAGCTGCAGTGGAGTAGACACCTCAAAAACCAAGAAAGGTCTCTGGCTCCTCCTGCTTCCTCTTCTGCTGTGGTCTCGGCCTCTTCATCCACCTCTGTAGTGACAGTGGCACCTGCCAACCCGCAAACAGAGGATCTGCCAGCAACACTACCACCTGGGTCACCAACCATCTCCACAATGTCCCATGGAAGTGTCCAGCTCTCTATCTCCCAAACACTGGAGCGGAAGAGGAAGTACCCCCCTAGGCACCTGCGATCCCTGTCCCTTAATGCCAGCATTTCAAAATTCCTCGCCTTTGAAATGCTGTCATTCCATCTGGTGGAGACGCAGAGTTTTAAAAGCCTGATGGCATTGGCTGTCCCACAGTACGTCGTGCCTAGCCGCCACTACTTTTCCAGACGAGCCATCCCTTTCCTGCACAACCAAGTTGGGGACAAAATCAGGTGTGCACTACGCAACGCCATCTGTGGCAAGGTCCACCTAACTACGGCTGTGTGGACCAGTAAGCACGGTCAGGGACGTTATATCTCCCTAACAGCACACTGGGTAAATGCAGTGGCGGCTGGGCCTGAGGCAGATAGCAGTTTGGCGCATGTCCTTCCACCACCTGAGGATTGCAGGGCGCTTCAGTTTGCCTCCTGTTGATAACTCCTCCTACTCCGCTTCCTCATCCTCTACCCCCTCCTCATTCAGTCAGCCTAACACCTTCATCACCAACTTCAGCACAGCCAGGGAGTTTTAAAACTTTCCTGTTTGGGGGGAAAACCCCACACCGCACAGGAGTTGTGGAGGGACATGGAACAACAGACTGATGAGTGGTTGGTGGCAGTGAGCCTCAAGCCCGACCTGGTGGTGTGCGATAATGGGCGAAATCTCATAGCAGCTCTGGGCCTAGCCAGTTTGAAGCACATCCCTTGCCTTGCGCATGTGCTGAACTTGGTGGTCCAGAGGTTCCTTAAAAATTACCCCCATATGCCAGAGCTGCTGCAGAAAGTGCGCACTTTCAGTGTTCTCACCCTGCTGCTGCTCGCCTGTCAGCGCTGCAGTGTAACTTCAGCCTTTCCGCTCACCGCCTCATATGTGACGTGCCCACAAGGTGGAACTCCACCTTGCACATGCTGGCCAGACTGTGCGAGCAGCAGCATGTGATAGAAGAGTTTCAGCTGCAGCACACACGCGTGAGTCACTCTGCGGAACAGCACCACTTCACCACCAATAACTGGGCCTCCATGTGAGACCTGTGTGCCTTGCTGCTCTGTTTTAAGTACTCCACCAACATGGCCAGTGCCGATGACGCCATTCTCAGAGTTACTATCCCAGTTCTATGCCTCCTTGATAGAACGCTTCGGGCGATGATGGAAGAGGATATGGCACAGAAGAAGGAAGAGGGATCATTTGCAAGGCTTTCAGGGCAGTCATTCACAGTCATTCACAGTCATTCACAAGTGGCTATGAGGGTGGGTTCCTGCACCAACAAACGCCAGGTACACAATTGTCCGGCAGCAAGGGTACAGTTCTGGAGGATGACGAGGTGGAGGATGAGGAGGAGGAGATGGAGGAGGAGGATCCATGTTCACAGCAGGGTGGCACCCAGACCAGCTCATGGCCATCACTAGTGCGTGCCTGGGGGGATACAGAAGACACAGACGATACACCTCCCACAGAGGACAGCTTTCGTGGCCTCTGGGCAGCCTGGCACACATAAGCGATTACATGCTGCAGTGTCTCCGCAAAGACCGGCGAGTTTCCCACATTCTAAATGGTGCTGATTACTGGGTGGCCACCTTGCTGGATCCCCGTTACAAGGACAACTTACCATCCTTAATTCCCTCACTGGAGCGTGATCGTAAGATGCGCGAGTACAAGCGCACGCTGGTAGATGCGCTGCTGGTGGCATTCCCACCTGACAGCGGGGGTACGGTGGAAGCACAAGGCGAAACACAGCCAGGGCACCGCCAGCACCTCAGAAGGCAGGGTTAGCATGGCCAAAATGTGGAAAAGCTTTGTCAGCACGCCACAAGAACCAGCACCAACAGCTGTGATGGAACGTCTTAGCAGGAGGCAGCATTTCACCAACATAGTGGAGCAGTATGTGTGCACACGCTTACATGTACTGAATGACGGGTCTGCCCCCTTCAACTTTTGGGTCTCCAAATTGGGCACATCGCCTGAGCTTGCCCTTTAAGCCTTGGAGGTGCTGGCCTGACCTGCAGCCAGTGTATTATCTGAACGTGTATTTAGCACGGCAGGGGGCATTATCACAGACAAGCGCAGCCGCTTGTCCAGAGCCAATGTGGACAAGCTCACGTTCATTAAAATGAACCAGGCATGGATCCCACAGGATTTGTCCATACCATGTGCAGAATAGACATGTATACCGGTGTTCTGACAAAAACTGTCTGGCCATCGGATAGTGTCCGGCCCGAGGACAAGGAGATTCCGAAAATCTCGGAAGATGAACGGCGCCTGCTCCGTGAGTGCTGGTTCAAGCCCCACCATCCAAGTGGACATACAGTAGCACATAGTAACAGGTCCCCTCACAGGCTCGCTTCGCTCGCCGCACTTCGCTCGCCATGCTTTGGGCATGGCCTCGCTTCGCTCGGCTTGAACCTCGGATGGTGTGGCTTGAACCTGGACTCACCGCGCAGCGCCGTTCGTCTTCAGAGATTTTCGAAATCTCCTTGTCCTACATACTGAGCAAACGCAGTACAGGGCAGACACTATCCGACGAGGGACAGAATTCGACACATCACCGGCCTTACCCAGCCATTGTTGTATTTTTGAACCAATGTTGGCTACCTCGTCCTCCTCCACCGCTGCTTCCACCTACACCACCACATCCACCGCCACCTCAACCTCCTACTCCATATGGACCTCGTCTTCCTAGGTCAAGATTATAATTTTTTTTTTTTTTATTTCAAAGTATTTTATTTTCCCACTAGCTTATCCATTAAATTGAATATTTTTTTCCAGAAAGGGCGTATTTTGGGGCATTCCCACCATATGTGTGGCATTGTGCCATTGAGTTTCTGAGGTTCTTAAGATTCTGAGAAGAGGGCCTCCAGCAGGAAGTGAAGGGAATTCCTTGGGGACCTGATTGGAAGATTTTTGCAGAGCACTTGCCATGCTCTTAACAACATTTTGTCGCCATTTGCAGCCCTCTAGCCCTCCCCATTACTTTTTTAGAGACATTTTAGTCCTCAAAAGTTCGGGTCCCCGTTGGCTTCTATGGGGTTTGGGTTCGGAGTCAAGTTCGGGTCAAGTTCGGTCCCGAACCCAAACTTTTTTCCAAAGTTCATCTGAAACCGTCGAACCCGAACATCCAGGTGTCCACTCAACCCTACTTTTCAAGGTACTGTATAAACAAGAACATCAGGTGAATGTTCACCTGCATTTTATACTTTAGCACTGATTGCAAAGGACTACATAAAACTATTTTATTTCATGATGCTGTTCTTGGTATTTACCTAAGTACAGCTTTGTCATGTAATCTTATCTAATAATAACTGATGTGTATTTAATTTTGTAGTATAGATTGTTATTTTCCATACACTAAACATGTGCACATTTAAGTCTTTTCCCTTTTTCTTCTGCATGAACCCATGGTGATGTGCTCCTTTGATTTTACATTTGCTCATTGAATACTTCCATAGTAACATCTGATAAATCTCTTTTTAACTAAGTAATCCAACAAGAAAATGTAAATATTATTCCAGAAAAACAGCAACTTGGCCAAGTATGTTCCATAAATATATAGGTTAAGAAATCAATATTATAGTATTTAGAGATAGGTTCTTTACATTTTCCATATGAATATGGAATAATTATCTTTGTGTGTTCCCCAGTATGACAGCTTGTGCAATGACTATGAAGAAATATGTGGAAGAAAACATCTCCAAAAATTCAAGCACAACTATAAAATATTTTATGAAGATGTTGAGCAGCGTGAGCGAGACTCTTATATTTATTTTCATGGGCGTCAGCACAGTTGGAAAAAACCACGAATGGAACTGGGCTTTTGTCAGCTTCACTTTACTCTTTTGCCTGATATGGCGAGCTCTAAGTATGATGTTTAAAGGTTTTATTATTTATTACCGTTGCCCAGTGTCAAAAAAAGAGCTCCATATGTCCTAGTGTGAGATACGGTATATAACAAAAAAAAGTAGATGGGACTGTGTCATTTATAACTTTTTTACCGTGGGAAACTACAAATTGTACTTTTTTGCTTATTTCATATCAAAGGGGTTAATTTTCTATGATGCTTGAATTGTTATAATTTAATGTGATACTTTACTTAATAATAATGTTCAATTCCCAAATATACCTGCCACATAAGTGTGGGAATCATAATTTTTTCACCTGAAATAACTACAGGCATACCTCACTTTTAAGTACTCAATGGGGTTTATTTACTAAAGGTGGAAAGTTCAAAATCAGGCTCACTTCTGCATAGAAACCAATGAGCTTTTAACCTCAGCTTATTCAATTCAACTTTGGTAATAAAACCTGGAAGATCATTGGTTTCTATGCAGAAGTGAGACTGATTTTGCACTTTCCAGCTTTAGAAAATAGATCCCATTGTGTATTTAAAAGTGGGGTATGCCTGTATTTACATTAGAAAAATCCCCATCACTTAATCTGGTCAGCATGGAAAACTTAAGGTATAACTAAAGGCAAAACTTTTTTTTTCCATTTTGGATAGCTTAAAGGTAGATTAGAACATGTGTCGGGTTTTTATTGTTTTCTGTGCCCCTGTTATGGAGATTCCCTCTCTATTTGTCCTGTTTACTGTTGTCATTGAAAGTTAAAGTAAAATAAAATCACACATTTTGGGTTCTCCCCAGAAAAGTAATAGAGTGGAAATCTTCCAATCAGGGCACTAGTTGTGGGGACCTGGGGGTCCCCAAGGAATTCTCTTCACTTCCTGTTTGGCTATGGGACAGGAAGTGAAGGTAAATCTCCTCAATGGAACACAGATGGTGAAAAAAAATCTGTTGGGTTATAACCCTCCCTTGCTCTATGCAAAATGAAAAACAAAGATTTGCCTATAGTTCTACTTTAATTAAACTGTTCCTAATATTGAAAACAAAAGTTTTTTCTGTGCAAGTTTTAGTTGCAAAATGTAATGCTTTACTGACACACCAAGGCACCTCTTCAAAGTGTAATTCCTGACTTTAGACTATATGAGTGCCAAACCCAGGACATATACATAGCAATGACTAAATTGACAACAGGGCTATCACTTATGTAGCCCCATTCTTCTTAAAGAAACAACATCTCACCTAAAGTCATAGAACCTAACAATTGCCCTTACTTTAACTTTAGCCCCACATCAATTCCTTTCACCCTCTTCCTCTTCTTCAAAAAAACCAACGTATGGGTAGATATGCCACAGGCCCTGCCAAGAATCTAGGACCTGTCAGGGATCTGTGGCTCATCTGCATGGGATTTCATGGGACATTTCTGCACACATGTGCACATGCCATGAGTTTTTACTATATGGTCATTTTTGTGAATCACACTATATGTGCACATGCGCAGAAATTCCCCACACATGCATGGACATGCTGATACTGTTAACATATCTGCATAAGGCACTGAAACTTGTGTCCTCAGTATCACACTGCCTCCTGGGATGGCTATGATTTGGCCATATCAGCAGGCAGGGGGTCATGGCCTAGGCCAGACAGCAGGAAGTGCTAGTTTTCAACCTATAAAGCTACTATAGTTTGTAGAAATGTTATTTATTTATTTATTTATTTATTTTTCCTAGTTTACAAGAGGGAGGGAGAAGAACAAAAAAACAAATCGTTGGGTTAAATTTCACTTAAAGCAGAGTTCTGACAATTTTTTTAATTTAAGGACACTTAACTGTCCAGAGCTCCCGCAATATCGGCACCTGAAGCCGATCTATCCCTCAGCTGTCGGGTTCTGCCACCGATATCCTCGGTAGGGGAGTCAGGAAGTGGAGCCTTGTGGCTTCACTTCCTGGTTCCCTACTGCGCATGCGTGACACGAGCTGCATTATCCCACTGGTCCCTGCTTTGTTTCTGTGGGTGCCCCCCCACAGAAATCTATGCCCAGAAGTGGGAGCAAAATACCTGTATTAGAAAGGTATCTACTCCCCCCTCCCCCCTGAAAGGAGAAAACTGTGACACTGGAGGGGGGGGGGGGGGGGGGGCTGGAAAAGCAGAAGTTCCACTTTTGGTTGATACTACACTTTAAGTAGAATGTAGACATTTTAAGGAGCTATAACTTCTTTTGTAAGCTTTTTTATAAATAGATTTTTACAACATTTTAATAGCAACAGATGATAAAATACAACAGGATTTAGAACGAAATGCAAGAAATATCATATTTACATGAAAAGCATAAGGTAATACCCTTTTATAAATTAGCCAATGAGATATAGGTCAAATTATGGGGTTAATTTACTTAAGGTGAATAAGCTGTTTATGTTGCAAAAACATTTTTCAAGAGAATTTTCTCTAGATCTTATTGAATGTGGTACAATTTCACTTAGCAAAGAATACCCAATTAAGTGTAAGGTAAATAAATAAACAGCATTTGATTGGATGATGGAAGTCAGCATAGGTTCACCTCATTAACTTACAAAGTGCAATTTCCCATGTAAAAAGAGCAGTCTATTTTTCTTTAGTAAACCAACTATTATGTCCAAATAAAGGACATAATGCATGAGATGAAGCGCTTATAAACTGAATACAATAAGTGTAATAACTACTGGATAGCTACATTTTAGGACCTTCACCATAAAAAAAAAATTGGGGGATTGCTTAACTATCTAAAAAAAAATATAAAATAGGGAATTACCATGCTACTTTTTACAGAAGGATGCATTTATGTCTAGTTCTATTTACCCTGAGGTCAGTGTAAATGACCTAAAGATGGCATAATAGGCCACGTTGATAACCCCTAGTCCACCGTGTGCTAAACTTACAAATCTTCTGCTCCTCAGACAGGACAGCTGTCCAGTTTCAAGTGCTCAACATCTCCTTCAGCTCAGTCACTTATCACATCTCTAAAGTTTGGGACAGCCACAGGTGCACCCTCAAGGCTGAATTACTTCCTATCCATTAGGACAGCACCTTGTACCAATCTCCCAAAAGGTTAGACTCCTCAAACATGCAATCCTCTTGGGTCAAAACCCAGGGGATGCAGAAATTGGCACTTCCCCTATTCTCATGGGCAGGGGCCAAGAAAGCCCACAAAAGAGCTGGAAAAGGCGTTCCAAATATTTATCAATTCTCTAGCTCACAGAATTAAGGTTTTATGCACACTGGGCACTTGTCCAACTCTTATGAATGCCTTTTTCTGGTAGGAGAGAAGCAGTGTTAAAAACGCACCCAAAGCCACATTTAGACTCAATTAGATGTGTTCAGGCATGTCAAGTGTTTGGGCAGTCATTAATTTAATCTGACAAACTCTTAATTTATTTGGACCATTGAAATTAATAAACACTCAATCACTTAATGCGCCTTGCGTTTAGACACATTTACACATGTCGGGAGTTTTGTTATGCCCAAACGCTCTTCTCCTGAACACTATTGTGGTGCATTCAGATTTCTGCCCCTAAACGCTCCTGTCTCTAAACACCTGTAAACACATATGTGTGCATGAACATGTAGGCTAACATAGAGGGAGGCAGAAAAAAGTCTGTAAAAAAAAGTCTATAAAACTGTTTTTTCTTAGTACCTAAGGACTTAGAGAGGCTCCTTGGTAGATTGCCATCCCACTAAAGATTCAAAAGTCAGAAACTGTAAACGCAGTAAACAAGCTTTATTCACACACACACTAATTTGGGAAAGAGTACCCATTCACCTGCAAAGGAAAATAAAAACAGCATTTTTACTTGCACATGATGGGATAATAAAAGTCAAAAGAGCTTCTTCTTATTTACTAAGCTCTAGAGTCTAGAGCAACTGCACGTTGCAAAGTGCACAGTCTATTTGCCTTTAGTAAATCAGCCCATAATCTGCTCCCTGCAGATCACAAAATACATTCATAGCACTGCATTTAGCAAAATCCTTAGATATGTGTATTTTATTATTTATAATGGTTATTAATAATAATGATAATTACAATTAGTAGTAGTGGTAGTTGTAGTAGTAGTTGTAGTAGTAGTAGCATCTGATTATTTTTAATTTTGTGTTTCATACATTTCAGGTGTTTTTCTTCTTTTTCCGATAATAAATTGTTTCCGGACATACCCATTCACTTTTAAAGACCAATTAATCATTACATACAGCGGTTTACGAGGAGCCAGTAGTTTCTCACTTGTATTCTTGTTGCCTATTCTCTTATTTCCAAGGAAGAAATTATTCATAACGTCAACCATTGTAGTTATATACTTCACAGTGTTCATTAAGGTAAGACTGTTCTTGGAATGTGGGAAAAATAAATATTTGTTCATTGTGCAAATAGTTTATGCAGATACTATTTTTTATTGAAAAAGTATGGTTAGCAAATGTGCATTTAAATTTAGGGTCTCACTATTGGACCTTTGGTAAGATATCTGAATGTGAAAAGAATATCAAGGGAACAAACAGTCAATCAAGAAATTCATACTCGGGTAAGTGAGTTTTAATTTTACATGTTTTTATATTATTATATTTAAGTAAATGTATAACATGGCATTAAATGTAATTTAGTTTAAAAGAGAGTGAATTGTGCTTTAATCATATGAAAGTGCAGCCAAGCATTGCCTCCTAAGTGCAGGTTGCATGGCGTTAAGGTTGTTCAGCCCCCAAACCAGTACTGTCCTGTGCACAGATGGAGGTCTTAGGCCTACACTTCACATCCTCTTAGCCCTGGTGCACATAGCCCCCTCTTCCCCAGGAGGTTTTTCTTTTCATCTGGAATTCCGTGTAAATCAGCTCCACCACCTTTGGCTCAGGCTCTCTGCTCTCCGCTTACCATTATGACTTGTAAACACAAAAGTCTGGCTTCTACGTTTACAAGTGACAGCTTATCTCCCAACAGCTCCCACACATCTGATCTCCCGACCAGATCCCACTGAGTGCAGAAAGGGGACAAGGGAGATGCAGGTGCCTGTGGTGCAGTGTGGTCATGGGTAGGAGGGGGACATCACGTGGTAGGCTAATACTTCGTGATCTCCATTTTTCCCTGGTGCTTGTATACTGATACCCCTGCTCCCTGCTGGATGATCTCCCTGCAAGTGAGCGAGGCAGAGCTGTCTACAGTGTGTGGGGAGGTACTAGAGCCAGCTGGGTGCTTAAGCTTAATACAGCAGCAAAAGTAAGACTTGTGGAAGACAGCAGAGCTTTTAACGAGTGGAGGAGAAGAAGTGGAGGGGGGGGGGGGGGTTGCGTGCAGAGGACAGTGCTGAAAAGTATTGAAAGTGAGATGTGGATGGGGGATGCAGAGGTAAGCAGCTGTGGAAGAGTGCTGAACTCTGCACTCTGTGTGTAGCACACCCTGTACTCTACACTCTGCGTGTAGTGGACCCCTGTACTCTGAACCCTGTGTGTAGTGCACCCCTGAACTCTGCTCTCTGTATGTAATGCACTCCAAATTTTTAATGCCCCTTTACGACCTTTCCACTGTTAGTGAAATTTTGCCACGTCCACTGTTTGATGTGGTTTGGAGGATGTGTGTGTGGGGAGAAAATGTTTTGGGGGGTCATGGTTGAGTTCCTGCACCTATTCCCTGAAAAAAAAAGACCTGCCCAGGAGTATTCACACACTTGGTCCCCACTTTAGCTTCCAGGGCCCAGATGCCTAGGTTTGCACCAGTAATACACTAACAATATTCACATAATAAACTTCTTTACGTGCCGGTTCGATAGATGAAACACAACAGTCCATATAAGGGCATAGTTACACCTCAAATACTGACTTGAGGTCAGGCGGTATTGACATTGGTTCTCTTGTAGCTCTAAGCAGATGTAATTTTCCCTTTCTCATGCACTTCTAGGGCTGCAGGCTCCCTTAGCTGTCAGTTCATCTAGTAGAGAGAACAAGGGGATATACTTCAGCCCCTCTCTTGAAGGGGAGAGCATGGCCACCTCCAGCAGACCTTCCTTCTCTGTCTTTCTCCCAGCCAGAATGAACTCAGAGCCCCAGCTCCACCCCCTCTAAATACCCACAAAGTACTCCAACAGCAGGAGGAGCAACCCTTAAGGGGGCCTCTACTTATCTCCACTTGCCTACATACATTGATTTGAAAAGGTTCTTTAATGCAGATTCTTGGCATAAAATAAGTAGAGATTATAGAGTAATATGTATACAGAGAACTTACAAAATTTACAAATTTACAAATTTATGAACACTGACTACTGAATCACTTTACAATGTCCTTGCTGAATTCTGTTTTAGAACTTTAGGGCTCAATTGTGCTTACCTAATCTTCTGCTAAGCTATGAAATCTGCCAACCCATTTTCCTCTTTTGTCCTCTCTGTGTCTGTCTCAATCTCTGTCTTTTTTATGTTTTCACCTACAGTATCTCACAAAAGTGGGCACACCCCTCCAGGGCTTTTTTTCTAAGATAATAGATGCAGAAACACAACCATGCCCTGCACACACCCTGGGCACCTGCATCCCCCTCCTCCCCATCATGCACTCAGTGGGAGCCACTCAGGAGGTCAGATCTGAGGGAGCCAAGCTGTCACTTACAACTGACAGCTTGGCTGCCACAGAGCGATAGTGGTGTGCAGGGAGCAGAGGGCCTGAGCTGGAGGTGGTGAAACTGAGTTCCACCAAGTTCCAGCTGAAAAAAAGCCCTGCACCCCTCACATTTTTGTAAATATTTATTTATGTAACAACACTGAAGAAATTACACTTTGCTACCAGGTAAAGTAATGAGTGTACAGCTTGTATAACAATGTAAATTTGGTGTCTCCTCAAAATAACTCAACACAGCCATTAATGTCTAAACCGCTGGCAACAAAAGTGAGTATACCCCTAAGTGCAAATGTCAAAATTGGGCCCAATTAGCCATTCTCCCTCCCAGTATCAAGTGACTTGTTAGTGTTGCAAGGTCTCAGGTGTAAATGGGGAGCATTAGTGTGGTTTAACAGGAACGGGCCTCACCATGGTCAACCAAAGAAGTTGAGTGCACATGCTGAGCATCATGTCCAGAGGTTGTCTTTGGGAAATAGACGTATGAGTACTGCCAGCATTGCTGCAGAGGTTGAAGGGGTGAGGGGGTCAGCCTGTCAGCGATCAGACCATACGCATCACACTGCATCCCATTTGTCTGCATGGCTGTCGTCCAAGAAGGAAGCCTCTTCTAAACATGTTGCACAAGAAAGCCTGCAAACAGTTTGCTGAAGCTTAGCAGACTAAGGACATGGATTACTGATGAGACCAAGATAAACTTATTTGGTTCAGATGGTGTCAAGTTTGTGTGGCGTCAAAGGGTGAGGACTACAAATACAAGTGTGTCTTGCCAACAGTCAAGCATAGTGGTGGGAGTGTCATGGTCTGGGGCTGCATGAGTGCTGCCGACACTGGGGAGCTACAGTTTATTGACAGGGACCATGAATGCCAACATGTACTGTGACATACTGAAGCAAAGCATGATCCCCTCTCTTAGGAGACTGTGCCACAGGACAGCATTACAACATGATAACGACCCCAAACACACCTCCAAGATGACCATTGCCTTGCTAAAGAAGCTGAGGGTAAAGGTAATGGACTGGCCAAGCATGTATCCAGACCTAAACCCTATTGAGCATCTGTGGGGCATACTCAAATGGAAGGTGGAGGAGCGCAAGGTCTCTAACATCCACCTACTCTGTGATGTCATCAAGAGGACTCCAGGACTCTAGTGACAACCTAGTGAATTCCATGCCCAAGAGGGTTAAGGCAGTGCTGGAAAATAATGGTGACCAGGACCGTTTTTAAGGCAGGGCAAAAGGGGCAACTGCCCTCGGACCATCATTGTAGTGAGGCCCAAAGCAGCTGCCTCATACTTGCCAACTATCCTAGTTTAAATTCCCTTATTCCTTGAAGTTTTAGTCCCGTGCTGTGTCCCAATGTCTCAGTGTAAACTTCTGTTGCTGCTGCCCAGCTCTGCCCTATTGCCATGTTCAGATGACTCACCTGCAGCCCCTGTGTTTACATGCAAATAATCTGCATTGATATGTAAATAGTGGTGGCAAAATATTTAAATAGTTGTGGACCACGGCATTGATATGTAAATAAAGGTAGCATTCATAAGTATATCATGTCCCCCTGAGGTCCCATCCACCATCACTTCTGCTGAATGCTGCCCACTGGGTAGGTAAAGGAGCATGCTTTAAAGTCCTGCCTACAACTTTCATCATTAAGCCTAACATCAGCCTGTTCTGCAAAAGTAAGCAAATTGTAGATGGAACCCGTCTTTAAAATAATATGGGGCCACAACACCCTGAATTTTGGTGCATGTGAATACGCAGGCAGGCAGTGCAGAGATGATGTGTTGTAACCTTTAGCAAACAATCAGTGAGCAGTAATAATGTGCAGTAATCTCTAACAACCAATTAGTGACTGGTATAGATGTTCCTTAAGTAACCTCTAGCAATCAATAAGTGAGCAGTATTGATGTACAGTAATCTCTAGCAACCAATCAACAAGAAGAAGTCATGTGCTGTAACCTCAACAAAATAACAGTGAGCCATAATGTGTGCTGTAACCTCTAGCAGCCAGTCAGTGAGAGGTAATGATACACTGTAACCTCTGGCAACCAATCGCAATCGCTGTCTGATCTGATTCAGTAAACTGGTTTTGAGTCTAGCTGCTATTTATTGTATGTCTCAAAGCATGTGCAGAGTGAAATTGCATGAAAAAGGGGGCCCAAGAAAATGTGTGCCCAGGTTCCAGTCAATATTAAAGATGGCCCTGATGGTGGCCACACAAAATATTTACACTTTGGGCCCAATTTTGACATTTTCACTTAGGAGTGTACTCACGTTTGTCACCAGCGGTTTAGACATTAATGGCTGTGTAAGTAGTATTTTTACCTTTAAATAAAATCTAATAAAAGGAAAAAATAGTGGCCCTTATAATATAAATATCTCTTCAATGTGACTACAAAAGGATATATATATATATATATATATATATATATATATATATATACTAAATAAACAATTTTTATCACCCTGTGACAAGTGAGCCAAATAAATGTGCCAAAAAAATCATATGTAAAAATAAAAGCAAAAAAAGTTCATAAAGTATCCAAAATGTCCGTTCAACTGTAGTGTCTTCTTATTCCATCCACCTCACCAAAAGTGATAAGTGACTCCTTTCCCTTAAGAAATGCACTCACCGACTCCCAATGCCTGCACTTTCGTGCCAGGCTATAAGCACTTCGAAACCACACATCAAGTAATAAATCGATAATCCAATATTCCAATGTATATATTCAGATCACTCCACATGTAAAATAATAAAGGTGCTCAAACAGTGTAAAACAGTATGAACCACTTTATTGCAAACACAAAAAACTTCAACCTTTACACTCACATTCTGAAAATCCAAAGCCAGCAAAACAATTCAAAGGCACAGCAAGCTTCTCTACTGAATAGCACAATGTTGGACTGCGGTCACGGTGGACCCGAGGTGTGTAAGCGTGTTATCTTATCTCTCACCCCCTCCTCGGTGTCCAGACACAGTTTTGTATCACCACTTCCTAATTCGGCCGAGGAGAGGAATGGGTGAAGATGGCTAAATATGTGTAATTGTGGTCTGAACTGAAATGAGGCTTCAGGATGTATATTCATGCTAGTAGTACTCTGTGCCAAAGTTCCGTAAGTATGTCAAACGTGATATAAAGAAATGTGAAGTTGCAGTAAAGTACAGTAAAGTGCTGAAAATGCAGAGTGTGGGCATTCTTTTATTTCAAATGTTTTTTCTGTAGTGTTTCTGCCTGTAACTCAGAGAAGCCCTAGCTATTTCATCTAACTAATATCACCACAACATATATTTAGTTTATATAGTTAATATATATTAAGTTTAGTGCGGCAGTAGATGATTTTCAATATTACAACATATGTTGTTAAGGAAAAAGCCTGTAAAAATGAAGACACATTTTTAATGATATGTTTCAAATTTCATATTCTGATCTATTTCTCCAAACAGTTAATGGGTCACCTGAAGACAGGAATATCAGACATATGTGGCCTCTGGGGTCACTATCAGATGAAAGAAAAGTGGGTATTTGTCCTTTTCTATATGTCACTATTATAGTAAAAGAAAGCACAGCACAATGTATAAAATAACTTATTGTGACGGCTATGCAATGAATTAGAAACACAGACTAATAATAAGAAAATTGCGTAAGTCACTAATATGTGCAGTTACTGCCCTGAAGACTTACATTAGAAGCAACCTTTGAAGTGGTAGTAAACTGCATTTTTTCTATTTTTACCTACAGGTAAACTTATAATAAAGCTTAAAGAGGAAGTAAACCCTTCCAAACAACTTGGACCTATAGGTAAGCCTAGATTAAGGCTTACCTGTAGGTCCAAGCAATATCTCCTAAACCTATATGGTTTAGGAGATATTTGCCCGAAAATGGGCACCGCTGTCTACGGCGCATGCGCCGTAGACAGCGCCGCGCAGGCACACTAAATGCGGCAAATCCAAGAATGGATTTGCCAAATTTGTCGACTCCCGTGCGCATGCGCGGGAGTGACGTCATCGCGGCTTCGCCGTATGACAGCGGCGGAGCTGCGAGGCGCGACTCCCGTGCGCATGCGCGGGAGTGACGTCATCGCGGTTGCGCCACTGTGATTCGTCGGAGCTGCGAGACGCCACAAGCAACATGGATGCGGCGGACTACAGGGGACAGCGGCGACTTCGCTGGCTCCTGTGTCAGGTAAGTGACACATAATGAGCTACTATGCGATGCATAGTAGTCCATTATGCTTTACCTTTGCAGTGAAAAAAAGAGGAAGTAAACCCATCAGGGTTTACTTCCTCTTTAATATACTGAACCTGTAGGTTAAATGAATATCTCGTAAACATGCACCGATAGTCTAGTGAGTTACAACCAGTGATTTCACTGGCGCATGAGCTCTGAAGGAATGGCATACCTGCGTTTTTCCTTCAGAGTTCTGAGCTGCAGTCATGTGCATGGGAGTGACGTCATTGTGGCTCGGCCATTTAAGCATCCACAGCCCATGAACCTGGAAGGAAGATCGGGTGAAGATGGAAGCCTCTGCAATGGCGAATGTACACCGCCACTGGAGGGCTTTGTTTCAAGTTAAGAGACAAAGGAAAAGGTCTGGTGTCCCCAGTGACACACTTCCATCCCTGTAATATATAACAAACAACAAAGGATTCGCCCTGGGACTTTAAACGAAGTGGGTACTGTTTCCGCCAGTAAACATAACAGTAGTAAATATAATATATGGTTTATTCAAGTACAATTGTTTACATGGATAAATAACATCAACGGTTGCCAATATAAAATATATAAACAAGGAGTATTAGTACATAAATGTAGAAGTAGTACATGGTACACGGGCATCATACTACCCGACTAGTTTCGTGAGATCCAGCTCGCTCTTCAGGGGTGGATGTGTGTAACAATGTACCTAGGATGAACAAAAATATATATGTTTGGCAATATAGCACAGTATTAGTTATAACAGCGCAGGGTAGGAGGGGTTGTAGGCCCCCCCATACTTACCACTGAGCTTGGCCATGGCTCCAGGTGTGCAGCCTCGAGACGGCAGCAGTGCATGCCTCCCCTGGGAGCTGAGGGGGCAGGATCAAACGGGATCCCATCCAGCGCCAAACGGAGAGCAGGCATGGCAAAGGTGTAGTGATGTATCCCTAGGGTCCTCATTGGTCGATAAAACGTATAGGCTGTGAACATAAGTATGTTTGTCAGGCATCTGAAGTAGTAGAGTAAAATCAATAGATATTGGTATAAAGATATGTATGCATGTATGCATGAATGAAAGGCCTGAGCCAAAAGTTGTAGGGCCATGAAGATGGTTAGAAACCTAGGACAACAGAGGGGTACTATCAGGTGACAAAGAGAGGGGGGAAAGAGGTGAACTACAATTGTGTGGGTAGTGATGTATCCCTAGGAACCTCATTAGTCCATAAAGCGTATAAGCTATAAACAAATATGTTTATCAGGCATCTAAAGTAGTAAAGTAAGATCAATGAGTATAGGCATAAAGATATATATAGCCAAGTAAAGCCTGAATCAAGGATGGTAGGGACATGGAGATGGTGGAAACCATAGGGTGGCAAGGGGGTACTGGCAGGTGACAAGGTAAGAAAAGAAAAAAAGAAAGATGGACTCGTGTGGAAAAATCATCAGTATCCAAAAAAAATATATATATAAATAAATAAATAAGAATAAGTGCTCGTAAGATAAACAATGTGTGAGATATGCAAGTGTGCCTAAATAAGGTAAGTATCAAAAAGGTGAATATGGTAAGTACCTGAGTCAGGTGAATATCCTAAGTATAAAAGTAATGAGACACAGCAAGCAATCTCCACAGCTGTGTGTGTCCTCAGTGAAGAGTGAAATGAAATCCAAGCCATGCCTGACCTCCAATTTAACCCCGGAAGGCCCCAACAGACTCCGCCCCCAACACCATGTGTGGATGGCTGACATGTGAGTGCAGGAGGCACCCACTGTCATAGGAAGGCACGCAAATGCAAGCGTACCCCCATGCCATCTGATGATATAGTGCGTCCAGCTATGCCGACATCTGCAAAATCGCAGACGCCATGCTTCTGAAGCCTAAACATGGTGCCGATGTGTAGGTGTCCCCATCCGCCAGAAAGCAGATGGGGACAGCAGGAGACATGAAAAAGCCTCCCTTTATACACATCGCAGCTCCCAATGCGAGACAGAAATCGCTAGCGCCAACCGAGGAATCGCATACAGAGCCAGGGTATATAACAATAGTTTCTGTTGGGGCCTTCCGGGGTTAAATTGGAGGTCAGGCATGGCTTGGATTTCATTTCACTCTTCACTGAGGACACACACAGCTGTGGAGATTGCTTGCTGTGTCTCATTACTTTTATACTTAGGATATTCACCTGACTCAGATACTTACCATATTCACCTTTTTGATACTTACCTTATTTAGGCACACTTGCATATCTCACACATTGTTTATCTTACGAGCACTTATTCTTATTTATTTATTTATATATATTTTTTTTGGATACTGATGATTTTTCCACACGAGTCCATCTTTCTTTTTTTCTTTTCTTACTTTGTCACCTGCCAGTACCCCCTTGCCACCCTATGGTTTCCACCATCTCCATGTCCCTACCATCCTTGATTCAGGCTTTACTTGGCTATATATATCTTTATGCCTATACTCATTGATCTTACTTTACTACTTTAGATGCCTGATAAACATATTTGTTTATAGCTTATACGCTTTATGGACTAATGAGGTTCCTAGGGATACATCACTACCCACACAATTGTAGTTCACCTCTTTCCCCCCTCTCTTTGTCACCTGGTAGTACCCCTCTGTTGTCCTAGGTTTCTAACCATCTTCATGGCCCTACAACTTTTGGCTCAGGCCTTTCATTCATGCATACATGCATACATATCTTTATACCAATATCTATTGATTTTACTCTACTACTTCAGATGCCTGACAAACATACTTATGTTCACAGCCTATACGTTTTATCGACCAATGAGGACCCTAGGGATACATCACTACACCTTTGCCATGCCTGCTCTCCGTTTGGCCCTGGATGGGGTCCCGTTTGATCCTGCCCCCTCAGCTCCCAGGGGAGGCATGCGCTGCTGCCATCTCGAGGCTGCACACCTGGAGCCATGGCCAAGCTCAGTGGTAAGTATGGAGGGGCCTACAACCCCTCCTACCCTGCGCTGTTATAACTAATACTGTGCTATATTGCCAAACATATATATTTTTGTTCATCCTAGGTACATTGTTACACACATCCACCCCTGAAGAGCGAGCTGGATCTCACGAAACTAGTCGGGTAGTATGATGCCCGTGTACCATGTACTACTTCTACATTTATGTACCAATACTCCTTGTTTATATATTTTATATTGGCAACCGTTGATGTTATTTATCCATGTAAACAATTGTACTTGAATAAACCATATATTATATTTACTACTGTTATGTTTACTGGCGGAAACAGTACCCACTTCGTTTAAAGTCCCAGGGCGAATCCTTTGTTGTTTGTTGTTTCAAGTTAAATCCTTCATGTTTGCAATGTCTGTGATTAGGGCTTATTGCCAAAATACATAAGCCACTGTACTTTGTACAATCTAATCTATGTAATTAAGTGACTTTTTCAGATGGGCGAGTTGCTGGCTCGTTACGTTATATATCCATACTAGCATATTATGCCTTTACCTTTAAGTTTACTACCACTTTAACCACTGCTTATCCCTTCACTGTGCACTTGTTTGTGAAAGCATCAGATCAAACCGAGAATGCTTTTAAGGCCAGAGGAGAGATATTGGGTCTCAAAGACCCCAGATCTCTCCATAAAGAGGACCTGTTATGGTCCATGCTATCACAAAGGATGTTGTTCGTTCATAAAATAAATAATATCATGATAAAAGTTAGTACCATGACCAGATTTCCTGTTTCAGGGTGGCTCCTCTCTTTTGCAGTGTCCTGTGGAGCCACCCTACATGCAGGGAATAGATGTGTGTCACCCTACAATGTGTGCATCAATCGAAACACACAGTCCTCTAACCTAGTATGGTAAAACACTCCCCTGCTCTTCCTTCCTACTCCCCCTTCCATTTTCCAAGCTAAAAGAATGACTGCGGACTGCACTGTCTACTGTTAGGCCATTCCTGTAATGGTCCTGCATACTGGGAACATAAATAGCTGTATGTGGGGCAGCCATTTTGTTCAGGTCAGAAATCTCCCATGCCATTGTGTCGCAAGAGACATTGCTGCAGTGACCTTCGCCCTCCCTCCTCCTTCAGTTCATACAATGCACAAACTGTTAGCTGATGCCAGAACCACTTTATCAGTCCATTGATCAGACACACACAGACCCTTTCCATTAACCAATACACAATTCAGTCTAGGTACCCACGTAAGACTGTCAAATTCACAAGCTTGAGCAATGCTTGAGCAATCTGGAAAACAAACATAGATCTTGCTGGACCATTCCCATTGTAAATACCTTAGCTGAAGTCTGTAGAATACGCATATCTGTCCCTTCCTTTTGGTAAATTCCATAATCCAAGTGTATTTCATAACTCATGAAATAATAACAGCACAGCCAGAATAAGGAGATGTTTACCACCCTCAGTTAATTTGTAGTATTTTGAGCCCAAACATCACTTCCCTAGGTGTATTGGGAGCAGAACCAGTCCAATTAATCTCCTAGGTGAACTGGGCATCTGAAACCTGCCATATCTATATTTATTCTGAAGGTAATTTAATTGTGGACAATAATATGCATGTTAGCAGACTATAACATGTAGGTATTCAAAGATATTATTACCTAAATAAAACTGGATCTGTGGCATGATCTGAGACATTCCATTGGCTGCTCCCCAGCCTCTTGGTTGGTCAGATGGTCTTTTTCAACACTCCTGGATGTCAAAGAAAAGGGGACTACAAGCACAGTTAACAGTTCCCATTTAACATCAAACCAAGGAACACCTAACAGGACTTGAGAGAGCCACTGTACCGTCCATCTTGCTTATTCATTGGACTCTGCAAACCAGGACTTGCAAGTATTTTAATTTTCACCCTTTTGCTTGCTGTTGCATTGTTGTCTCTTTGTTTCTTTGTTAAACCTTTTTTTTTTGTAAATATTTTATTTGTACCATTTTGACCTTTTCATTATTAAATCATATTTTCAAAAATATTAAAACTGTCTCTAATGCGCTAACACAAACTCAAAGAATCCCTGTCTCTTGAAGAACGCTACTGTAGTGTAAATCTCTGAATATGCCTGTCTGTGGTGACAGTGTGTGTTTCAGACGTTTATTCCTTTTCAATATAAATAAATTTTATTAACGCCTACAATGGGAAAAATACATATCTCTACAAGCTTGTATATATACATTAAACAACTACATAAACATTATATCCATATCTATACAGGCATCTTCAAAAAATATTGATGGGGGCATAGTATAAATTAAACGTCAAGTAAATATGACTATTTACTGCCCCCTAAGATCGAGCACTAAAGAACTTATATACAAAACTCAAAATTGCCCGCCTCTATTCACACACAACAAATAAAAATAAAAATTAAAAATAATACCACCAAAAAAAAAGGGGTGAGAGGCAAGGATATAGACAAGGGAGGATGCTGGGGGGGGGTTAGTTATTGTTGGTTTCAGATAACCAAGGTGCTTCAAGGGTGTACTTAAAATTAACTTCCATTTCCTAGGAGGATCAAACCTTCTGCAGACGTAACAAACTGTTTCCAAAGTTTCCAAGTTATATGATACTTTTCCTGTTGCTGTTGTGTGGCCAGTACTAAGTCTTCCATCTTACTTATATTATCTACTTTACGTAGCCAGTCCACCACCTTCGGTGGTGTCTGTTTCTTCCAATAAAGAAGAATACAGGACTTTGCAGCATTTAAAAGGTGTCTTAAAATTGAATTTTGATAATTTTTTTTTTGAAAATTTATTTTTATTGAACAGTTTTTAAACACATACAGAACATACAAAGGGTCCCAAAAACCCCAGTCCCCCCCCCCCTTCCCACCCTCTCCCCCCCCTGTGCAGCCCCCCGATCAACTTCTGAGCGTAATCCATGTTCACCAACAGTACTTCACATATAGAAAACATATCTTATACCATTAATAATTGAATAATTTTCCCAAGACCCGCGACGGGGACGGGATTCAACCTAAGTGTAGCGACCCCCTGCCCCGTCCCTTACCCGACTCTCAAGGAGTTCTCCCCCCACCTAGTGATTAGATCACAGTATCTGTGGCATCAAGCCAACACCGCCACACTCTCTCAAATTTATTGGGACATCCTCTACTGAGATATGTTGCTTTGTAGAACGGCAGAGCTTTATTAACTAAACCCTTCCAATAAGACACTGTAGGAGGATCAGGTTTCTTCCAACACAAAAGAATAGCTTTACGTGCATAAAATAACGTCAGAGAGATTAGAGTCCTCTGCACCTTTCGAGGTGCCAACTCCCCCACCAGTCCGAGCAAGCATGTCGCAACCGTGACTGGGATCGGTACCGAAAGTACCGATTGTATAACTTGCGTCACTCCCCTCCAGAACTCCTCAATCTGCGGACACTGCCAAAACACATGATCAAAGTCAGCTCGGTCGGCTGTACAACGCCAGCAACCCCCGGCACCCGTACCATACATTCTGGCCAATCTGGCTGGGGTGTAATACACTCTATGCAGGATTTTAAACTGGATAAGTCTGTCTCTAGCTGATACCAGCATCTGGAACGGGTAATCCCACATGTCATCCCAGTCCTCCCCCTCAAAGTCCGGCACCAAGGCACTCCAGACATCCCTGCATTTTTGGATGGGCTTCGGCCTGTCAGGGAACAACATTTTGTACACAACAGAAAGAGGCTTTTCCAAGTCCTCCGTTCGCAGCACACTCTCCAGAGACGACACTCTCATCTCCAGAGCCCCAGGACCAAACTGTGAGAGAAAAGCATGCCGCAGCTGTAGATAGCGAAAGAAATACCAATTTGGAAGAGCATGTTTAGCTTTAAGCTGATCAAACGTTAGAAGCTTCCTCTCTCCTACCACATGCTTCAGTTGTTTGATGCCTACTCTGGCCCATATCACCGGGTCGGGTATTTCCCTGAAATGTGGTAATCTAGGATTAAACCAGAGAGGAGTGTCAGGAGACCAACTCCCCTCCGGTTGTTTCAGTAAGACCCGCACTTTGTCCCAAGCCCGTATCGTTGCCCGCATTGAGGCCGTCAGAGCCAATGAAGCTCCTTGACCTCTATACACCAAATAGGACAAGCTCTCGTACGAGCCCAGAAGGGCCGCCTCCAGTACATTAGCCGAATCCCCGTCATCCCGTGTTAGCCAACGTCTGGCGACTACCATTTGCCCAGCTAGATAATATTTAAAAAGATCCGGCAACGCCAAGCCACCTTGCCCCCATGGCTCCTGTAAGACCCGGAGACTTAGTCTGGGGTGCGCAGTGGCCCATAAAAAGGAGCTAAAGAGGCTATTAACCCTCCGAAAAAAGGAGCATGGGATCCAAACAGGTGAATTACGTAAAAAGTAAAGAAATACTGGCAGAACCTTCATTTTGAGCAAGTTAACCCTCCCAATTAAGGACAACGGCAGATGCTTCCAAGCTTCCAACTGTACCTTGACCCTGGCCAGCAAGGGGAAGAGATTTAGAGACATATAATCGCCCACCCTTGGTGATACTCTCACTCCTAGATACTTAATTTCTTCCACCCATGCAATGGGAACCCTAGTGGTAGCCAGCGCTCGAGCCTCCCCGTCAATAGCCATCACATTGGATTTCTCCCAATTGACCCGGAGTCCGGAGAACTCAGCAAATTTGTCGAGCACCCCGAACACTGCCTCCAAAGACGGCCCTGCGTCCCTCAAGAAGAGAAGCATGTCGTCCGCATACAATGCTGTACACTCCCTAATACCCCCCACCTCCAGTGCTCCTACCTCAGGCGAGTGCCTCAGGGCTATAGCCAGTGGTTCTATTGCTAATGCAAACAAAGAGGGAGACAATGGGCACCCCTGACGCGTGCCCCTACGGACTCTAAATTGGGGGGAGACTGAAGTGCCTATTCTGATACTCGCCTGTGGAAAACTATAAAGCAGAGATATCCAAGTCACATAGATCTCCCCAAAGCCCATTCTCCGCAGAACTGTCAACATGTATTGCCAGTCTACTGAATCGAAGGCCTTGGCCATATCCAGGGAGACCACCACTCTAGACCCCTGTTCAGCGTGTTCAAGCTGTAGGTGGGCAAACAGTCTGCGTAAATTAGTGTCAGTAGATTTCTGTGGGATGAACCCCGTCTGATCAATATCCACCAAAGTCGTGATAACCTGAGAGAGTCTGGTAGCCAGCACCTTCGTTAGGATTTTTAAATCTTGATTCAGCAATGCAATCGGCCTATACGAAGAGCATGACAGAGGGTCCTTGCCCGGTTTTGGCAGCAGGATCACCTGCGCCTCCAGCAAAGAGTCTGGGAGACGCCTGTGGTCCAAGCAGTAATCATACAAATTTTTAAGTCTAGGTACCAACACTTCCAAATGCTGCCTATACCACTCGATACAGAAACCGTCAGGCCCCGGGGATTTACGAGGAGGGAAAGACCGAATGGCTCTTTCAATTTCCTCTGCAGTTATGTCAGCTTCCAAAAAGTCCCTATCCGTCTCAGACAGCTGCGGGACCTGCAGCGATGCCAACAACCCTCCCAACTCCGTGAGGTCATAAGGCGGTATGGGGGCATACAGGGTTTTGTAATACTCCACAAACGTGTCCAGTATGTCTGTCGGGGTCGTCAGCAGGTCCCCCTGAGCATTTTTAATACAAGGGATGTTAGTCTGTGCCCTTTGCTCAGCCACCAGCAGGGCCAACAATTTACCGTTCTTGTCCCCTTGCTCAAAGATGGATTCAGCCATTTTCAACCTAGATGTGTGTGTTAGTTCAGAGTAATGGAGTGCCAGAGCACGCCTCGCTTCAAGCAGTTTACCATAAGTGACAGCAGACTGATTGTTCGCATGTTCCATGGCGCACACCCTCTCCGTGTCCTGCAATTCCTGTTCAACCTGATTATGAGACCTACGAGCCTGTTTGATGGCTGAAATATAATGCCCCCGCATGCAGGCCTTAAATGTATCCCAAACTATGGTGGCGTCGGCAGACCCCTCGTTATCTTCCCAAAAATTTTCAAGGTGCGGCGCAACTTGCGAGGACACCTCTTCTACCTCCAACCAGCCCGGGTTCAGTCTCCACCCCCTCCCCTTAGGACCTAAGTTGGAGCCAATATGGATTGACAAGGGTGAATGATCAGAAATACCCCCCGCTAAATACTTTGCACCGCCCACTAATTGTAGCATAGATGCATTAGCAAATGCTAGATCTATTCTCGATGAGGATTTATGAGTTTTTGATAAGTGGGAGTAGCCTCTAGTGGCAGGGTTTTTCCAACGCCAAATCTCTGTCAGGGAAGCTGCCGCCGCCCAGGCAGAAAGATCAGCCGACGCCACCCTAGATGTGTTGGAGGAGTCCAGAGCGGTAGATAGGATAGCATTAAAATCCCCGGCTATGAGGAGAGGGAGATGCATGTAGGACGCCAGTTTACTCAATAGGTCATACAGGATCTGAATCTGGAAGGGGGGCGGGATATAGACGTTCACCAAAACCATTTTGCACGTACCAATATCAGCCACAATCACCAAGAACCTACCACCCGGGTCCGAGATCACATTGTGTATGGTGCAGGGTACCGCCTTACTAATTAAAATTGATACTCCCCTGGAGTAGGTAGAGTATGTAGCGTGTAACGCTCTCTGAATCCAGGCCCTACGCAAGGCCAGCACCCTGCTCCCATCCAGATGCGTCTCCTGCAGAAACACCACATGGGGACTGATTGGCTTTAGGAATTGAAACATTAAGGCTCTACGAAATTTGTCGTTAAGACCTCGGACATTCCAGGAAACTACATTAAACATTGATCCCGCCATCATCCCCCGCTTGATCTGTGAGACAGGAAGGAAAACACACACAGCACTAATAAGAAATACTGTTGATCGCTTAGGCCAGACATAAAAATATTCACATAGAAAACAAAAAAGCTATCTTGGAGGGCTGCACTTATTAAACATCCTACCCTTAGAACCCGATAAACACCCTGCTGCCGTGTAATGAACCAAAAAAACAGGTACACGCAGCTTTTCCCCAAACTGTGTCCAAAAAAAGTCCTAGAAGGCATGACCGTGGAGGGTCAAAAAGGACCACAAGACAAAAAGAAAAAACTTTGAACCAAAAAGTGTGTAAAGAGAAAAAAATATAACGTCCAACTGATTATGGACACATTGTTTATGTGCCTGGAGCTCCCGACCCCGCTCACGACCCGGCAGTTCTTGATATGGGTATCCAGACAGCCTGTGCCCCTTCTTGGTCCCCATCATCTGATGTAACTTCAAACAGTGCTAAGGATGAAATGAAGGGCGGCACCACCCCATAGCAAGGGGATTGCATAGATGTGGGCTTGGCGAGGGGCAGACAACTGCCAAAACTGTCCTCCCGCCCCCAGCCATCAGGGTCAGGCCGCAACAACATGGGAACAAAGTCTCAGCCTGACAGGGGAACTCAACCTGCCGGGTACCAACCAGCCGGAACTCTTGATGGCAGCCGAATAGGGCAAAAAAGAAGGAAACTGAAGTCAAATCCGCCATGTAGCAACCAAATATGTCGTGACTTGTATATCAGAGTGACTGTAGCCATGCGTCCGCTTCAGCCGGAGAATCAAAGAACTTCACCGAACTTCCGTGCTGCACCCGCAACCGACTAGGATAAAGCATGGAGTATTTCATTTCACGTTCACGAAGCCTTCTTCTGATGTCTGTAAAGGTCTTGCGTCGTCTCTGCAAGTCAGCTGAGAAATCAGGGTATAGATGCACCACCGTGTTCTCGAAGGGCAAGGTCTGATGTTTACGAGCTTCACGTAGAATGCGGTCCCGGTCCCGAAAGTTGAGGAACCGTACCAGGAAAGGCCTAGGTGGGGCCCCGGGCGGACCCCGACTAGTTGGGACCCTGTGTGCCCTCTCCACCACATACGTCGGGGGGACCTCCGTCAGGTGAAGAAGTGTCTTGAAGAAGCCCTCTGCAAATTCAGCTGGTCGATCCCCCTCTGCCCCCTCAGGGAGGCCCAGGACCCTGACATTGTTCCTTCGTAAGCGATTTTCTGCGTCATCGGATTTCGCCACCAGAGTCTGAACAGTACGCTGCAACGCATGAATGGCTTCATCATGGCGGCTAGTAGTGTCCTCTGCTGCCGAGATGCGGGATTCGGTTTCAGAAAGTCTGCCCCTAAATTTATCAAAGTCTGCTCTTATGAGATTGCATTCCTCCGCCAGATGATCTATGCGGACCAACAATGAGGTTCTGCTTTGCTCAATAGCTGCAAGGATGACACTGGTATCATTTGCTGGAGGTGCGGTCAGTGCGGACGGCGCAGCCTCCTTCGGTGCCGCCTGCTCCATGTCTGCCATTAGGGCTTTAAACTGATGCAGAAAGTCACTAGGGTCCTGCACAGGCGGTAATGCAGCCTTCTTCGCCGCAGACTTGCCCTTGGAGGGCATGGGGAACAGGACAAGCAAGCCGGCCTTGTGTACAGTGGTGTGCAGACAGGGAGGTGTACCCCTTTAAAAGTGCTCAGCAACAAGATGACAGTGTGGGCTGCAGAGAAACTAAAGTCACAGTTCTGGGGCCTCCCAAGGGCAGTAAACTGCAGGAAGTTTAGCAAAAAGACAAGTGTGGAGACAGTCTGACAATGCAAGGAGTGCTCTGGTGTATTGCCCTTTAAGAGTGTCCATCCATAAACATAGAGGGGAAGCCAGCAGGAAACAGCACCAAGCCCCACCACACTCTCCCTTCCACCTCTCCTAGGGGGTCGCCAAATGCCCCTGAAAGTGCAGGACTCACCACCCTGTAGAGCGAGGATGAGGGCCTTCGTAAGCCTGACAATCCCCCAGAGGATGACAGATCCCGCCGCCGCGCGGCCTGTCGCATCGGCGTCCTCCCGGCGTGGCGGCGGTGCTGGCGGTGGCGGCAGCTAGACTCGGCTCCGTGCTCCACCGGTGCTCCGTGCCCGCAGCCCGCCCGTGCAGCAGATCCGAGGGCGCTGTACTTCGCCGCGGCCGGTCCGGAGGCTTCACAGGCCTCAAAGATGGCGGCCGGACCTCAGCAAGCCGACTAGGCCTCAACCAGCCGGGGCCTCAAAAGTACCCCGATGCTCCACACTTCGCAGCCCGTCCGGTCGGTAAGATGCCTCGGGTGTAGAGGGGGAGATTGCAGCGTTCCCGGGATCGTTAGCGAGGAGGATGACAAAGGATACAGAATAGGATTCCAGGAGCTCCAGCACACACGTCCTCCTAGGTTCACATCCGGACACGCCCCCCCGAATTTTGATAATTTTTGACCAACATGGTAGACACATGCAAAAGAAATAAAGCTGGATCACCAGAAATCTTATAATCCGTGAACTTTTGGGTCACTTCTTGGACTGTTGTCCAAAAATGGAACAATTTGGGACATGACCAAAATATGTGAAATAAGGTTCCTCTACCCTCCAAACATCGCCAACAGCAATCCATAGTGTCTGGGTAATGTAAAAGATGTGGGGTGAGGTACCATCTTGTCAGGATTTTATCATTTGATTCCTGAATTTTCATAAAAACTGACGATTTTAAAGTAAATCTTAGTATGCATTGTATTTGGTTAGGTGTAAATTTCCGTTGTAGGTCTTGTTCCCACTTATCCAAGAAAGGCAAATGTGGAGGGGCCGTTGGACAGTTTATTCCTAAATCATAAATTGCTATTGCTAATCTCGTGAAAGCTACTACTCTTCTATCTTAGTAGTTGGTGGTGGCAGTTTAAAGAGTTAGTTGGTTAGTTAACTTAACCCCGTGACACTTGCTCTCAGTCTTCTGGCACCTTAATTGTGGGAAATCTTTGTGTAGGGTGAGGCTGAGAGCATTAATGTTGCAAATCAGTGACAGCGCAGTGCGAGGTTGACCAGGTAGTTGTCACAATTCGGTGAAAAGGGCAGTGGTCTGGTCTGCATTTGTCAAAATTCCTATGAAGACAAGATTTTTAAGAATTACAGTAGTTTACTTGGGAATTGTTTAAAAAAATGTTTTGGCTGGAACACTGCTTTAACTACCACTTATGGTTGAGATCATGGCACCACTCCTTCTTGCTGCTCAAGCCTCAGTGTTGGCCCATCATTATGATGGATGGTCTCACTGCCCAAACGTTTGACAGAGGGGGTGGGGCAAGCTCATGACCAAGGAAGATGGCTGAATTTTGTACCAGTGTCCTGGTTTGCAGAGCTCCTGAAGGTCTCACGGGAAAATAAAAGTGGCATAGTGGCATAATAGCAGTGGAACTCCTCCACTCCCACAACCAGTGTAACTTTTTAAATTTCCACCTTTACAGCCATATCATTCATTCACAATGTATGAATACACTTTATTGTTTGCCTCTATTATAGACTTGACTTGTAGTTCTCAATGGAACATGAGTGCAGTGATCACCACACTGTCACCATTGACAATTTCCCTGACTCTAAACTAAAAGTTTGTGCCTTGGCACACACGAAAAGAGTCTACAGAAACCTGGCATTGCACCCATGATCACAGTTGCAAAGCTATGCAGGCTCATTTGCAAAAAAAAAAAAAAAAAATACATTTTTTCCTGCAAATATATGCACATTTATTATTCTAGTAAATGGAGAAGTTAGGCTACATTCACATGGGTGACTAGCCCATCCAAATGTAGCCTTAGCCTCTAAAATAACTTTCGTTTCCATAGTATGTATCTAATCCCCTTTGCTCACATTTTCTACAGCTAAATAAAATATGATGTATTTGGGAAGGTGTGCAACTCAAACTTCTGATATTAACTTAAATTGTTAGTGTCAATTTGTGTTCTTGTTTGTATTATATAAAGTATGATGCATGTTTTGTTCCAGATTTAAAAAACTTGATAACACATTTCTCCGGAAAGTTCTTATCCGAGAACATCAGCCTAAATCAAGTATTGTCTCTCTGCATAAAAAGCTTGAGATTAAACAAGCTATTGAAATGACTAGGTTTGGAACGAGGAGTGATACTTCTTCATCCTCCCTACAGTAAGTGTTATTTTATCATGTACAGCAGGATTCCACAAATACAGGGCTAGGCCTATTGTTGTTGGCCCTCCAAGCTGTGTTTTGTATCTACAGTATTAACACTACATCTACAGCCATGGCCAAAAGTTTTGAGAATGACATAAATATTATTTTCACAAAGTCTGCTGCTTCAGTGTTTTAGATCTTTTTGGCAGATGTTGCTATGGTATACTGAAGTATAATTACAAGTATTTCATAAGTGTCAAAGGCTTTTATTGACAATTACATTAAGGTTATGCAAAGGGTCAATATTTGACTCCCCTTTTTCAAGACCTCTGCAGTTCGCCTTGCAATTTGCATGCTGCCAATCAACTTCTGTGACACATCCTGACTGATGGTAGCCCATTCTTGCATAATCAATGCTTGGAGTTTGTTGGAACTTGTGTTTTTTTTGTTCACCCGCCTCTTGAGGATGGACCACAAGTTCTCAATGGGATCAAAGGGTTTGTAAAGGTTAGTTTTTTTGTTTTGTTTTTTAAATAACAAACATGTTATACTTTCCTCCTCTGGGCAAGGATTTTGCACTGAGCGGCCTTGATCCTCCTTCTGGCACTTCCTCTTCTCGAGTGCCCCCACAGAGAGCCACTTTCCATGGAAGCACTTGTGAGGGAACACTCCCAAGTCCTGCTGCTATGTCCATTGACACAGACAGCAGAACTCGAGCCTGCCCTGGCTCCCCTGTCACAGGATTTGATTGACAGCAGTGGGAGCCAGTGAGGACCCGAGACAGCGGTTGGAGCTGCTGTACTCGTCTCCATCGATGGAATGATCAGGTTCAGGTAAGTAAAAGGAAGGCTCTGGGGGGCTGCATATTTTTGCAGATTTTTGCAGAACATAGAATGCATTAAGGTGAAAAATCTCAAGGGTTTACAATCACTTTAAGGTCTGGGGAGTTTCCTGGCCATAGGTCACAAATTTCAATGTTTTGTTCCCCAAGCCCCTTAGGTATCACTTTTCCTTTATGGGAAAGTGCTCCATCATGCTGGAAAACGCATTGTTCCTCACCAAACTGTTCTTGACTAGTTGGGAGAAGTTGCTTTTGGAGGATGTTTTTGTACCATTTTTTATTCATTCATTATTCAGTCTGCGATCTTAGGCAAAATTGTGAGTGAGCCCACTCCCTTGGCTGAGAAGCACCCCCACAGATGAATGGTCTCAGGATGCTTTACTGTTGGCATGACACGGGCCTGATGGTAGCTCTCACCCTTTCTTCTCAGGATAAGGCTTTTTCCAGATGCCCCAAACAATCGGAAAGGGGATTCATCAGAGAAAATTACTTTACCATAGTCCTCATCAGTCCAAACCCTGTACCTTTTGCTGAATGTCAGTCTGTCCCTGATGGTTTTTCCTGTAGAGAAGTGGCTTCTTTGCTGCCTTTCGTGACACCAGGTCATCCTTCAAAAATATTCTCCTCACTGTGCATTCAGATGCACTTACACCTGCCTGCTGCCATTTCTGAGCAAGCTCTGCATTGATGGTGCCCCGATCCTGCAGCTGTATCAACTGTAGGAGACATACCTAGTGCTTGCTTGACTTTCTTGGTCACCCTGAAGCCTTCTTCATAAATGCAGTTGATATGTTTTTTTTTTATGGGATTAAGATAATTTTCATGGCAAAGAGGGACTTTGCAATTAATTGCAATTCATTTGATCACTCTTCATAGCATTCTGGAGTATATGCAAATTGCCATCATTAAAACTGAGGCAGCAGACTTTGTGAAAATTAATATTTGTGTCATTCCCAAAACTTTTGGCATCAGCTGTACATCAAAATCTGCCATCCAGCTGAGCACTAACCATCTTATTAATACAGAGATTCAGGTTATTTAAAAAAACGATCTATCACATAACACAGAACTGCTGTGAGGTCTTTTCCGAACAGCCAAGTAAATATCAGCTCAGTGGTAGATTGTACTACAGGTAAAATGTTACTACAAACATATATATGGTATCTCACAAAAGTGAGTACATTCCCCACTTCTATAAATATTTTATTATATATTTTCATGTGACAACACTGAAGAAATTACACTTTGTTACAATGTAAAGTAGTGAGTGTACAGCTTGTATAACAGTGTAAATTTTCTGTCCCCTTAAAATAACTCGACACACAGCCATTAATGTGTAAACCACTGGCAACAAAAGTGAGTACACCCCTAAGTCAAAATGTCCAAATTGGGCCCAGTTAGCCATTTTCCCTCCCCGGTGTCATGTCACTCATTAGTGTACCAAGAGCCAATATAAAAATGATTGGTGAAAATCAAAACGACTTTTGGGCTTATTCATTTTAATAATATTTAAATAAAAAACATTAAATTTTTTGTGTATTAATTGCCCAAGGCCTATAAGGGATGCATCCTTTGCCTACTACTTTTTGGTAAAGGGTGTCACTCTTTCTCATCTTAGAAAGTTGGAAGGTATGCTTGTAAATTACATCTTCATGCTGGTTGCCTAATCAGAGTCACTGCAGCATGTGCTCTTCTAGCTTACTTTCACACTGAGGCTGTGCCCGCACTAGTGGTAAACCATTGCCAGTTTCAGCAGCGCTTTAGGGCTGAGGGAGGCTGCTCTATGGTAATTCCCTGACCACCTAGAAGGCAACCCAGACAGAAAACTGTGGGTAAATCATGCAGTAAATAAATTGCTTTACAAGTAGACATGTGCATTCGTTTTCGTCCAAATGCATTTTCGTCCAAATTTCAGGTATTTTCGTTATTGTTTTAACAAACGATAACGAAAGTGCAAAATCCGAAAAATGAAAGATCCGACATAAATAAATGCTTTATTTTCGTTTTCGTTTTGACAACAGTTCGATATAGATAGGAGATTCGACATGACACTGACAATAACAATCTGTGTCTATCTAACCTGTGGTCGAATGTGCCTAACCTTAACTCTATTAGTCCAGGATTATTCTACATAGAGAGAAAAGATTTGACAGAGAGAGAAAAGATTTGACAGAGAGAGAAAAGATTCGACAGAGAGAGAAAAGATTACTGCTGGAATTGGGTGGGGGAAGTACAATAAAAATAATGATGATGATGAATGTTATTGGCTGATTGTAACCAAAGAGGAGGAGCAGTAAAATAGCTAGAACTAAGTACACACATACAGCCAACTTACTTTCACTTATGATTGCTAGCAGAGAGAGAGAGACACACACACACACACTGAATCATTTCAGAAGACAGTCAATCTCAGTTGATCCGTTTGTCAGAGAACCTGAATTATTTAGCAATTAAGCATAAGCACAGCAGCAGAACAATAGTGAAGCAAGCTACAGTTCAACTTAACTTTTTCATAATAATCTGCTGATATTGTGTTAGTGTTGTGAACCTGATAGCGACACTAGTGTTGCTAGTGTTGTGATAGCCTCAGAGGCAGCCTGTGTTGTGTGTGTGTGTGGGGGGGGGGGGGATTTATTATTATAGATTCTATATTATAGATAGAAATTCTATATAGATTCTATATACCCTATCTTGTTACCTGTCTGATCAGTGACCACTATCACCAGTCCATTTTCTGTTTAAACTATATACATTCAACATGAATCACAAAGATTCGAGAAAGCAGTGAAAAACATACAAACGTTGAATCTTTGGCTTATGATGTCTGTTGAAAGTTCTAAGAAGATTTGACGGAGCAGAAAAACTATATGGAGTTTGACGGAGCAGAAAAACTATATGGAGTCATACAATTTAGCTGCTCCGTCGAATCTTCTTTGAACATTCGACAGACAGCATAAGCCTTCAATGACAGATTCGACCTTAATTAATTTGGGTTTTTGGATGAATTTTTAACAAAAAACTAAATAAATAAAAACGAATTTCGGGAGTAACTAAATGGATGAAAACAAAATTCTGAAACAAAATATTTCAGTGTGCACATGTCTATTTACAAGCAATACGGTATGGTGTTATTTTAGTGATACTGCTGCAGAAGCAACGTAATTTTTGTTTTATCATTTGCAGAAAAAGAAAAACTTCAAACACATTTTCCACTGAAGACGTAATTCACATGAAAGATATATTAACAAACAGTCTCTATCATGTGCGCCGAAGGGTAAGGTGTATTACATTTCACAATATGTAAACGATAGTTCATAATAGTCTTCTTTGGTGAAAAAATAGGTGATATTATGTAACTGTGTAAATGCATGAAAAATTGCTGTGCTTAGCCAAGGTTTCTCAACCAGTGTTCTCCTAGAAGTCCCCATGAGTTCTGAAACGATCTTCCCTTCAGTCACAGGCAGCTTTCTCTTTTACGATAAACACACAAAGCTTGTGTGAAATTCAGCGCCAGAAGAACCTGATAGTTGTAATCATCAAGTACACAAATGCTCATCAATCTTATATTGATATAAAAAAGTACAAAGATGAAAGTTTATGAGGAGCAAAGACTGTGTTTCAAAGTGAAGTTTTGGGGGGTGAGCCCCTTAAATGAGTCTCTATTATGTTGCTGCAGTGGGTGGCGAGGCTTCTTCAAGTAAGGGCTGGGAATCCAGGAGCTGTGGAAGATAAAAGCACGAGAGGGCAGAGAAGCCCCAGGCACGTTCCTAGTACAGCAATAAAAATGTATTTAAGTTGACATTTTTTTAAATGACAGTAAAATGGATTGCACTTACATAGGGCTCAGTGGATGTGGGCTTGCCAAGTCCAGTGAAAGAACAGAAAACTGTAGCGTGACCCTTGGATGATGTGCTGCAAGCGCCATGAACAGTTGGGAGCAGGAGCCTCGAGGAGCCACGGATGGATGCCACCACGGTCCAGGAGATGGCATCCATCCGTGGCTCCTCGAGGCTCCTGCTGCCTGCTGTTCACGGCATTTGCAGAACATCATCCAAGGGTCACCCTACGGTTTTCTGTTCTCTTACCAGATTTGGCCATCCCGCATCCACTGAGCACTATGTGAGTGCAATCCATTTTACTGTCATTTAAAGAATTTCATCTTAAACCCATTTTTATTGCTGTACTAGGAACGTGCCTGGCGTTTCTCTCTTTAGCTTGCTCTTTTACTTCTTCTTTTTTTTTTTTTTATTCAGATTGTATTTAATAGAAAAAAAAATGTTGGTACAAATGAAAAAAATATATACAAATGACAACAAAAACAGACACAACCTAAATAAGAAATAAAAAAACACACACCATCCCATCACAGCACAGATCCATAAAAAACTTAAGGACAAACTACAAGTAGTACATATCAATTATGGGGTTTTTAAATGAAAAAAAATCTAACTAGCATTTCTATGTATGGTCAAATTTAAACATGGCATTGCATAGAAAATATATTTGCTACTCATATGCAATACTCTTATTCGAATCTTGGACCCAGTTGGATATTGTAAGGGGAGAGACTGAAACCCATTAAACGATAATGGGATAACGGTAATTCTTTGGGCAATAAAGAGTGCCCTAGAAACCCCCAGGCGTTTAAAATTCACCCGAAAGAGAAAAATCGAAATAAATCAGTAGATCTGCAATAAGAGAAAGACCTGCTCCATTATTAATAATTTGGATATCTTCTGTCTGGTATCATTTCAGCTTAGGACAGCCAGAGCCGTCTTTAATAAAATTTTCTTGCCCCCCCCTCATGCAATTTCACTCACCACCTGCTCTGAGACATACAATAAATAGCAGCCAGACTTAAAATCAGTATACTGTATCAGATCAGGCAGAAATTGTGATTGGTTGCCAGCAGTTAAAGCATATCATTACTGCTTACTGACTGGTTGCTAGAGGTTACAGCACACATTACGGTTCACTGATTAGTTGCTAGAGGTTACAGCACATCATCTCTTCACTGCAGGGGAGCATGATATACATATGAATGTCGCCTTTATTTACATATCAATGCCACCGGCCGCAGCTATTTACTTAGTATTGCAGCCACTATTTACACATAAATGCTGGTTATTTACATGTAAACACAGGGTCTGTAGGTGAGTCATCTGTACACATCAACAGCTCAGAGCTGGGCAGCATTAGGACCAGCACTTCACACTGAGATATTGGGACACAGCAAGGAATTAAAACTTCAAGGGACAAGGGAATATAAACCTGGATAATTGGCAAGTATGAGGCAACAAGTCCAGCTGCTATTTATTGTATGCAGGTGGAGAGTGAAATTGCCTGGGGGGGGGGGGGGGGCAAGAAAATGTTTGCCCAGGGCCCAATCAATATTAAAGACGGCCCTGCCCCCATGTAATATGTTCTGCTGTGCTCCCATAATGTGCCTTCCTGCCCTGTGTAATATGCCCTGATGTGCACCATAATGTTCCCTGCTGTATGCTGCATAATGTGTCCTGCTGTGTGTCTCATAAAGTGCCCTACTGTGTGCCGTAATGTATCCCCTTACCCCATTCTATATGCACTTCTGTGCCCCATAATGTATTCTCCTGCCCCATGGAATATGCCAGCTCTTCATCACTTGCTATTTGTGAATGTTCAGCACACTGGAAAAGTGCTGCCATTCTCTCAGGTTTTAAAGTGAAACTATATTCTACTGGGTGTGGGTGAAGACAAATGTACAAATATGGACACATTTTAGCACATTTATCTCATTAGAGTGCTCTTCTCAAGCCTGCAATCACCACCCAATTGGAAACCGTTGCCATCTCCCCCAATGCTTTTTTCTTTTGGCAGTCTCGGTGTAACCAGGTGCCAATGAATGCTTGTGCTGCCAGCTGTGCTGTGCGAGAATCAGAGAGACAGCCGGCATGAACAGACCAGCTGTGTTGGTTGTGTTGTGGCCTTTCTTCCCCCATCCCCTGCTGTGCATGGCTGGCTGTGAGCAGAGCAGCCACTGTGTGGATTCCCCTAGTCACCCACTTGCTCCCTCTCTCCTGGAGGCATCAGAGTGGCTGTGTGTTCTCTGTTCACTCCTACTTCCTCCCTCCCTCCTGGTGGCAGTGGCTTGAGCATATCAACAGCAGGGAGGTGGGACTGTGTAGGAAAGCAGCCAAAATGGATAAGGGACATATAGTCCAAAAGGAGCACTGTACAAGACAAATGAATGGGGGCTTGGACTACAAGAGACACAACCCTCTGTACACAGGAGAGACCAGAACTTTTCTAGGGCAAATCTGGAGGCAGACAAGCAAGGAGAATGAGACAGTGCAGACCTGCTGTAGTCTGTGCACTGCATGAGAGAGGACAGAGTTTTTGCAGTGATCTTGTGTCTTTGCTGTGCCCATGGGAGCCTGAGGACCAAGTTCCAGAGAGATTGTTTGCTGAGCTGGGACCTGGGCTGAGTGACTGAGCCTTGTGAGGATCTGATCATGAGGACTGAGACTTCTGGAACAACTGATCCCCAAGCCTACTGGGCCTGTTCAATTGCATACTGGTAGTGGTTAATGGAACTACCTAGCTTAACCCCTAACTGCCCACAGTTAATGCCAAGTAAGACTGCCCCTTACCTAGCAGCCCATCATTCCTCCCAGTGTACAGTCTTAAAGGGACAGCTGCATGTGCACCATCTACAGAAGTGCCCAACCGAAAGCTGGCCAACACTGACAATTAAGCAGTGATCTCCAGAAGTACCTCTTTGTTAGTAAATGTACACTAAACCATTAAAGGGCTGTATGTGCAATCAGGGTCCCTTTTTAAATAGTCATTGTCAAGAGTTACAGTGAGACTTTTTCTTTGTGCCTTTCAAGTTTTCATGGTTGATGGGGTTCTTACTAATGCTATGTACACTAATTGAATAGGATTTAGCCTTATTGCAATATAAGTCAATGGCCATAGGTGAGGCTAATATTCCCTGCAGTTAACCTTACATATTTATTGACCCATTCCTCTGTATGTATATTGTGTTCATTCTACTTTGCTATCAAATACTTACTTTTCCTAATACTGGTTGCCTGTGGCCTATTTTCTGTAGAATGTTTTAGATGATAATATACTAATGCTTAAGGTACATAGCTGTGAGTGGCCTTCAGTCTATAACCAGGTGTGTCAGTGAGGACTGAGTAGTTTAAGGAGTCAAGCCAGAACAGCAGGCCCATCAAACCAAGCAAGCGTCCATTATTTACTGGTTTGGAGTGTTCTCTGGGGTCAGAGTAAATTGGGATAAGTCACTTTTGTTCTCCCTGATAGACCCCCGGGAACCGTATGACCCCCCCCTCTCCTCTTAACAGGGTCACTTGTTTTAAGTACCTAGGTATTCAGGTCTGAGGTGACTTGAAGAGCTATCTAACTGATAATGTCCACCCTATTCTCCAGAAATGTATCCGCAAATGCGCAGTGTGGAAGACACTTTTATTGACCCCGGTGGGGAGGGTAAATCTAATTAAAATGTCCCTTCTCCCTAAATTTCTGTATGCTTTTCGTCACACCCCAGTCCCCATTCCCAACTCTTTCTTCGTAAAAATAGACCAAGCTATTACCTCTTTCGTTTGGGCAGGGACGACACCAAGAGTAGCCAAACGCGTGTTGCAGTTATCCCTAACGGAAGAAGGTCTGTCCCTGCCGAACTTTAGGAAGTGCTACTGGGCAACGGTATTGGTGACATTACCAACCCGACGGTCAATCTCGAGGCAGCAATTCTGGGATCATATTCCGAACTCAGTAACCTGGTTTATAGAGGCCCGAGATATGGTCCCCAAGTTACCACACCTATGGCAACGATGGCGAAGGTATGGAAGACAGGTATCCCTATACTTTAATGATCCGAATTCTGCCTCTCCGCATATCCCGTTAAGGGGTAACCCTACAATACCACATCTCCAGTCTATTCCAGACCCTCAGGTCTGGGCCAGGCATTGGATCCGGACGTTGCGTCACATTTTTAAGGAGGCTATCCTCCTTTCGTTTGCAGAACTTAAAAGTAAATATCATCTTCCCCCCTGGATGTTCTTCAGATATATGCAGCTCAGGCATGCAGTCCGGGAGCAATTCTGCAATGGGATAGAACTCGTCGTCCACTCGGTCGAATCCCTCCTCACGGCTACCAGCATAGATTGCACGCTGTCCTCCATTTACTTTAGACTCGCTTGCAAAAATACCTCTAGAGTGTTCCCATCATTTACTAAATGGCAACTAGATGTCCCAGCCCTGACTGAGGAGGATTGATCAGAGGGTCTGCAACAATGCATCCCACTCATGATCTCGGCTAGGGACAGATTTGTGTAACTGAAATTTTTGCACAGGGTGTACTACACTCCACATAGGTTGTCCACTATTTACCCAAAGATAGAGAATACGTGTCCCAAGTGCAGGCAGGCAGTGGGGACCTTCTTTCATGTGGTCTGGTCATGCCCGGTGCTTCAAAATTATTGGCGGGTGGCAGGCAACAATGGAGTGGCGGGTTTACATCTGGATATGGATCCGCTGGCTTTTCTTCTAGGCATCACAGACAATTTGGCAACTACTAAGCATACCAAATTGTTTGTGTTTTACGCAGCATACTATGCTAGGAAGGAGATCCTTCTCAGGTGTAAGCTCCCGGATCCCCCAACGCTGCAGGCGTGGCGTGCTCTGATTAATGCGGTACTACCACTTTATAAACTTACCTACAGTGGTGTGAAAAAGTGTTTGCCCCCTTCCTCATTTCCTGTTCCTTTGCATGTTTGTCACACTTAAGTGTTTCGGAACATCAAACCAATTTAAACAATAGTCAAGGACAACACAAGTAAACACAAAATGCAATTTGTAAATGAAGGTGTTTATTATTAAAGGTGAAAAAAAATCCAAACCATCATGGCCCTGTGTGAAAAAGTGATTGCCCCCCTTGTTAAAACATACTATAACTGTGGTTGTCCACACCTGAGTTCAATTTCTCTAGCCACACCCAGGCCTGATTATTGCCACACCTGTTCACAATCAAGGCATCACTTAAATAGGATCTGCTTGACACAGTAAGGTCCACCAGAAGATCCTTAAAAGCTACACATCATGCCGAGACCCAAAGAAATTCAGGAACAATTGAGAAAGAAAGTAATTGAGATCTATCAGTCTGGAAAGGGTTATAAAGCCATTTCCAAAGCTTTGGGAATCCAGCGAACCACAGTGAGAGCCATTATCCACAAATGGCAAAGACATGGAACAGTGGTGAACCTTCCCAGGAGTGGCCGGCCGCCCAAAATTACCCCAAGAGCGCAGCGACGACTCATCCAAGAGGTCACAAAAGACCCCACAACAACGTCCAAGGAACTGCAGGCCTCACTTGCCTCAGTTAAGGTCAGCGTTCATGCCTCCACCATCAGGAAAAGACTGGGCAAAAATGGCCTGCATGGCAGAGTTCCAAGGAGAAAACCACTGCTGAGCAAAAAGAACATCAAAGCTCGTCTCAATTTCTCCACAACACATCTTGATGATCCCCAAGACTTTTGGGACAACATTCTGTGGACCGATGAGACAAAAGTGGAACTCTTTGGAAGGTGTGTGTCCAAGTATATCTGGCGTAGAAGGAACACTGCATTTCATAAAAAGAACATTATACCAACAGTAAAATATGGTGGTGGTAGTGTGATGGTCTGGGGCTGTTTTGCTGCTTCAGGACCTGGAAGACTTGCCGTGATAAAAGGAACTATGAATTCTGCTGTCTACCAAGAGATCCTGAAGGAGAATGTCCGACCATCTGTTCGTGTACTCAAGCTGAAACGAACTTGGGTTCTGCAGCAGGACAATGATCCTAAACACACCAGCAAGTCCACCACCGAATGGCTGAAGAAAAACAAAATGAAGACTTTGGAGTGGCCTAGCCAAAGTCCTGACCTGAATCCTATTGAGATGTTGTGGTACGACCTTAAAAAGGCCGTTCATGCTCGAAAACCCTCTAATGTAACTGAATTAGGACAATTCTGCAAATTCTGCAAAGATGAGTGGGCCAAAATTCCTCCAGGACGCTGTAAAAGCCTCATTGCACGTTATCGCAAACGCTTGGTTGCAGTTGTTGCTGCTAAGGGTGGCCCAACCAGTTATTAGGTTTAGGGGGCAATCACTTTTTCACACATGGCCATGATGGTTTGGATTTTTTTCACCTTTAATAATAAACACCTTCATTTACAAATTGCATTTTGTGTTTACTTGTGTTGTCCTTGACTATTGTTTAAATTGGTTTGATGTTTCGAAACACTTAAGTGTGACAAACATGCAAAGGAACAGGAAATGAGGAAGGGGGCAAACACTTTTTCACACCACTGTACATGGGCCGTAACTGCCCGCAGAAGTTTGACAGAATATGGGCGGCCTGGACAGAAGCTAGACATTTAACACTATAAACGAGAGGTGTTGCTCCCTACATGGGGATTTAGTTAGATTACAGACATGGCAAATACCCTATATATACTTATGCCGCGTGCACACGGTCGGACTGTTTGACGTACTTAGTCCGTCATACAATCCGACGGACAATCCGTCGTACTTTCCACTGAACGGACTTGACCACACACGGATACACAAACAGTCCGTCGAAAGCTTGCGCGATGACGTGTACAGCATGTACGACGGGACTAGAAATAGGAAGTCCAAGACACAGCAAAGCACCCTTCCGCCGTGTAAATCCTTTCTGGGCATGCGCCATTCTTAGTCCGTCGAACTAGCATACTGACGACCGTATTGTCCGCTGAAACCAAAGTACGACGGACAGATTTTTGGAAAAACCGAAAATCTTAGTACTCCGGACTGCACGCTGAAAAAGTCCGCTGAAGCCCACACACGAGCGGATTGTCCGCTGAAATGTGTTTCAACGGACTAAGTACGTCAAACAGTTCGACCGTGTGTACGCAGCATCAGGAAAACCTTATATAACTGACGACACCAAATAACTGTAATGGGCCAATGGATCCGATTCCTCTCCTCCCCTCCCCCTTGCCCCTCTCTCTTTTTTCCCCTCTCCTGCCCTATGTCACAGTCCTGATTGTTATCTACTGCCTGTTCCCTGGTGGGATGGCTGCTGCTCTCCCCCTCTCTCCTCTCCGTCTCTCCCCTCTTCCTTTTCCCTTCCTTGCCTCCCTGTTTTTTGTTTTTCTTTTCTTCTTTCCTCCCCCCTCCTTGAATTTCTCTAACAAACGGATCCTTTAGACATATAATAGCTCCTCAGGGTAAGAGGAATGCTGATGCTTACTAGACCCTGCAGTCTGAGTTAAACTGGGAAATTGGTCTTCCAACAAAAAACTGAATGATGACTTTAATAAGATGATTCCTTGTTGTTCGGTATAAATATGTTTAAACCAATATGATCTGTATACTCTGTACATCTGAGTTCCTGTCTCAAATGTATTCTCTGCATTTACAAGTGTAATGTGTAACTGATTTAATAAACATTCCTTTGTAAAAAAAAAAAAAAGAGTAGGTCCAGTAGTCCCTGCCATTTCCTACCGTCAAAAAAAAATGTACACAGGATGTAAATATCAAAGGGACCTTAATTATTTATCTGCAGAAAATAATTTGTTAATTTTAACTTAGACAAGTAGATTGGTGGTGACAAAAACAAATGAAAATCCATAACCCTCTGATGGCTTACAATAGGTATAAGTTAAAAGAAAGTCCAAACATAAATGAAGTAAACCGCATTTTCAGATGTTTTATGGACACGTTGAAATAATAACTCCAACCAAACAATGTTTGCTCTTTTTTTCAGGTTCTTGGTACACAACTCAATACAATGATGATGAATCTTACAAATAAGGAATGTTGTCTTACAAACATTGTTGCACTAAGTTTTGACCTTCTCTTTTAGACATCTTCATATGTAAAGTATAATTTACCAAAAGAAGATAATGAAAGACAAAACAGAGAAATCCTTACTCGTCGCTATTCAAGTATGAGGAAAGGAAACAGTCTGCCCTGGGGAAGACAGGTAATAGACAAATAGTTTTTACACACACACACACACATACATATATATATATATATATATATATATATATATATATATATATAGATATATATACACATATACACAGGTAAATTGACCCACAAGACTTGTTTGTGGTTTATCATAATACATACTAATTTTGTCTTCTTCTGTCTCTGCTCAAGTAGGGGATATGTAACTATAATTAGATGGATGTGACACACAAAAATAACCTCCGTCATAGAGTGCACTTTTTGTGAAAATCTCTTTCAATTATGCAAGGATGATTATCCCAACTGACTAGGGGTGCAACGGATCAAAAAACTCACGGAACGGATCGTTCCTCGGATCAGAGTCACGGATCGGATCATTTTTCAGATCAGCAAATAATTGAATTTGCAAAAACCTGTGAAAATTCCACCACCATATAGTCCCCACTGTGATATCCTCATCATCTCCCCCACTGTAATATCCACAATCTCCCCCACTGTAATATTGGCTGAGTATGACTGGGTACGGCTGAGCATGGCTGAGTATTGCAGAATATGGCTGGGTATTACAGAGTATGGCTGGGTATTACAGAGTATGTTTCAGAGTATGGCTGGGTATTGCAGAGTATGGCTGGGTATTGGCAGAGTATGGGTGGGTATCGCAGATTATGGCTGGGTATCGCAGAGTATGGCTGGGTATCGCAGAGTATTACAGAGTATGGCTGGGTATTGCAGAGTATGGCTGGGTATCGAAGAGTATTACAGAGTATGGCTGGGTATGGCTGAGTATGGCTGAGTATGGCAGAGTATGGCTGGGTATGGCAGAGTATGGCTGGGTATGGCTGGGTTATGGCAGAGTATTGACTGGGTTATGGCAGAGTATTGACTGGGTTATGGCAGAGTATTGGCGGGGGTTATGGCAGGGTATGGCAGGTTATTGGCAGAGTATTGGCAGGGTATTGCTGGGTATTGGCAGGGTATGACAGAGTATTGGCAGGGTATTGCCGGGTATTGCAGAGTATTGGCAGGGTATTGCAGGGTATTGGCAGGGCATTGCTGGGTATTGGCTGGGTATTGCAGAGTATTGGCAGGGTATTGCAGGGTATGGCAGGGTATGGCAGAGTATTGGCAGAGTATGGCAGAGTATTGGCAGGGTATTGCAGAGTATTGGCAGGGTATTGCAGAGTATTGACTGGGTATTGCAGAGTATTGGAAGGGTATTGGCAGAGTATTGGAAGGGTATTGGCAGAGTATTGGAAGGGTATTGGCAGAGTATTGGCAGGGTATTGCAGAGTATTGGCAGGGTATGGCAGAGTATTGGCTGGGTATGGCAGAGTATTGGCTGGGTTTGGCAGAGTATTGGCTGGGTATTGCAGAGTATTGGCTGGGTATTGCAGAGTATTGGCTGGGTATGGAGGGGTGGCTGTCACAGAGCAGCGCTGTGGGCACTACAGATCCAGCTCACAGTGTTGCTGACACCGATCTCTCCCCTCCACTGTACAGATCAGTACAGAGAGGGGAGGGAGGAACCAGCGTCATGTCATTTGAAGGAGCGATCACAGTGTAAACGGCCTGGGTGTAGAAAGATGACCACCGCTTCGGAGTAGGCTGAAGCCGCGGCCTTTCCTAAGGCCGAGTCTGCGGAGAGCTCCGCGGAGCGCGGTGTGTGCTGATCCAAGCGGGGTTTATTGGTGTTATTGTTTCTGACACTAAATGGCAATTTTCAACTTTGCTGGCCACAAATGTCTTTGGCTGCTGGGACACATGTGGCTACACAGTACCATTGGTTGTTATGACACAGGCAATCGCTGCATCCTAGCTACCAAGGATCCTGCTGCCTGCTGGCTTGCTAAAAAAATGTAAATAAGTCAATGGGCCTCAGGTGTGATGCCATTGACTAAATGTGTTATAATACTATATTTAGTCAGTGAGATCTGACAGCATCACCAAACGATTTGTTTACTTCCACCAACCAAGCTGTCATCTGTAGAGCCAGTCCATGGGGAAAATATAATCTTGTGCAGGTTGTTGTGTTTCTGCTAGTGTGTCATAGGGATTATCATCCATTATAACTGATAATGGACAACATGGTTGTCAGGAACTCTTTTGTTCATAATTTTTCCAATCTCCTGTACCTCCAGGCCAGTAAATATAGCATTCTGGGGGGCAGTCATGTACCAGTGTCAGAAACCATGAACCAGACCGAGACAGGAGTACAATTAAATCACACTTGTTTATTAATAAAAAATAAAAAGGTAAATAGAGTAAGCGTAGTCAAAGCATAGCCAGAATCCACTAACCGGATCGAGTAGTTAGCCAGTCCAGAGTTCAATAACCAGATCGGGTAATCAGCCAGGCCAGAAGTCAGGGATCCAAGTGGAGCAACAGCAAGCAGGGTAAGGAGCCAGAAGGGATGTCAGCAAGCCAGTCTTTAAACAGAACCACAGGAGATAGTTTCTTGTGATGTGACCTAGGCAAAGGCAGAGATGAAGTAAGCTGGACAGTTTTAAGTAGGCAGGTCAGACGAGTAGGATCAGGAACAGCTGGTGACTGTGGAGAAAGATGAGAGCTGGCAATTAGCCGACAGCTGAGCAGCCAGCCCAGAGAAGGAAGGGCTAAGCCAGCCCTGACAACCAGTAGGTTAGGTTTGCTTGGCTTATAGGAATGGGGACTGCTATAGGTGATACTATACCAAGCTGTATTCCCTGGGCACTCATATAGAGGCAAGCATTACAGTACACTTGGTTAATGTTTGTGATACACAAAATACAGTATGTCTGGTACATAATCAGTCCAAACACTGAAAAGTGCTCACACATGTGGTATCCCCATATGCTCGTTCTGTGTGTGAGAAATGTCATATTAAAGCAGAACTTCACCCTAAAGGTAAAGATACCTTTGGTAGGTACTGGCTCCCATGTCCGGTCAAATTGTCTAGGTGATTCCACTGAAAGTTAGGCACCCCTGGCCACAGCCTTCTGGGACATGTCACAGGTCCCAGCAGGCTGCAGAACATTCACACAGCATAGCATAGCTTGCGCATGTGCAGTGGTAAGTCAGCTGTGAAGCTGCAAGGAGTCACAGACAGCTTCCCAAACTAAATGGACTCAAAGAGCGGCGAAGATCTGGCCCAGGTGAGGATGGCTCTGGATTCTAGGACAAGTACATTTCTTTTTTTTTAAAGTCAGCAGTATTTGTAGCTTTTGGGGGTGTTTGTACTGTCCTGGCATTTTAGGGCCTCAAGAACAGAGATTATATATTAACTGCATACTGTAGATCTATCTATCTATCTATCTATATCTATCTATATCTATCTATCTATCTATCTATCTATCTATCTATCTATCTATCTATCTATCTATCTATCTATCTATCTATCTATCTATCTATCTATCTATCTATTATACTGTATACACCATTTTTTGTAGACTTGATAACTTTCACACAAACTAAATAATATACATATAATTTTTTGTAACCAAAGAAGTGTAGCAGAATACATTTTTGCCCACATTTATGAACAAAGATGAATTATTTGCAAAACACTAACAAAATGTGTTTTTTTTCTTTTTCTTTAAAAAAAAAAAAACAAGTCACGATTAAATACCACCAAAAGAAAGCTCTATCTGTCTGAAAAATAATATAGAATTAATGTGGATACAGTGTTGCATCACTGCTTAATTGTCATTGAAAATTAGACATGTGCAAAAGGAAAAAATTTGTTTAGTTTCGTTTCGTTTTAATTCGTTAATTCATTAATTTCGTTTAGTTATATTCGTTAACTTCCTTAAATTTGTTTTCGGATTTCGTTTAGTTTTCTACCGAATTCGAAAAATCGGCCACATTCGAAAATATTTCAACCAAATTCGAAAATATTTCTACAGGATTCGAAATGATTTCAACATGATTCGACATTATTTCAACCACATTCGAAAATATTTTGTGACCCTACTTTAGGGCCATGTATCTCGGGGTCACTTGGTGCTAGAAACTCCAAATTTGGATATGTTGTAGTGCTAGTACTATTGTGTTTGCATACCAAATTTGGGTTTTTTAGCTATAAGTGACCCCGAGATATGTGGCCCCAAAATTGGGTTGCAAAATGTTATTCTCTGCTCTAATAACTAATAACATTTTGCGACCCGATTTTGGGGCCACATATCTCGGGGTCACTTACAGCTAGAAACCCCAAATTTGGTATGCAAAAACAATAATACTAGCACTACAACATATCCAAATTTGAAGTGTCTAGCACCAAGTGACCCCGAGATACATGGCCCTAAATTCGGGTCACAAAATATTTTCGAATGCGGTTGAAATAATGTTGAATCATGTTGATATCATTTCGAATGCAGTTGAAATAATGTTGAATCATGTTGAAATAATTTCAAATGCATTCGAAATTATTTCAACATGATTCGACATTATTTCAACCACATTCGAAAATATTTTGTGACCGGACTTTAGGGCCATGTATCTCGAGGTCACTTGGTGCTAGAAACTCTGCTCTAATAACTAATAACATTTTGCGACCCGATTTTGGGGCCACATATCTCGGGGTCACTTATAGCTAGAAACCAATAATACTAGCACTACAACATATCCAAATTTGAAGTGTCTAGCACCAAGTGTCCCCGAGATACATGGCCCTAAAGTCGGGTCACAAAATATTTTCGAATGCGGTTGAAATAATGTTGAATCATGTTGATATCATTTCGAATGCAGTTGAAATAATGTCGAATGCGGTTGAAATAATTTCGAATAATGTCGAAGTCATTCAAATTCATTCATTATATTTCTTTCGTATTCGTTGTCATTTGTTATTTTTTTATTCGGACATTCGGATGCATCCGAATGTCCAAAAGATGCAAAATTCGGCCGAATTTCGATTCGTTACGAAACGAATTGCACAAGCCTATTGAAAATATGACGGTGCTGAAAACTGAAAAAGATCTGTACAGAAAGTGGGGTTAACATGCCAGTCATCAAGTGATTAAAGGAATTGTGCATGTTTAATGTTTTGCTTTAAGCCTTATTAAATAACCTACTCCTACTAAGCTGTTTTTTTTTGCATTGGTTCATGTCCCTCATAGCAGTCACAGTTCCCTATGCCTGCTGTTTGGCAATTCCTTGCCTATTAGCCTTGAAAATGGGCAGAATTGATTTTCAGGATTTGTCTCCAATTGACTTCAATGGGATCTGCATTAACTTCCACAAGATTTTACAGTGACTTTGCTAAACAGCCCCTGAATTGAATGCAAGCACATTCACTCATCACTGGTCTTGTACAAAGGTTTTCAATTAAAATTTTCCATTAAAACTGATCAATGAAACACAGCCAAGAATTTTTGTATTATAAAATAAGCATGTACTAAAACGTGTTACACTTAAGTATGGGAGCAGGTACAAATGTCAGTTTTGTAATTCTTAGTACTAACCATGTCAAGATACATGAAATAAAGTTCTGTTGCAGGTTAACCTTGTTAGGTTAGAAAATGCAAAGAAATGTTTCTTTAAATTCCTTTGTGATTTGTTTTTATTGTCCTAACTTCTATTGCACAGACAAATGCCCGGAATGTACGCTATTTATCACTGCCCCATGACTGTTATAACACAAGAGAAGAATATAACCTGCAATTTTTGCAAGGTAATTTCCATATTAACAAAACATTATTAATATTAATATGTTTGTCCTTATAATCTTTTACATAAAGCATCCTACATTTACTATAATATTTCTACAGATTGTCCTTCTTTGGTACAATACAGTGAGCAAAATGTGACATATTTATGTAGCACTGACCCCCGAAGGAGCTGCTGGTTTTATTTGGGTTTACCGTTACCTCACCTGCTCGCTTCTCTGTCTCCGGGGTCCCATTGGAAAATAGCCCAAAGAATGTTAAATCCAGCACTTAGTCCTTTTTCACAGATTTTTTTGGGATAAGCACAAAGTCCTTCAATAGAGGGTCAAAGGGTTAAGGGGAGTTCAGGCACTTGATAATTGTGGGTTAGAGGTATTGGTCAGATCCAGAGCAGAAATAGCTCCACAGACTGGATCCAGCAACCACTGGATAGGCCCCTCTCACCTAGCAATCAGTGGGATGATCAAACAAAGTCTCTGCCACAGACTTGTATATTGAACTAAAATATTCTTGAGAGATTCTGAACAAATTTAAAGAACTGCCATACAGTACCAGTTTTCTTTCAGCCGAACCGGCGATACTGTATGGGTGTTGATCCGGGTTGCGTCCTCCAACTGGGTTCCCAGGCTCCTCCAGAGATACCAGCCTTGTACTCGGTGCTCTCCTAGAAAAGTCCTCCCCTGGGTCCTTCAGTTTTCTTGGACTCTCCCCGCAGGCAGGAAAGCACAGGACCACCCCTGAATCAGTAGGCCCCAAGACTCCTGGGCCTACCCTCTCAGTTGCAGAGCCTCGGGCCAGCCGGCCTCGAGGCGCAGGATCATGAGACACACACCCCAGGCCAGGAGGGCCATGAGGTCGGGATGGTGAACCCCGGAAAGAGCTCTCACAAAATGGTGTCAGTATCTTAAATACCCTCTCCCAGAATGCACAGCAGAGATACCACTCCCACTGAGCTATTTCCGAGCAACAGGTGGTATTCAATACATCCAGCTTGTTACATTTCTACACCCACTGGCGGTGAAAGCGACACCCACGGTCAAATGTAAATTAGTGCAACCCAGCTGAACTGATACAGAAACCAGAACTTTTTTTAAATAATTAATCTGAGCCCAACTACAGCTTCAGACAACTTAATTTTGAAAAACAGTAGCTTCTGCTCATTAGGAGCAGGGTGCTACTTTTAGTATGTCTGTGTGTAAATGAAAACAAATTACTAGAGGCTCAGTCAATGAAGTCATGTTTTTAATGTAGAAAACAAATATTAAAAAGTTTACAGAATAATCATCAATAGTTATAAGGTGAAACAGTGTAAATTTAAAACAGTACTGGGCTCTAGTCATGTGATGTTAAAGTGTTACTAAACCCACAACAGGAAAATCAGTCTGTATGTGCAGTAAAGCATGCTTGTTATACTGACTGTAGAACCTAAGGAGTTAATCCCTGCATTTTGTAAGAAAAGGCTGTTTGATCTTGTATGTACATACCCTGCCCTTCTTGCATTGCCCCCAAAACATTTCTAGCTAGTGGAGTCAGTCTACACATGCTCAGTTTGGTGTGTATTGCTAGAGAGTTTTTTTTTCTTGAGAGTGTACTGCCTCTAAACTACCCCATGCACACATAGGCTTTTAGCAGCATTTAGTGGCAGGGGCTTTTAGGAGCAGAAAAAAACACTGCCAGGGCATCCAGGAGCAGCAGAGTTTTGGAGAAAAAAATGCTTTGGTGCTTGTAAATGCATGTAAATGCATCAAATGGGCGTTAATGCTAGGTGTGTTAAGTTCTTGAGTGTTAATTCATTTCAATGGCCAGAATAAATTATTATTCTGGCCAATTCAAATAATTAACTAACACCCAAGCTTTTGACACTTGTAAATGCACCTAAATACATTGCACACTTTTGCAAGCATCAGGCTTTTTTTTTTGCTACTGGCAGGAGGAAAAACTTTTAGCAGAGTTTGCAAAACATCCTGCATGAGGCCTAATATTTCTGTGACAAATTAAAAAGCCTTATATTGATTTAGTCCACAAATTGGCCATTAGAGATTAGTACTACATTTTCTTTGGGGGTTTTTTCTACATATTTTTATGGATATTTACAATCATGATTTTTTTTTGTTTGTTTCAGATCAAGATAATGATAGCGATTCTGCGTTTTTGGAGCCAGCAGGGATCCTAACTAGGCCTGGTACCAATTTACCACATTCTCCATCACAAAATCTTAAAGAAAATGCTGGAATGGAGGAAACTAGGAGTAGGAGTAGAACAGGGATTTGGCCAATCAAGAAGAATGAGCCCCTGAAACAGCTCATTGCAAGACCAATATATCAGCCAACTAAAAAGAAGCCATATTTTGATATAGTCCTTGAGGAAGATGATGACCATGTGGATAGTCATGACATCCTATAGAAGTAGATTAAATAAAATATGGGGACCTGAAGTAATGCTAAACATTTAAAAAACTGCAGACACTGGGCATTGAGCACAAACTGGTAAGATGAACATATATACTTGGTGAGAAAAGATTTATTGAAAAATGGATTACAGAGCCATCAAGTAGTCAATGTTTTTGAATTATTTATTGGAGAATAAGGATATTGTATATTGTTACTTTAAAGTAGACGTCCACCCTAACACTAAAATGTTAGTGTTAGGGTGGACTTTGTTAAAAAAAAAAAAAAATCTACAGACATCCACTAACCTATCTAGTCCTGTAAAGAAGAAATCAGTATACATACCTTTTCTGAAGCCAATCCGGTCCGGTCTCCAGTGGAAAAGCTCTACAGAGGACACAGCCGACAACGCCTGTCAAATAAATGGGAAGTGACGACACCATAGAGTTACTATGGATCTTCCATTGTTGGCTGCCTCCTCTGCACCCATCTCTACAGCAAAGCCGCAGCTGACAGCTCAGCATGGAATCCAGTCAGATCAGCTTCAAACATGCTATGTTGACTGATGGTGTTAGATCGTGGATGTCTGTAGATGCAGAGATACTTATTTTTTCCTGAAACTCACATGACTAAGAAATCATGTACTATGACCAGCAGCACCAAAAACTCAGTATACGGAAGGATGACCTAAACATTTCCAATTTGACTTATTTAGACTTTTACAAAAAGGTTTTTCAAGATTGCCTTTATCACTTGTTGGTACCACAAGCACTCGCCCAACCACAGTGTTTTTTCATGGATAATGGATAATATACTGTATTTATGTAAATGCCATTGTTCTAAATCTTGGAACTGGAGTATTATTCTGTGAAAGGTTAAAAATGTACTTTGAGTGTAATTAATTTATAATAAACCTCAAAACCAAATGGCTTTTTCAATGCTTCTAATTGTGGGTGTAGAAGCCATCTTGATCTTTTGCAAAGAGAGCCTGAATCTCTTAAAGGCCTTGTAGGTTAGGACCTAAGAAGTAAACACTATTAAAATTAGTAGATGAAGTTTTGATTCTTTTTCATATTTTTCTTATGTAAGCTTTCAGGAAGAAAATCAGGGACAGACAGCAATGAGGGAAAGAAGGGAATTTGTGCCCGTACCAGTACTATGAACATATGTTGGGTTGGTGTCCATGAATGGAAGTCACCACATCATAGCAGAACTCATAGTCAGAAGCATCTTTTTGTCATTGTATAGCTACCTCCTCCCATTACAGACCTGCAATCATAGCATATAAAATTGGCTAGCACACTACACTAGCAGATTTTGAAACAAAGTTCATACGAATATTTATATGATCATTCACATGAAAATTTTTAGTACATTCTATGACTTGATGAATGTTGTTCAATAGTACTTCAAAATGTAATTTGCTTTTAATATCTGATTTTGGAATGAATATAAATTTACAAACAAAAAACACATACACTGTTAAAAATTGGTCAGTCTGAGAAAATATTTAAATTCTTTGCCATGGAATTTTTTCATCACTGTGGTCGGGACAACAATTTTACCACACTAATGATTAGAAAAGTGAACAAATGTTCTTAACCACTTTCAGACCGGACCATTTTGCTGGTAAATGACCAGAGGTCTTTTTACACTTTGGCACTGCGCTGCTTTAACTGGTAATTGCGCGGTCATGCAATGTTGTACCCAAACAAAATTTGCGTCCTTTTCTTCCCACAAATAGAGCTTTCTTTTGATGGTATTTGATTGCCTCTGCGATTTTTATTTTTTGCGATATAAACGTAAAAAGACCGTAAATTTTGAAAAAAAATGATATTTTCTACTTTTTGTTATTAGAAAAATCCAATAAACTCAATTTTAGTCATACATTTAGGACAAAATGTATTCAGCCACATGTCTTTGGTAAAAAAAAAGTCAATAATTGTATATTTATTGGTTTGCGCAAAAGTTGTCACATCTACAAACTAAGGTACGTTTTCTGGAATTTACGCAGCTTTTAGTTTACGACTGCCTATCTCATTTCTTGAGGTGCTAAAATGACAGGGCAGTACAAAACCCCCCCAAATGACCCCATTTTGGAAAGTAGACCCCCTAAGGAAATTGATAAGAGGCATGTTGAGCCCATTGAATATTTTATTTTTTTGCCTCAAGCGATTGAATAATGACAAAAAAAAAATTTTTTTTTTTTTTTTACACAAAGTTGTCACTAAATGATATATTGCTCACACATGCTATGGGCGTATGTGAAATGACACCCCAAAATAAATTCTGCTGCTTCTCCTGAGTACGGGGATACCACATATGTGGGACTTTTTGGGAGCCTAGCCGCGTACAGGGCCCCGAAAACCAAGCACCGCCTTCAGGCTTTCTAAGGGCGTCAATTTTTGATTTCACGCCTCACTACCTATTACAGTTTTGAAGGCCATAAAATGCCAAGATGGCACAAAACCCCCACAAATGACCCCATTTTAGAAAGTAGACACCCCAAGCTATTTGCTGAGAGGCATGTTGAGTCCATGGAATATTTTATATTTTGCCACAAGTTGCGGGAAAATTACAAACTTTTTTTTTTTTTTTTTTTTTTTCACAAAGTTGTCACTAAATGATATATTGCTCATGCATGCCATGGGCATATGTGAAATGACACCCCAAAATAAATTCTGCTGCTTCTCCTGAGTACGGGGATACCACATATGTGGGACTTTTTGGGAGCCTAGCCGCGTACGGGGCCCCGAAAACCAAGCACCGCCTTCAGGCTTTCTAAGGGCGTAATTTTTTGAGTTCACTTCTCACTACCTATTACAGTTTTGAAGGCCATAAAATGCCAAGATGGCACAAAACCCCCACAAATGACCCCATTTTAGAAAGTAGACACCCCAAGCTATTTGCTGAGAGGCATGTTGAGTCCATGGAATATTTTATATTTTGCCACAAGTTGCGGGAAAATTACAAACTTTTTTTTTTTTTCACAAAGTTGTCACTAAATGATATATTGCTCACGCATGCCATGGGCATATGTGAAATGACACCCCAAAATAAATTCTGCTGCTTCTCCTGAGTACGGGGATACCACATATGTGGGACTTTTTGGGAGCCTAGCCGCGTACGGGGCCCCAAAAACCAAGCACCGCCTTCAGGCTTTCTAAGGGCGTTACAGTTTTGAAGGCCATAAAATGCCAAGATGGCACAAACCCCCCCCCCCCAAATGACCCCATTTTAGAAAGTAGACACCCCTAAATTTAGGGGTACACTAGTGAGACTAGGTAATAAATGGCGGGTGCCCTGAAACTATAAAAAAATAACTAACCAACCAGCGTCACCTGTAACAGTTATATGGTGATCACTGGTGAAAGGGTTAACTAGGGGGCAATCAGGGGGCTTTATGCGGTAGTATATGGGGGTCCCTGGCGCTATAAAAAGCTGCGGCGAACCTAAATACCTACCTGCCTAACTAGCGTCACCTGTGACACTAATACAGCGATCAGAAAAACGATCGCTTATTAGGCTGGGTTCACACTGGAGCGATGCGGGAACGCCACGAATGCGCGGCGGGTTCCCGCATCGCATGCCTCCCGGCGGCAGTTCACACTGCCCTATGCGAACTGCTGGGAGTGTCAGTGAAATGTTAATGACACCCCCAGATCAGTTCGCATATCGCAGTGCGATCTGCAAACTTGGATCGCATGGTGTGAACACCCATGCGATCCGATTCTGCTGCGGACCAAAAAAAGGGTCCCGTGCGAGTTTGCGGCGGGTGCGACACGAATTCAGCCATACTATCTGTATAGCTGAACTCGAATCGCACAGAGATCGGATGTGATTTGCACTGCAGTGCGGTGCGAATCACATCCGTTCTCATAAACCGCTGCAATGTGAACCCAGCCTTAGTGACACTGGCGACGGGGGGTGATCACGGGGTTAAACCTTTATTGGGGGGGTTAGGGGGGTACCTTAGAACTAAAGGGGGCTAACCCTAACTGCCCTAACAGTTATTAGTCACAAATGACACCTGCCGGGTGATCAGGGGGTTAAACCTTTATTAGGTAATAAATGGCGGGTGCCCTGAAACTATAAAAAAATAACTAACCAACCAGCGTCACCTGTAACAGTTATATGGTGATCACTGGTGAAAGGGTTAACTAGGGGGCAATCAGGGGGCTTTATGCGGTAGTATATGGGGGTCCCTAGCGCTATAAAAAGCTGCGGCGAACCTAAATACCTACCTGCCTAACTAGCGTCACCTGTGACACTAATACGGCGATCAGAAAAATGATCGCTTATTAGGCTGGGTTCACACTGGAGCGATGCGGAAACGCCGCGAATCCGCGGCGGGTTCCCGCATCGCATGCCTCCCGGCGGCAGTTCACACTGCCCTATGCGAACTGCTGGGAGTGTCAGTGAAATGTTACTGACACCCCCAGATCAGTTCGCATATCGCAGTGCGATCTGCAAACTCGGATCGCATGGTGTGAACACCCATGCGATCCGATTCTGCTGCGGGCCAAAAAAAGGGTCCCGTGCGAATTTGCGGCGGGTGCGGCGGGTGTGGCGGGTGCGGCGGGTGCGGCGAATGGCTGAACTCGAATCGCACAGAGATCGGATGTGATTTGCACTGCAGTGCGGTGCGAATCACATTCGTTCTCATAAACCGCTGCAATGTGAACCCAGCCTTAGTGACACTGGCGACGGGGGGTGATCACGGGGTTAAACCTTTATTGGGGGGGTTAGGGGGGTACATTAGAACTAAAGGGGGCTAACCCTAACTGCCCTAACAGTTATTACAGTCACAAATGACACCAATGCAAAAAAAAAAAAAAAAAAAAAAAAATGACATTGGTGTCACTGTGACTGGGGGGCAGGGGTAATTGGGGGGGTGATCGGGGGGTAAAGGGGGGGTGTGAGTGTGCCTGGCATGTTCTACTGTGTGTGGGATGTGTTGGTGCAACTCACTGATCCGCTCTCCTCCGTGTCGGAACGAAAAATACCGACACGGAGGAGAGAATACATCACTTCCTCTCCTGTGTTTACATTACAGGAGAGGAAGTGATGTCACCGGGGATTTCCATTCGTCGGGAGCGATCGCGAGGGGGTGGCCATGAATGAATGGCCGTCCCCTCGTCCGGGATCGCTCCCGAACGAAAACCGACCGCCGCAGGCACCGGGCGGGGGCCCGATCGGGCCCCCGACCCGCGGGAGGCAAAGGACGTACATATATGTGCTTATGCCTGCCCGTGCCATTCTGATGACGTACATCGGCGTGAGGCGGTCGGCAAGTGGTTAAAAATCCTACTAGTGTATGGCCTGCTTAACTGATTCCCGGCCGTTGTATTGTCAAATGATGGGTGGGTGTGAGCACTCTCATTCTGGGAGGACATCATATTAAGTCCTCCCACTCTCGCTGCGCTTGCGTGCCTAGCGGGTCGTGTGGCGGTCGCTGGTGCGCTCTGTCCCTGGGACACAGTGCATCACCAATCTCAGTAAACAGCCAATGACGAGCTCTTTACCCATGTGGTCAGCTGTGTCCAATCACAACTGGTCACATGAAAACAAGGAAATGCCGGTTATTTCAGTACCTGAGGAGAGTAGAGACGATCAGTGGCATTCCCCCACAGGGGAGATCTGCACAGATAATCAGGGCACTGATAATCAGTGCCCTAATTATCAGTGTAGCCCCATCATTGTCCAGCAGTGATGCCAAATAGACATGTGCATTCGTTTTCGTCCGAATGCATTTTCGTCCGAATTTCAGCTATTTTCGTTTTCGTTTTGACAAACGATAACGAAAGCACAAAATCCGAAAAACGAAAGATCCGACATAAATAAATGCTTCATTTTCGTTTTCATTGTTACAACAGTTCGATATAGAATAGGAGATTCGACATGACTCTGACGATAACAATCTGTCTATAGAACCTGTGGTCGAATGTGCTTAACCTTACCTCTATTAGTCCAAGATTATATAGAGAAAATATTCGACAGAGAAAAAAGATTTGACAGAGAGAAAAGATTCTGCAAGTTACTGTCCTAAAAAGTGTTTGGGGACCCGGGTCCTGCCCCAGGGGACATGTATCAATGCAAAAAAAAGTTTTAAAAACGGCCGTTTTTTCGGGAGCAGTAATTTTAATAATGATTAAAGTGAAACAATAAAAGTGTAATATTCCTTTAAATTTCGTAGGGGGGTGTTGTCTATAGTATGCCTGTGAAGGGGCGCATGTTTCCCGTGCTTAGAATTGTCCCTGCACAAAGTGTCATTTATGCAGGAAAAAAAGTCCTTTAAAATCACTCGCAGCTATTATGAATTGTCGGCTCCCGTAATACAGAGAACACTCATTGAAAGTCATTGATAAAAAAATAAATAAATAAATAAAAAAAAAAGCGTGGGGGTCCCCCAAATTCAATTTCCAGGCCCTTCAGGTCTGGTATGGATATTAAGGGGAACCCTGCCTCAAATTTAAGAAAAAATTTGACGTGGGGTTCCCCCTAAATATCCATAACCAGACCCTTCAGGTCTGGTATGGATATTAAGGGGAACCCCGCATCAAATTTAAAAAAAATTTGACATGGGGTTCCCCCTAAAACTCCATACCAGACCCTTTATCCGAGCACGCAACCTGGCAGGCCGCAGGAAAAGAGGGGGGGACGAGAGAGCGGCCCCCCCTCCCTCCTGAACCGTACCAGGCCACATGCCCTCAACATTGGGAGGATGCTTTGGGGGTCCGTGACCCCTCAAAGCACCTTGTCCCCATGTTGATGAGGACAAGGGCCTCATCCCCACAACCCTGGCCGGTGGTTGTGGAGGTCTGCGGGCGGGGGGCTTATCAGAATCTGGAAGCCCCCTTTAACAAGGGGACCCCCAGATCCCGGCCCCCCCCCTGTTTGAAATGGTAAGGGGGTACAAAAGTACCCCTACCATTTCACAAAGAAAGTGTAAAAAATGGTTAAATAAAACAAACACACTTTTGAAAAATTCCTTTATTAAAAATAAAAAAAAGATTCCAGCGGCGGTAATCCACTCTTGCTATCCAGCGACGGACGATCAGCTCTCCATCGATGTCTAATGTCATCCAGCGCAGCGCAGCATCCTTCTTCTGTCTCCGTGGAGGAGACACTACAGACATTCCGGCGGCTTGACGTTTCTTATATAGGGTGGGCGGGGCCACCCGTCACCTGACCCCGCCCCCCTCTGACGCAAGGGGAAACCCGGGGTTCCCTGTGACGTAGGGGTGACCCGCACCCCTCTGATGTAACACAGGCAGGTTTCCGTTACATCAGAGGGGGGCGGGGTCACCCATACGTCACGGGGAACCCCGGGTTTCCCCTTGCGTCAGAGGGGGCGGGGTCAGGTGACGGGTGGCCCCGCCCTCCGTATATAAGAAACGTCAGCGCCGGAATGCCTCCAGTGTCTCCGTGGAGGAGACAGAAGAAGGATGCTGCGCTGCGCTGGATGACATTAGACATCGATGGAGAGCTGACCGTCCGTCGCTGGATAGCAAGAGTGGATTACCGCCGCTGGAATCTTTTTTTTATTTTTAATAAAGGAATTTTTAAAAAGTGTGTTTGTTTTATTTAAACATTTTTTACACTTTCTTTGTGAAATGGTAGGGGTACTTTTGTACCCCCTTACCATTTCAAACAGGGGGGGGGCCGGGATCTGGGGGTCCCCTTGTTAAAGGGGGCTTCCAGATTCTGATAAGCCCCCCGCCCGCAGACCTCCACAACCACCGGCCAGGGTTGTGGGGATGAGGCCCTTGTCCTCATCAACATGGGGACAAGGTGCTTTGAGGGGTCACGGACCCCCAAAGCATCCTCCCAATGTTGAGGGCATGTGGCCTGGTACGGTTCAGGAGGGAGGGGGGGCCGCTCTCTCGTCCCCCCCTCTTTTCCTGCGGCCTGCCAGGTTGCGTGCTCGGATAAAGGGTCTGGTATGGATTTTTAGGGGGAACCCCACGTCAATTTTTTTTTTAATTTGACGCGGGGTTCCCCTTAATATCCAGACCAGACCTGAAGGGTCTGGTTATGGATATTTAGGGGGAACCCCACGTCAAATTTTTTCTTAAATTTGAGGCAGGGTTCTCCTTAATATCCATACCAGACCTGAAGGGCCTGGTAATTGAATTTGGGGGACCCCCACGCTTTTTTATTTATTTATTTATTTATTTATTTTTTTATCAATGACTTTCAATGAGTGTTCTCTGTATTACGGGAGCCGACAATTCATTATAGCTGCGAGTGATTTTAAAGGACTTTTTTTCCTGCATAAATGACACTTTGTGCAGGGACAATTCTAAGCACGGGAAACATGCGCCCCTTCACAGGCATACTATAGACAACCCCCCCCTACGAAATTTAAAGGAATATTACACTTTTATTGTTTCACTTTAATCATTATTAAAATCACTGCTCCCGAAAAAACGGCCGTTTTTAAAACTTTTTTTTGCATTGATACATGTCCCCTGGGGCAGGACCCGGGTCCCCAAACACTTTTTAGGACAGTAACTTGCAAATTAGCCTTTAAAATTAGCACTTTAGATTTTGAACGTTGGAGTCCCATAGACTTTAATAGGGTTCTAAAGTATGCTATATAGTTAGCTCCGTCGAATCTTCTTTATACATTCGACAGACACCATAAGCCTTCCAAGACAGATTCGACCGTAATTCATGTGGATTTTCGGACGAATGCAATTTTTGAACGAAAAACGAAATAAATAAAAACGAATTTCGGGAGTAACTAAATAAATTAAGTTTTCAGACGAAAACGAAATTCCGAAACGAAATATTTTACTCTGCACATGTCTAATGCCAAACAGTCCCCACCAGTGATGCCAATCAGTGCCCATCAGTGATGCCTGTCAGTGCTGCCTATCATACCCATCAGTGCTGCCTAGATCTGCCCATCGGTGCCTGATTATCAGTGCTGCCTATCGGTGCCCATCATGCCACCCATAAGTGCCACCTATCAGTGCCCATCAGTGCAGTGCAGTGTTTACTTTAGCTCATCTGTAATCAGTGGAACAGGGGTTTATGTTTAGTTGCTAATCTCACAGGCTTCTGCTTTTTTACTTCTCCAGTGTTCTAGAAGATTCTAGAATCGTAGTGGGAGGAAGAATAGGGCATGCAACCTGAATATTTATTGGACTCCATCCAATCCCTGGGGAGAAGTGCTCAGAAGGTGGAGGAAAAGAGCATAAATAGTCTAAAGCCTGAGCAGCAGTTGCAGAGTCCCTGGGTCCAGTTCTGCTGGTGGAGATCTCTGTGAAGAGGCTCTGCCTCTGGGCCAGCTTTCTGGGAGGATCTGTGAAGAAGACACCATGGGTCAAGGTAGGCTTAGCTGAGGGGGGGAGGGGGGTCTATTAGCAAACTGAAAACCAAGGATCAAGTGGGGTCTGGAGAATCTCACTGGAGACAGCCAGAAGGAAGTTTGTGGGAAAGAGTAGAGCTGTCCTATGGTAGTATAAGTCTACATCTCTTCCAATAGCTAGAGCCTGGTGGATATCGGCAGGAAGCAACCAATGATCCTGTGGCTTATTGAGTAAGCAACCATTTTGCTGAGGAGTGAGTGACTGTGTGTAGCTTTTAAATACTGTAAGGAGTGCAGGCCACTGTCCTGTGGGACAGTATTCGGGGTATCCCATGATCCCTCTCACTATCCTAGTTCATTATTCCCAATAAAAACACCTAGACTGTTCCCAGTGGAAAATTGTGTGTCCCTGACTGTGTGTGCTCTGAGGGGGGAAATAGGACCCAAATTCAACAGTTGCTTTTTCCCTTTTTTCAAATCAAATAACTTTTCTATTCCCTGAATAATTTTAGTTATAATTTAACTTCTTTATTTATTTCTTTTTTTCCCTGTAATTTGTATTTTTTTACTGTAAATACATATATACTTGCTTTTTCTATCTAGAATTTTAAATCTGCCCTTATTCCTTTCTTCCACTGGCATTCTACATTCCTCATAAAACCAACATTTCCTTCTTTGTGCATGTGAGAACCGAAGCATGATGTTAAAAGAACATTAGATAATTTAGAAAAAAGCAGCATGTAGGCCAACAAAAGAGTTCTATAGCTTGTTTTTTTCTTTTTTATACTTCCAGGTTTATTTGGTTTATTAATATCAAATCTTCCTATTTTACTTCTTTTCAGTATCTTCAAGCAATATACAATACAGTATTTATGTATTTAATAAGTGCCATAAATTGGCCTGAATTGCGCTCTGCTCAGACGAGCCTTGGTTAATATACCACAGGGAGTAAGGCTGTTCAATGAATGTTCATTTTATGAAGTATATCTTTACTTTGCTGTTAGTAATTAAGGTGTGTTCATTTTGAAAACACAATCATGTAGAAAAAATCTATAAAAAAACACAGAATTTTTGCTAGCACATAATTGTATAGTTGAAATGAACCCAGCTTGACCGTATTTACTAAGCTCAGTGAACATACAGTACACTTTAAATGAGAGCAGACTCTACTCCTTTTGGAAATCAACTCATGTTCTATTCAGCTTGTATTGATTATTCATATAAATGTGGTTCTACTGCTTTTGGAAAACGGCAGGGGAAATAAAGAGACAGACTAAGAATAGGTGCTGGCCTTGGGTTTACATTAATGTATACAATGTTGAAGGAAGTAGACATATGAGTGGGAAAGACTTCTAATTGGTTAACAGTCCTGCCAAGATAAGCAACAGGGTGGTGACAGGGTGGTGACTATATTTCCAGAACTATGATGAAATAATGTGTCATACTCTGAGTCCTTGTATCTAATTAAGTATCTAGAAAGTAATTTCACATTAACTGAAACTCAAACATGTTTTTCTTGATATGCTACAACATATCACTTCCTACATTAGGATGGTTACTCAAAGGCCACTTATTATGTTTTTATATTTCATTTTGTTTAAGCTGGAGATGAATGACCACTGGTTTAGCTTTTCTTTCTTAAAGTTAATGGTCCGTGACCTCTTTGTCTTGATATTTCTAGGTGTTCCAAATACTTCAGAGACAGACATAGTAGGTATTATACATATCTTATTTATCACCCCAAACTAGTGAGTTTCACTTGTTAATTTAAATTTAACTTTGCTTTTCTCATTTCATGGTTTGGTCTCATGGTTAGTTAGGTTGAATAAAGACACCAGTCCATCAAGTTCAACCTGAGTGTCTACAATTGTCCCTATCCCTGTACATTGCACACTCACATCGGTCCCTACCGTTAAGGAGCCCACAATCCAAGGTCCCCATTCATATGCTAGGGCCAATTTTTTTGACTGAAGCCAATTAACCTACCTGCATGTCTTTGGATTTGGGAGGAAACCAGAGTACCCGGAGGAAACCCACGCAGGCACAGGGAGAACATGCAAACTCCAGGCAGGTAGAAACCGGAGTACCCGGAGGAAACCCACGCAGGCACAGGGAGAACATGCAAACTCCAGGCAGGTAGTGTCGTGGTTGGGATTCAAACCAGCGACCCTTCTTACTGCTAGGTGAGAGCGCTAACCACTACACCACTGTGCTGCCCACATTTTAAATAGTGGACCTGATCAAAGTTCCAAATTATTAACCTGCAGAAAAATGGCACACCAACTTTGCTATGCTTAGGTCATTGGGTATATACAGTATATGTAGTTAACATTATCTTACACGACGGACAAGTGAGTGAGAATAAGGACGTTTTCAATTTGTTGGAGCGCAATTCTCCAGTATTTCATCTTTCATAGCAATTTGTCCACCAAAATAACAAAGCACTCCACTGCCATCTAGTGTGCAATGTAAGGAATGGTGGTGAATGTATCGTAGAGGGAAAGTCAAAATAAGAAGCAATAATTTTTAGGTGAATTTAGAAATACAAGCCAAAATGAGCTATTGCAATGATGGCAATATTTTGTCATATTTTTATTACAGCTTCAGTAAGTTAAAATCTCATGTTTTAGGTTTACAAAAAAGTATTTTGGAACTTTTAGAAATGCCTTTTTTCACATGTAGCTTCACCCTTTTATGTTATGACCAGATGTCATTAATATACAGAACAAATTTGTCACCAACAGTATGCATTTGTTAAAATGGTAATAATACTATGACAAATATGTCTACCTAAATATACTTTTATACTTTGATTTTAAGGACACATAAGTATTTGATTTGGTACAATGCATTAATAAATACTCTAAACCGATTTATTATTATAGGTTGAAAAAGTACGTAAAAGTCCAAAAAGATCTATGATTCTTTTCTTAAAACATTTTTAAAATGTAACTGTGCACCACAAAAGTACAGAGAGTCCCGGAGCAGAAGGAGAGAAAAGGGACAGCATGACAGGTTTGGACAGCACAGTCAGGCTTGTAGGGAAAAATAATTTGTCTCCTTTAAGAAAAGGGGAGTGGCCGGAGCAGGGGAGGCGCTCAGGTTAGAAAACTAGTAGGCAGGAGGGGGAGTGACGTCAGTAGTGAGCGGCGGAGGAAAAGATTCCACACACCCTCACCGCTCTTCCTCCCCGATCTATGGATGGCTGTGATTGCGGCGGAAGAGGCATTCCTGCACAGCTACAAGCGGCTGCAGCGGTGGCACAGGGGTATGTAACGACTGCAAGCACGGGCAGGGGGGCGGTATGCAGAGTATGGGAGCGGTGACGAATGGCGGACGGGGGGGACCAGTGACTCCACGTGCTCGACGTGCTCTACAGCCGGAGCACCTCAGCCTGACACCTCAACAGGGCTCAGTGGCCAGCAGTGACTCCACGTGCTCGGCGGTTGATACAGCCGGAGCACTTCAGCCTGACACCTCACCAGGGCTCAGTTGCCAGCAAGTGCTGCTAGAAGAGAAAGAGAGAGAGAGCATCACACCTCCCCCCCCCCCCCCCCACAGCAAACAGCAGCCCGCAGCCCTGGGGTTTCCAGGGAGGGTGAGAGACACACGCAGTTACAAGAGCGCAGGGAGGGGGAGCCCAACACGACATATGGTTCCGTCCCCCCCCATTACTCATCGCAGAGGCCAGGAACAGGTGGCCAGTTTTGACGGAGCAGGTCGGAGCAGTGGCACGGGTGGTGGGTCAGGCGGCAGGGTAGGCCCGCTGTCCCACGTGACCTGAGGGAGGACAGGAGGAGCACGGCGTTGGTGGGGAGTGTGGTCTGAGGTCGAACAGCAGTTGCTGAGACCAGGAGCCCAGCTAAGTGGGCACCAAGGGGGTCGGTGTGACAGGACGGTGAGCAGGATGGAAACAGCAACACCGAACCCCAGCAACCAGAGCAGGACCCTCTGGGGGTTCAGCCAGTGGCCGTTCAGACGGAGGAGGACAGCAACTGATCAGAGGGAGAACTGTCCAGGTCGGAGAGGGACGAGGACTGGGGACATTCGGCAGCGGTGGATTCCAAAGTGGCGGCTGGTGGGCCAAGTCCTGGACAGCCAGGTGAGTGCAATTCTTCCTTATCTGTTTTTATCTTTCTTATAACTAGTGGTAGATCGGGGTGGACAGCAGGGCCCCCCCCGGTGGAGGGTAGTTCGTTAGGGGGCAGGCGGTGATAGGCCCCACGCAGAACAGCCCAGGCACCACATAAGTAATAAGCGTGCCACGGCGGCTACACAGCTGGCTTCGAGAGGTACCAGAGGGGATGACCATCTAAGGACCGAGGTAATGGGAAATGTGGAAAGGGGAATGGGTGGAGATCTTCACATTATTGCAGATAGGGAGATTCAACCTGGGTGAGACAATCACAGAGATCTGCTGATTCCTTCTACCCACCCCCTTTCTTCACACTGGGTTGCAGGCGTTCGTCATATTGGCAAGTGGGGGGGGGGGCGGGGGGCGGGAAGGAGGCCCTCTAACACTGCTCGATGCGGTTCTGATGCCTACCAGCCTGTAGCGTCAGATGTATGGCGGTAGGGCAGGGCTGTGGGACAATGAATAATTTCGACAACGATTGGATGTCCGACAGGCACTGCGATGGGATCACTCGGATAGTTGCCAGTGTATGCAGCTTATGATAGCGGAGCGGGCTCCTAATCAGTTTCGGGCAGGGGACTGAGGTCCCACAGCCTAGGGACAACCGACCACGAAAAAGTAAGTTCGGGGCGAGCTGTTGCTTTAGACAAACGTGCTGGCCGCGGGGGGTTCCCGGGCACTGGAAGGTGGTTCAGAAGAGGAGGGATGACGACGGTGGATGGTTTGGGACGCTTCCTTTTTCCCAGCAGTACCTCGACCGGAAATCGGCTCAGGTGTTGGAATGCATGCGGTTTTCATGTACTTGTTGGGGTGCAGCGGTATTACGGGTCGGCGATGGGTAGGGGTCACGGTGGTCGGAAGCTAATAGTGAATCAGCTTTCCGGATTTTGCCAGTTCATCCAGACAGTTGCCGTCTGCCAGACTGTACGTGGAAGGTGGCATGCTTTGTAGATCATTGTCTCCCATGAGATTCTCCTTCTCATGCGTTTTTCTTCACAACGTTCAGCTCCGTTTTTTGGGAATGGGTGGTACGGCATATCTCTGTGATCAACTCGGTCATTCACTATCTGGTGGACTTCAGATGCATTTGCCAACCGGGTTACACAATTTGCGCCGTCCCGTTGGGGACCGTACGACATATAGCGGAACATTTCGGGGTCCCGCTAACAATGGGTAAGATGGAGGGCCCCATGTCTGCCACTGTTTTCAGGGCATGGAAGTGGATTCGATGGGAAGGGAATGCGATTATCGAGGGACAAGCGGGGAAAGCTCAAGGCTGAAGTCATGGACCATTGCTAGGCGAGAGTTATTGTTCATCAGTTACAAACGTTGTGGGTTAGAAACACAAATAAATAAATATATACATGAGAATTTGCTTGCTTGAATTTCCATGGGTAGGTTTTGCCGCCGGCTGGTGGCAGAATCGGAGAAACACAAATAAATAAATATATACATGAGAATTTGCTTGCTTGAATTCCCATGGGTAGGTTTTGCCGCCGGCTGGTGGCAGAATCGGAGTTAGTCAAGGTCCCTAAGGATTTCAGAAGTCTCAACAGTGAGCACAGGGGGGACTTGCGGGGGTGGCAGGACATCCTGGAGTCGTTTTATGGGCACACTCTAATGAGGTCTGGGCCCATCAGTATTTTCTAGGTGGGTTGTCACGTAGGCGGTGGGCCTCGTGGGCTATGGGGGCCTGTTTTTCTGGAAAAGGCAGTGCTGCCCTTTGTCCCCCAGCGAGGGGGGAGGCTCGGTTCTTGAGGAACTTGGTTCATCTGGAATGGTTTCAGACTATGGTAGTAAGGTAAATGTGGTGGTAATCCTTCCGTACCTAAAGGTGTGTCTCTGTTGTGACAACCTGGGGGGGGGGGGGTCCGGGTGGCATCCGCTTGTCGGCAAAGTCTATTCCGGGGCCCGGTGGGGTGAGACATTGGGTGTTGGGTTGTTTCCAAGGGAATGCTTTCATTATGCAGTATAGGTACCAAGGATGGGGTATCACCTTGGTGGATGCTTGGTCTCGTTTTCAACGGGTCAGTTGCCGGGAGTTAGCACCAGATGCGGAACAACACCGGTCCTGACTTGGGTGGGACATTGCCTGGTGGATCACGGCATGGGAGGATTCAATGATCTGTGAATAGGACAATTTGTGGGGGGCTACTTCAAGGTAAGGTAGGAATGTGCAGCATTTCGGTACAGGGTTGGTACCGCCTCCAAGGGTCGAGAGGTAACCCACGCGGGTCGCTATTTTATTATCATGGGATTGGAGAGAGGTATTTAGGCAGCCGCCATCGATCGGTAATTGGTGGACTTGGAGTTTCTTTCAAACTACGAAGCGCCTGGTTTTCCATTGACATGCTACACAGCCCATTTTAGTAGCTGAGCGACATTTGTAACTCAGAGCATGAACGTGCCCTGTTCCGCACGGCCTTCTCTCCGGGTCTCGTGGGGAGCATTACAGATACGCGAGATAGACAGCCCTTCCAAACGGTCACAAAGTAGGGCGGCTGGTGGGGGTTGTAGGTTATTTTCAGGATTCAGTCAGAAGGTGACTAAGACGGTCGAACTGATCGGACCACTAAGGACATGCGACTGGAGGGGTTCCGGATTAAGGAGTCACGCCTATGTGGCCGGTAAGAGGAGCACAATGTTTACGGAACATTTCATAGCTGGGTTTCGAAACTGGTTGACAGCGGTGGCTATGAGCCACAAAGTTATGCCTCCCAGTCTTTCTGAATTGGGGGGGTCACAGAGGCTGCCAGGCCCAGCCCCAAGTTACGTTACAGATAAGTGCATGGATAGGTGGGACTTGGACGGATTTGAGTTTTTATATTCGCCCATATTCGTTGCAGATTTGGGTCTAAGGATGTGGCTTTCGGGCCTTTATCTTGGCATTAAGTAAGGGGGAACTTACTGTTTTGGGTTGTCATTTTCTTGTTTGCATTGGGGAAGTTGGCCAGTGTTGATCCTGGGTCACTCATAGGTTTACTGGAGTGGGCCAGGGGATCAAATGTTCGGCTAAAAGGTGCGCAGTGGGGCAGCTCAGCCAGAATGGTCATGGCTTGGTCAGATATGGTGGGCAGTCATCTTGGCCTGCGGAAAAGGTTTATAGGACTCTAGGGAGGTAAAACATGGAAGTGAGTAGGCTTGTGAGCAGGAACGGGGGTATGGCTGTACGTCATAGTGAGCTGGAGGTGGATACTTGGAGGTATCTTGGGAACAATGGGGATGCGCTTCATCGAAGTGGGAACCGGTCTTTGGGCTCTACGTTTGCAGGAAGGCATACAGCGAGCAAGGAGGGTGTGGAGGTGCACGCAAGGGTAAGGTTTTACCCCTTTCGTTCTGTGGCAGTGGTTGGATCTTTGAAGGAGGAGAATATGGATGTTATATGCATATATAACATGGCTGGTACCCATCCGTGGTATGGGGGTTAACATGGTTGGTACCCATCTGTGGTATGGGGTTAGCATGGTTGGTACCCATCTGTGGTATGGGGTTAACATGCTTGGTACCCATCTGTGGTATGGGGTTAACATGCTTGGTACCCATCTGTGGTATGGGGTTAACATGGTTGGTACCCATCTGTGGTATGGGGTTTAACATGGTTGGTACCCATCTGTGGTATGGGGATAACATGGTTGGTACCCATCTGTGGATGGGGTTATCAGGCACCTTCTGGTTAACAAGGGGTTAACCTGGAAGGGGTAAAAGGTGGGTCACTGCGAAAGTTGAGTACCGCCTCCGGGTCCGGGGGCTTGCGACTGGAGGCCTAAAGTAAAAAGAAGTTTGTTGCAGTGACCAGTGGGGTGGGTTCCCCTCAAAGACCCCAAAAGTACAAAAAGTTGGTTAAGAGTTATTTAAAATGTTGTTTATTTAATCTCAAAGTAATTGTTAATAAAAGGCCATCAAGGCCATTTAATCCAAAATCTTGTCATGTCATTTGTGAGGGGATTTGGAGGGGGTTAGATATTATGGTTAACGGGTGGATGAAGTGACTGTGGGTTAGGTCCTTCACATGTCAAGAAAATAACTTCTAATCAAATTTCACTGACAGCTGTTACAAAGAAGGCCATGTGATCATCAATTCTGACTTGGTAATTGCTAGAATCAGTCAGTCTGCCAGGGTTGGATTTACTGAGGATTTCACAAATCCTGTTTGAAATTTGGCAAACTCAAACTCCCCCTGAAGTCTATTGGGACAAATCCTGTTTGAACATTCGCTGATTGGACTAGGTGGAGGTATGCCTGAAAAATGTAAAATGATTCTCAGTAATTTCCCTAACAAAATCTCATATTGTCTTCCTTTATGCTGCAGACTCACTTTCAAACAAACAACCCCCCAAATAAAGACAACCATATAACACTCCAGGTTCACCCTAGAAAACATAAAGCAAAATGCCATTCTCTTCCCCCACAATTTGACTGTATGTCTATTTATCTAACCAAGACCAGATCCTGTTCCTGGAATCCACATTCACCAACCATGAGAAGTTCAGTAAAGGGACCTTACTACCTTGGACCTCCAGCTGTGTTCCACAGGCAAGACCTCCCACATGTAATTTGCAACCCACATCAATAGGAATCAAGGAATCAAGAAATTCCTTTACTCCCACCAGCTACCTAAAGTATAGCTAACAGCAAAACTTTTTTTTAAATCTTTGGATAGAGTAGAGAGAGATTTAAAAGTTGTAGTACAACTGCTAAGAAAATTAGAACATATCACAGGTCAGCTGGTGGCAGGCTGGCATAGGATGGAGGTTTGATCGTGACAGTGAAGCTCCAGAGCCAGAAGGAGTAGAAATCAATGCTGTAAGGACCACTGCCGCCCCTGAGAGCCTCTTATATCCAGACAGAGTTGCTCTCTCTCTTAGGCCGCGTACACACGGGTGGACTGTTCGCCCAACTTTGTCCGCTGAACAGTGTTTCAGCGGACAGTCCGCTCGTGTGTGGGCTTTCAGCGGACAGTTTCAGCGGACAGTCTGACGAACAAAGTTTTTCGGAATTTCCGTAAAACTGTCCGCTGAAACTTGGTTTGAGCGAACAGTCCGCCCGTGTGTAGGCTTGTTCGTCAAACTAAGTTCCGCGCATACTCAGAAAGAATTTACAGGGCGGAAGCGCTCGGTCTTGTAAAACTAGTGTTCGTATTGAAGCTAGCATATTCGTCATGCTGCTAATTTTGTGTTTTTTTTTTAATATAGCCCGTTCTTTTCTTCTTCGTAATGCAAGAAAAGTGAAGTAGCTTTGCTGCTTATATTCACACAGAGTTATACTACATGTTTTTATTCATCCTCATCCTATGATTAATCTTCCAATTATAGCAAAAATATATTCCCAATTTATATATAAAAAAAAAAAAACAACCCAAAAAAAAAAAAATATATATATATATATATATATATATATATATATATATATATATATATATATATATATATATATATATATATATATATTTATTTATTTATTTCAGAAAAAAAAAATCTATTACTATATATTTTTGGAACTACTATTGTTTTTTTTTTTTTTTTTTGTTTTTTTTTGGGTGGGGGGTTTGAAACAAGATGGACTTGCATTTTTTTGGGCCAAGCAGGACTATGCAAGTAGAGATAGATAGATAGATAGATAGATAGATAGATAGATAGATAGATAGATAGATAGATAGATAGATACCCAAACCATCATTTTAGCCTACACATGATTGCATGTTCAAAATCAGCAGAGCTTCCCCTCATTTCAAATGTTAAGCCTCAAATTTACAGCGAATGCACTTCCAAGTGCACTTGCAGTGCTTTAAAAATTGCACTTGAAGTTAGCATATTTACATGAACATGTGTTTTGTAAATAACCCCCAGAGTCTTTTGACATGTATCTGCCTACTCACAAATAAACTTTGTTTTTTTAACCCAAAATTATACAAAAATATTGATAAAAAAAAAAAAAGAAAACATACAAGATTTTTTTGAAATAATAAATTTTTATTTTTCCTCAGAACCAAAAACAAAAAACAAAAGGGAGGCAACACTGGAGACAATTTTGACGTTTGTGAAGCCTTTTGTCCCCCAGGCACACATCAAGTGAGTGGACACCAAAATTCCGAACCTGCGTAGCATGTACATAGGGAGCACAACCAGGTCCTAGAATCCCAAAGACCAGGAACAGCAGCAGATGACATCTATGTCCCCAGACTGTGGTACTACAACAGCCTGCGTCTTCTTTCAGAGCAGACTGAAGCCAGGCAGTCACCTGCGACTCTTCTGTCTAGCCTTCCCTCCACGCTTCGCTGGAGGCTGTGCCTCTGGTGGTGGAGTTGTGGTAGGAGGAGGAGGAGGAGGAGGAGGAGGAGGAGGAGGAGGAGCAGTAGGGTCTGTTTTGTAGAGCTTCAAGGTGGGTGTGAGCTCACCCTTCAGACCCAGTTGTATGGCATCAAAGAGGATTGCCTCACACATGTTTCTTTGGGGTTTGTCCATTTCTTGGAGCTTGCTAGCCAGATAAGTGGCATAGGCCTCCTGCGGATTGGGGGGTTTGGACAAAATCTGGGTGGCTCGCTGTATCAGCACCAAGGACTCCTCCTCTGTACGGCACATCCTCCTGGGCCTTTTGCTGGCTAGGCGGAGGGGAGGGACCTGGCTCTCAGTCCTACTCCTGCTGGGCCCAGCTAGCTCCTGCGTGTGGCTGGTCCCGGCCTCCTCCTCCATACCACTGGTCCCGGCCTCCTCCTGGGTGAGCTCATCCTGTGTAAAAAAACAAAGCAATCAATAACTAAAATATGTCTATATTTAGAAATCATCAATCACTAACAATTTTACAGTTCTCACTTGCAAATACATTTGTCTTGAAATACAAAAGGCTATCATTTTGACACCATCATTTTCCATCAGTTCATTAAGATTTGAGCCACATTTGTGTAAACTACTGTATCCTTCTATCTAATTTAATTTGTGATGAAATCCTAGATTTGGAAGCAATTCAAACATTGAACTTTACATCATTAATATTTGAGCAATCCAAACGTTAGAAACTAAAATATACCTGGCTCCAGCTGGGCGCATCAACTTCGTCCAGCAAGGAAGGGTCTGGATCTTCCAGGGATGGCTCACCTGAGGCGGAGGGAAGGGTGGAGGGACGGGTAGACGGAAGAGTCGAAAGTGACGGCCTGGCTTCTGACGTGTCATCCAGAAAACGCAGCCTGTCATAATACCACAGCCTAGGTACATAGACCTGACCTGCTGCTGCTCCTGATGTTTGGGACTCTAGGATCTTTCTTTGCTCCCGCCTATACGCGCTACGCAGGTTCTGAATTTTGGCGTTCACAAAGACAGTGTCTGCCTGGGGGACTCGGGTTTTCACAAACGCCAAAACTGTCTCCAGTGTCTTCTTCCGGGCAGCACGGATTGGGTATTGGGGGTGTTTTGTATCCCACAGATTGCTGTGGGACTCCACTAGATCTATAAAGGTGGAGAGGAAGGCCTCCTCTTTAAAGGGGTCTGCAGTATACTTTTTCATTTTCTGAAAAGAAAAAACAAAAAAAAAAAAAGTCAGACCAAATGCACACTATATTGTGAGAATGTAGGCGAGACACACACTACTACACACGCTACCCCCCCCCCCCACACACACACACACACACACACACACACACTACCCCTCCCACACACACAAACACTCCCCCCCCCCACACACACACACACACACACACACACACTACCCCTCCCACACACACAAACACTCCCCCCCCCCACACACACACACACACACACACACACACTACCCCTCCCACACACACAAACACTCCCCCCCACACACACACACACACACACACACACACACACTACCCCTCCCACACACACAAACACTCCCCCCCACACACACACACACACACACACACACACACACACACTACCCCTCCCACACACACAAACACTCCCCCCCCCCCACACACACACACACACACACACACACTACCCCTCCCACACACACAAACACTCCCCCCCCCCACACACACACACACACACACTACCCCTCCCACACACACAAACACTCCCCCCACACACACACACACACACACACACACACACACACAAACCCACACACACACACACACTAGCCCCACCCCCTATACACCCATCCCCACACTACCACACAAAACACCAAGCCCACTCAACCACCAACCCACATAGAAATCAATTAAACATCAATAAGAATAAAATTCAATATGGATATCCCTAACGCAGGCTTTAAATTAACCGAAAATAAAATGATAACTATCTTACCGTCGCGTGTAGCACTCGCTGCTCCCGTTCGGACAAGCGTACGGCCTCGTGGTACCGCTTTATATACGGCGCATGCGCTCAGGCTCCGCCTGCGTCGCCCGCCCCTGACGTTCCTTGCGACCGTGTTTCCCCGCCCCTTTTACCCTCCTTCCGCTGTGGGTGTATGAGAGTGGAAAATGGCGGATGCAAGTTCAATTAGCAGCGTGAGCAGCGCGGAGGAAAGCCATGGGCCCCAAGCAAGGAGGAGATATAAGGCCACCAATATGGCGTTCGAAGAGATGGTGGAGATGGTAGCTATCCTTAAGAGGGATGATTATGATGGGGAACATGGCCCTTACCCAAAACCAAATATAAGGAAAAGCGCCATCTTGGACGAGGTGGTCACAGCCTTGGAGTCAAAATTCGGGGTACGGAGAGGAAAGGACCAGCTGCGGAAAAGATGGTCGGACATCAAGTCCAGGGAGCCGGACCAATATGACCGCATCAAAAAGGTCCTGAAAAAAAGTGAGTAAACTCCGCGTTTCTCGTGACTGTCGGACATAATCGTTTGATTTGATCGTAATCGTTCGTGTAGATAGTGTATGTAAAACTGGCGGATTTGATCGTAATTGTACGTGTAGATAGTGTATGTAAAACTGGCGGATTTGATCGTAATCGTACGTGTAGATAGTGTATGTAAAACTGGCGGATTTGATCGTAATCGTACGTGTAGATAGTGTATGTAAAACTGGCGGATTTGATCGTAATCGTTCGTGTAGGCGGTGTAAATCTGGCGGATTAGATCGTAATCGTTCGTGTAGGTAGTTTATGAAAATATGGCGCATATGGTTGTTCGTATATGTGGGCGTAAATAGCATGAATTTGTGTATGGTGTAAATTTATCTGGTGTTGGATTAGATTTTAGTTTTTTTTTGTTTTTTTTTTTTGTTCATGATAAACTGAATTGTCACGCTCAGTTTATAGGATATAAATTTTTAATAAAGTTTCATAAATGTATTCAGTGCAATGTAGACTCAATTAAAAAAATTAGATAGATAGATAGATAGATAAAATGCTGGTTCAACATCTGGACTAGGAAACATTTATAAGTGTAGTTTGGGCCTTCATAGAACATTTTTGACATAATCACACACAGGTACTCCAGGCGTTGATTCGAGTGTGTCCGTCTGTGAAACTTGGACATAAGATATACAGTATCACAGTTTGGTTAAAGGCTAGGTTCACATTGCTGCAATGTACGAGATCAAATGTGATTTGCACCGCACTGCAGTGCAAATCACATGTGACCTCTGTGTGATGCGATTTCAGCCATGCATGTAGTATGGCTGAATTTACATCGCATCCGGACCAAACTTGTACATGGCCCTTTTTTTAGTCCACAGCCAAATCGGATCACATGGGTGTTCACACCATGTGGTCCGATTCCTGTCCGAGTTTAAAGATTGCACTGTGAAATGATAACTAATTTGGAGGTGTCAATAAAACTTTACACTGATACTCCCAGCAGGTCACATAGGGCAGTGCGAACTCCGCATGCGATGCGTGAAA